>NC_142878.1:113093214-113398303 GCF_051225735.1 Oryctolagus cuniculus
CTTTCTTGGAAGCAAAGGGGGGTGCAGCCCATCTCAGGAAAGGGCTGTTGGCAGGTGAGCCAGGACACCCACCTGGCTCTTCAGTGCAGAGGGAATTTTTCACTAAAAGGGGTGGGTAGGTGTAGAAAGCAATTGGGGAAAAATGGATGTCTAGCTTTTCTGTTTCACAAGATGCTCTGTGCTACTTATCAGCTTTGCTATTTGCATTGCAAGGACACATGAAGGGTTGGTTTGGCAACTTGGGTCTCCACAAAGTTGAGGAAGTGGGTTAAGAAAAAAGAGAGGAAAGGATAGGTGGGACAAGTCCTTTACAGCTTTTGGGATATCTGCTGCCTTTCCCAGACCTGTTCATGGAAAACTGGTTTGGAAGTGGAGAGCTGAGACTTGAACTGGTGCTCATGTAGAAAGGTTGTTTTGCAGGAGGTAGCTTAAACCAGTGTGCCACAGAACTAGGTCATCCACAGACAATTTGAAGTGGAAGTGGTGGCTATGAAAGTGCACTCTAGAATTACAAGGGAAATGGAAAAAAGTTTCTTCTAACTCCAGTAGGTTCCAGGGGCCTTTAGTGGACATTGGCTCCAACTTGGCCAGTAACCAAAGTGAAAGAAGTCAGAACTTTAGCTAACATTTTGCTTTAAATCAGAGGTGGGAAATAGCCCGTCCATGAAATCATCTGTTCTGGCCCTGCCAAGGCAACTGCATGTGGCACTGGATACTCAATCTACAGCATATAACTTTTAATTTGGTAATTTTGTGTGATCCATGAATGATGTCATAAATATACAAATAATCTTGGCAGGAAAAAAAAATCCTCTCCCCTGTCAAATGTTAATGGCAAATCCAAGAAAGTTAACAAATCTGTTTAAGTGGGAATGAATGGCTACAATTACCAATCCTGTGGAAGACAGACACTTCTAGACAACACATCCCAAAGACATCAATTCTGTTTCTACATACTGTCAAAGATGTCAATCATGTGGTTGAAAATGACTTTATTACTTTCCAGAAAGAGAAATATGAATCCTGTGTGATGAGAGAGGTGTATGTATCAAAAATAATGTTGCTACTGTTGGCTCAGAGAACCTGGTTCTGGAACAGTCTTAAGTGACATGTGGAGATGTATGTTTATGGCCAGTGTGCATGAGGTATCCATGTGCACAGTTTGTACAACTCATGTGTACAGATGTGCTTTCCTAGATGTGCATGATATGGAGATTCTTCAGTGTCTGGTCTTTGTTGGGGGAGATGAAGAGAGGATGCATATGTGGGGGGATTGTAAAACTCAAAACTGGTCTCTGAATATCAGGGCTATCATGGATGGCATTTCTATGAAATATGGATTCCCCCATCTACTCTATTGGGTGACTTAGCTTTGCAAAGTTCATTTCCAGTGGAATACTGTATTTGAAGGTTTTTGTAAGTCTTTTTCTTTTCTTGATTCAGTTGCATTTCACCTGGATTGTGTACAGACCAAAATCAGCTTTGTATAGACAACAGGAAGCTGTTGATTTTTCTGAGTGACCCTGATGTGCTGCTGCCCCCCAGTGGCTCCTAAAACCTGTGGTGGCTCTTGTCTGAGCACCTGTAAGCCAGAAAGATGGAGTCTCCACAAATTGAGGTTTCCATTTTTTTTTTCCCTAACTTTCTTCTCCACTTTTTCTCTTTGCTGTTTCTGCTGGTCTGTAATGGGGATGATGGCCCAGCTACTTGGCCTCTCCCTGGGAAGACTGCTTCTTGTGTGACACTGGGCATTGAAAAAGACTGAAGGACTCACATTGGGCACCTTCAAGTAGACAAACTTGTCTTACCTTCCAATGTTTTGGCAGTGGAGTGAATGCCACTATGTTAACAAGTGTAGGTTCCTAGGGAATTTGAAGGAGGAAAAGGGGTGAAGAAACTCATCCATCCCTCATTTCATTGCTTTTATCATTATGTTTCTTGACATGATTTTCTAGCTTTTCCATTGATTCACATCTGGTAGACTACATATAATTCTGTTTTCCTAACTGTCAGCCCTTGTTTTTCAGAGAAGGACGAAGGTGTTATTAGTTACCATAAAGCATTTCAAGCAGCTGTGTTTTCCTTGTGACCATAAGGCTAAAAAGCTGACTTCTCTTGGGACCTAACAGGTTTGCTGGGTGATTATTCTGGGACTCGCATTGAGCACTAGACATAGATGTCCTGTGTGACTGGTTCACAGTTCATGTTTCATCTTGGAAAAGCTTTGCTCATTCTCTGAGTTCCTGGTTGGGTTACACCTGCCCATAATGGGAACTATACCATTGTTTGGCTCACATGAGCAGTTTTCCTGGAACCTGGTGAGAACTGATGGTTTTTTTTTTCAACCCGCATTATAGTTTGAGATTTCTTTTCTTTTCTTTTCTTTTCTTTTCTTTTCTTTTCTTTTCTTTTCTAAGAAAACTCTCTCTGAGCTTTTCTGCCCCTCTTCTGAAATTGGTGTGCTTCCATCCTCTATAATCACAGACATGAGTACCTTCTTCCCTTCTGTTTAGGATGTTGAGAAGAGTAACAGAGACATTTCAGCTATCTCCACTGTCAGCACATCTTGGCTGTTTCCTTGAAGTAGGCACTGGGTTCACTTGGTTGCACTAAAAGGGATCTGCCTATTGATAGTGTAACTTTACAATAAAAGTCATCTTAAAATCAACCTGCCTTGTAAACCTGTCCTCTGTTATTTTGAAATATGTTGTAAGTGTGACTTTTATGTCAGTGTCTGTAAGCTGGAGACTTCCCACTTAAGACAGAAGGCTGCTGAGGGATTGCACAAGTGTAGCTTTGCTCTGTTATTTGTATGTGGCTCCTCTTTTACCCTTTTCCTTTTCTTGTAAGAATTAAGCATTTTATTTTAAAGGCAGGTTTACAGAGGAAGAGGGAGACAGAGAAGGATGAGGATCTTCAATTTGCCAGTTCACTCTTCAAATGGCCACGATGAACAGGATTGAGCCGGTTGAAAGACTGGAGGCTGGAACTCCATCCAAGGCTCCCATGTGGGAGCAGGGGCCCAGATACTTGGATCATCTTCTGCTTCTTCCCCAAGTGTATTAACAGAGACAAATCAGAAGTGGAGCAGCTGTGACTTAAACTGGCACTCACGGGGGGCAGCATTTTGGCATCATGGGCTAAAACCACTGCCTATAATTCTAGCATCTCAAATAGGTGATGCTTTATATCCCTGTTGCTTTACTTATGATCCAGCTCCCTGCTAATGGTCTGGGAAAAGAATAGAGGATGGCTCCGGTGTTTGAGTTCCCCCCACCATTGTGGGAGATCTGGATGAAGCTCCTGGTTTCTTATTTCCACCTGACTCAGCCCTGGCTGTTGTGCCCATCTGGGGAGAAAACTAGCAGATGAAAGATGTCTCTCTCTCTCTTTCTTTCTTCTAGGATATATTTATTTATTTGAAAGGCAGAGTTTCAGAGAGAGAGGGATCTTCCCTCTACTGGTTCATTCCCTTGATGTTTTTTGGTTTTTTTTTTTTTTTTTTTTTTTTTTTTTTTTGGGACAGGCAGAGTTATACAGTGAGAGAGAGAGACAGAGAGAAAGGTCTTCCTTTTTCTGTTTGTTCACCCTCCAATGGCCGCTGTGGCCAGCATGCTGTGGCTGGCACTGTGCTGATCTGAAGCCAGGAGCCAGGTGCTTCTTCTTGGTCTCCCATGCAGGTGCAGGGCCCAAGTACCTGGACCATCCTCCACTGCCTTCCTAGGCCACAGCAGAGAGCTGGACTGGAAGAGGAGCAACCAGGACAGAACTGGTGCCCCAACAGGGACTAGAACCCAGGTTGCCAGTGCCACAGGTGGAGGATTAACCAAGTAAGCCATGGTACTGGCCCCCCTGATGGTTTTAGTAGTGAGGGCTGGGCCAGGCCCTGGCCAGGTCCACAACAGGAGCCAGGTGCTTCATCCATGTCTCCCACATGGAGGCAAGAGTCCAAGTACTTGGACCATCTTCTGCTGTCCTCAGCCCATTAGCAGGTAGCTGTATCAGATGTGGAGCAGCTGGGGCATGAACTGGTGCTTATATGAGATGCCAGCATTGCAGGTGGTGGCTTTACATGCTATACCACATTGCCGTCACCTCTCTGTCTCTCTCTGTGTATAACTCCAACTTTCAAATAAATGAATAAATCTTAAAAGAAACTGGCATTCATATGGGATGCCATCATTTGAGACTGCTCCAAAGGGAGAGAGCTTCAGGGGTATGTGGGGCAATGATGTAGAAAGGGAGTGAGGGGTGAGGGAGGAGGGGAAAGCCAGAGAGATGTCAGGAAGTATTCAAAACACAAAGTGGACATGGGTCATTTGTGTAGATTGCCAGAATTAACATTTTATCTTTTAGGGTTTTTATTTTTTTTAAAGATTTTTTTACTTTCTTGAAAGTTACAATTACACAGAAAGAGGTCTTCCTTCCACTGGTTCACTCCTCAGATGGCTGCAACAGTTGGAGCTGTGCCAATCTGAAGCCAGGAATCAGGAGCTTCCTCCGGGTCTCCCACATGGGTGCAGGGGCCCAAGGACTTAGGCCATCTTCTACTGCTTCCCAAGGCCATAGTAGAGAGCTGGATTAGAAGTGGAGCAGCTGGGACTTGAACCAGCACCCATATGGGATGCCGGTACTGCTACACTACCAGCCCCAGGGTTTTTTTGGTTTAAATAGTTTGATGTAGTTGACTCATTTTTCAGGTTTTATGTAGCTATTTTTATAAGCAGTAGAGAACTGCTGTAATTAAATGCAAAGACACTCCTAAATAAGCAGTTCACAATAAAGTTTTCATAAAGGGATGAATATGGCTGTGTGTGTGTGTCCCTTGCTAAGAGCAGAATTTTTATGACTGAATTTGAGGTCATTAAAATCAGTTTTATAATGGAAATGCTGACCACTTTTGCTGTGGTTACTTCTGGCTCACATTCTACTTCCTAATGCAGATAGTCCATACGTGAGTAGAGTGAAAAGGGCTGCAGACCTGGAATAATGTACATATGCCCTTTGCTTAAACCAGGGGACTGATGGACAAGTTCTTTGTTTCAGGTTGCATTTTTCTGTGGAATGAAATATAGCCATTTGGGTATAGTGTCCTTTCTCCTAGAAGATGACTCCAGTGGGGTTGCTTGTCCATCCATCCGACATCACAGGTGATTTCCAAGACAGTTGTTGGGTATCTGGAAAAAAAGCCTCTTCAGGGATGAATTATTTCCCCTGAATAAATAATACAAATAATAACAATAAAATGATGAAAATCATGAGCAATTGATTCCTATCCAGTACAGAATATAGAAAAAAAGATTCTGTTGTTTTTGAATGAAAAATTAGGAAAGTGGTTGTAAGAAGTAGGATGCAATATTCCCTAGGAAAGGGACTGAGACAATTCCCTTTAATTGCTCTTCCCTGAGGTAGTTCCTGATGATCATTGCTCAAGTAAATACTAGTAATGATAATATTTATAGACCTATTGCAAAGGGCCCATGTGTGTCTTACATAGGAATTGTCTACAGATATGTTCCCCAAGCTGTTCCCAATAAAACTTTACAACAGACGAGAACATTGCCATTGTCTGCTGTCTTGGGCTAGAATCTGTGCACTTATTACCTGTTTACCACAATCGCTCCTCTTGTGTACCTCTCTTGATGGTTCTTTCTTGATCACTCTTGTATCCAGATTCCTGAATAGGTGACACAGTATTGTTTTTTTAAGATTTATTGATTTATCTGATAAGCAGAGACAGAGAGGCATCTTCCATATGCTGGTTCACTCCCCAAATGGCTGCAATGGCTGGAGCTGGGCTGATCTGAAGCCAGGAACTAGGAGCCTCCACCAGGCCTCCAATACAGGTGCAGGGGCCCAAGGACTTGGGCTATCTTCTACTGCTTTCTCAGGCCATAGTACAGAGCTGGATCAGAAGTGGAGTAGCCAGGACTTGAACTTGTGCCGAAATGGGATGCTGGCATGACAGGGGTGGTTTTTACCCACTGCACCACAGTGCTGGCCCCTTGATACAAGCTTTGGCCAGCCTATTGGTCTGTTCACTCAGTCTAAATTGGAGTTGGCTAGTTCATGCACCCATTCCAGGGTTAAGGGGGCCCAGAATTGCCCATGACTGGCTCCTCTTTCTTGCTCACTCAAGAGATGGGCTCTGCTCACAGGTCCCAAGTGGCTTTGCTTGGTCCTCTTTCCTAGGTTCGCTAGTGAGCAGGCTGATTCTCAGGTAGGCAGGAAACCTGTTGGGTCACAGCAGCCTCTGGGTCAATGCTTTGCTCTCATCTGTGATGCAGTTAGTTTTCTCTTAGATCCCAAAAGCCTTCAGTAGGTGGTGTGATTTTATACTGCGATGTGTCTTTACAAAGTCAGGTATCACTGAGGACTCTGTCCTCAGGAACAGCTGAACTCACCCAGGCCTGAATGGAGTTCCAGGATCCTGGCTTCAGGCTAGCACTTTCCCAGCTGCTGTGGGCACTTTGGGAGGTACCAGCAAATGGAAGAAATCTGTCTCTTCCCACCTCTCTCCTTGCCTTTCAAAGGAAATGAAAAAATAGTTAAAAATTAAAAAAAAATGTTTTGCCTTATGTCCAAAGGAAAAAAAATTACTGCTGCTGTATGTAGAACTCATTGTACACTTTGCAAATACTCACAAATCTCAGCTTAAAGTCTGGGTGATCACTGCTTTCTGGGCTGCCCACTTTGGCTCCCATTCTGTGATCCATGCCTTTCCATCATCTGCAGTTCACTGTGAGTGCTCATAAATCACCAAACTGCCTCCAAGCTTTATATCCTTGTGTTCTTTATATCCAGCTTGGCCATAATCTCACTTTCTTCAGCAGCATGCTTATTTCCAAGATGCTTCATAGGCAAAGAGATTGTGAGATTGTTGATTTTCTCTGAGCCTTCCCCCTAAGAGGTTTATTTTATGAAGCTGATTCTGGGTGATTGGTCACAAGTTGGGGTGCAGAAGTTGCTATTAGAGGAATAAGGCTGTCACTGCCCTTTGCACTCTGTCCCAACCCTGAAACCCATGCTTGCCTTTGAATTCTGCTTTTGGAGCACTGCAGTGATTCAATAAAAGAAGAAAAAGCTTTTAATTTTTAAACACTTATATTTATTAATATAAAGAGAGCAGATTCCATGTATTTAATGGATATAATTCTCAGAACATAACCATACTTCTTTGC
The DNA here is from genome assembly GCF_051225735.1 of Oryctolagus cuniculus. Lineage (NCBI taxonomy): Eukaryota > Metazoa > Chordata > Mammalia > Lagomorpha > Leporidae > Oryctolagus > Oryctolagus cuniculus. Next base: position 113,100,396 of record NC_142878.1, read on the forward strand.
CTATTTCCTCCTCCTTTCTTCATTTCTGTTTTTAATGATTTAAGAAGTTGGCTTTATTTCTTAACCTTATTTTTATTCTCTCTTCTCCAGTCTTCCTGTCCAATCTGGTACTTTTAGGTTTTTATTTTTTCCCTTTCTTTCTCATCCACTTTTTTTGTCTATTCTGACCCCAGTTTCAAAGAAGGAATAGTGAATAAAAATCATGATTGAAAGACAGGAATTCTATGTAGTATGGAATAAAGAAAAAAAAAGATTCCATTGCTTTTAAAATTACCTATATATTTTTTCTATTTATAATGTTTATTTACTTGAAAGGCAGAGTTACAGAGGGAGAGACAAAGGCAAAGAGAGAGAGAGAGAGAGAGAGAGAGAGATCTTCTATCTGCTGGTTCATTCCCCAAATGACAATGTCAAAGGTGGGGCTAGACTGAAACCAGGAGCCGGGAGCTTCATTCAGGTCTCCCTCATGGGAGCAGGTGCCCGAGCACCTGGGTCATCATCTGCTGCTTTCTCAGGCTCATTAGCATGGAGCTGGATCAGAAATGGAGTAGCCAGGAATCAAACTGGCACCCTTACGGGATGCCAGCACTACAAGTGGCAATCTTTATTATGGCTATGCCACTGCATGAGCCCCAGATTCTATCTTAACAAAAGACAATACAGAATTTTTCTGGATGCCTTTTCCCTGTGGCTATACCATTGGGAATTTACTTCTTCTTATAATGTGACTCACATTAATTATTTCCATGTTTCCTGATTAACATTTTCTATTGGTTCTGGAGGCTGACAGGTTCGGAGGCCAGGGAAAGAGCACCTGTTTTCTGTTCAGTTGTGCTGAACTCCATGGAAGCTATATAGGAAGTTTGTGAGCAGGAAAAGTGAGGTTGGAGGCATGAGAAAAGGCAATGAAGAGGGTGAGTATAGAGGAAATAAGTGCAGGACCGTATTCACAGAGAAGTTTGGTAAGAAAACTAAGTGTGATCAGAGAGCTAAAAAGAAGAAAAGCAAGCTTGAAGATAGAGATCAAAAGAGATGGTAAATTGGGAGCATCTGAGGGAATTCTGACTGATCACACATACATGTATTGAAGGTGTGAGGAGACAGGTTCTTGCATTCATATGGGTGTAGAGTCTCTTTGGAGGAAAAATTTGACAGATCTCTCTGTGAAATACTTTAAATGCAAATGTTCTTTGGTATGGTTCAACTACAGGAATTTATCTTACATATATTTGGTCAAATACATAAAGCCATGTAAGTTCTTTGTAATATTGTTCATTATGGGAATAAAACAGAAATGTATATGGGTCTCCCACATGGGTGCCAAAGCCAAGGACTTTGACCATCTTTTGCTGCTTTCCCAGGCACATTCACAGAGTTTTATCAAAAGTGGAGCAGCCAGGACACACAGTAATGACTGTAAGGGATGCTAGCATCAAAGACAGTGGCTTTACCATTATACCACAATGCTGGCCCCATGCACATATATCTTTATGAAGGCATTTCAAAAGCCTCATGGAAAATGGGAGTTAAAAGCTGACATTACTTTGGTGCAACAATTGAAATTCATTCAATTTTTTTTTTCATAATATACCCAAATGGTTTTGAAACCTTCTTGTATGCATCAGCTTGAAAACTTATTATAGTAAAACAGACAAATAATTTAATTCCACTTTTTATGATGCTTTAAAGTACCCTTCTGTATATGTATATGGAAGTCTCAGAATGGAATGTAAGAATCCTTTAAGAGTAGTTTGTTCTTGGAAGTATGACTAGTACTCCTTAGAAAGAAGGGAATAATGCTTATATTTTTATGTTCTTCTGCAATGTTTAATAGCTAATATGTACATTATTGCTAAAGATGTATTTTTTAAAGACAGAGACTGAGAAAGTGAGAGTGAGAGAGAGATATATCTTCCATTACTGGTTCACTCCCCAAATGGGTACAATAAGTAGGGTGGGCCAGGCTGAAGCCAAGGACCAGGAACCCCATCTGGGTCTCCCACATAGTTGATGGGGATCCAAGCACTTGGACCATCTTCCTCTGCCTTCCTAAGTGCATTACCAGGATGCGGGATTACCAGAAAGCTGGAACAGAAGCCCAGCCAGGACTCATATCAGGCTTTCTATTATGGGATGCTGGCATTCGAAGCAGCAACAGCTTAACCTGCAGAATCACAATACTGCTCTGTGTATTACTTTTATTACTAAAAGAGCTAGATTCTGATTTTCAAATAATAATTTGGAGTTATTGGAACAGAAAAAGAATATTATGTAATATGAAAGGAAATAAAAATATAGACTTTAGTTAATGGTATGTCAATATCAGGTCAGTGTTGTGGCACAGTGGGTTAATCCATCAACTACATGCAAGCAATCACACCTCAGTGTTCATTGAAGTCTCAGCTGTTCCACTTCCAATTCATCTCAATGCTAATGCACCTGAGAAAGTAACAGACTATGGCCCAAGTACCTGGGGCACTACCACACATGTGGCAATGCAGAAGGAGTTCTGGGATCTTTTTGGCTTTGGCTGATGATGGAAAAAGGACATAAGCCTCGGGACTGGCACTGTGGATAGCCGGTAAAGCTGCCACCTGCAGTGCCAGCATTCCATATGGGCGCCAATTCAAGATCCCACTGCTTCACTTCCAATCCAACTCTCTGCTATGGCCTGGGAAAGCAGTGGAAGATGGCCCAAGTCCTTGGGCCCCTGCACCCACATGGGAGATCTGGAAGAAGCTCCTGGCTCCTGGCTTTGGACTGCCACAGCTCCGGCTGTTGCGGCCATCTGGGGAGTGAACCAGTAGATGGAAGACCTCCCTCCCTTTCTCTCTTTCTCTTTTTCTCTCTTTCTCTCTCTCTCTCTCCTCTCTGTGTAACTGTGACTTTCAAGTACAATAAATAAATTTTCTTTTTAAAAAAAAGGACATAAGCTTCAGTCGTTTTAGGTTCTTTTTACTCCTGCCTTCTTTAAAGAGGCAGTCTCACATCCTGTATTATTTCTCATCCCAATCTTACATTCTTCAGGTGAACACAAGGAAAAAGATACTTAAAATCTTAAAAAAAAAAAGCTATTACTGAAATTCTTTTGTTCTCTTTTGTAATGTATGTTATGTATTATACTTGTGTACATATTGTATGTCTATATGGAAAATTTATGAAGAGTTCTTCTCTAATTGGCTTACGCTTGTGTTAGATATTGAAGAAATATTTCCAACTACATGTACCTTTTTTTTTATTTGAAAGACGGAGTTACAGAGAGAGGTTGAGACAGAAAGAGAGGTTTTCCAACCACTGGTTCACTCCCCAGATAGCTGCAATGGCTGGAGCTGTGCCAATCCAAAGCCAGGAGCCAGGAGCTTCTTCCAGGTCTCCCATGTGGGTGCAGGGGCCCAAGGACTTACCTCAAATGGTAGAGTTAGAAACATACCAGGGGATTCCAGTTCAATCCCATCAAATTGGCATGTACCAATGCCATCTCACTAGTCCCACTGATCAATTTCTGTTCACAATTGATCATAATGATAGGACTAAGAACCAAAGGGAGCACATAAACAAGAATAGAGTCTGCAAATACTAGCTGATAGAATCAAAAAGGGAGAGAATGATCTAACATGGGAAGTGAGATAAACAGCAGACCCATAGAATGGCAGATGTCCTAAAAGCACTCTGGCCTCATAATCAGCCCTTAAGGCATGCGGATCCAGCTGAAAAGCCCATGAGAGTATTTCAGGCATGGAAAGCCAAGACATTCTGGGAAAAAAAAAAAAACCTAAATGAAAGATCTCTGCAAGTGAGATCCCAGTGGAAAGAACGGGTCATCAAAGAAGGAGGTACCTTTCTCTGAAGGGAGGAGAGAACTTCCACTTTGACCATGGCCTTGTCTAAATATGATCAGAGTCAGTGAACTCAGGGGGCTTCCATAGCCTTGGCAGCTCATGACAAGAGCCTAGGGTGATTACTGGGGCCATAAACAAGAGTGTCAATTTGTTAAGTCAACAACAGGAGTCACTGTGCACTTACTCCTCATGTAGGATCTCTGTCCTTAGTGTGCTGTACATTGAGATTTAATGCTATAACTAGTACTCAAACAGTATTTTTCACTTTATGTTTCTGTGTAGGAGCAAACTGTTGAAATCTTTACTTAATGTATGCTAAACTGATCTTCTGTATATAAAGAGAATCAAAAATGAATCTTGATGTGAATGGAAGGGGAGAGGGAGTGGGAAATGGGAGGGTTTGCCGGTGGGAGGGATGTTAAGGGGGGGGGAAGTCATTGTAATCCATAAGCTGTACTTTGGAAATTTATATTCATTAAATAAAAGTTAAAAAAATCCTTTTTTCAGGAATATTAATACATATGAATGTATTATGTATATTATGTACATATGTATGTACATAATATTATGTATTATGTACATTAAATACATATGTATGTACATAATATTATGTATTATGTATTATGTTAAAAAGAGTCCCTGGAGTTTTTTTTTTTTCTTAATATTTGTATGAAAGGCTCTGGAACCACAATTTAATTATGACAATTTTAAATAATAAATTTCATAATTTCCAAAAATTATTTCCACATTTGAATTTTGCCAGTTATTGTATGTTGCTTTGAAATGTATATCTGTCAAACCAAGAATTAATGAGGAATTCGAGTATTATGTGGGTATCTCATGTGGTTAGACAAGTTCTGATGTATACTCTCTGTGTCACAGGAGGCTGATTATCTAGTAAATATATGGGTCATCCTCACTGCTTCCTAATGGAGGTCTGCATTGCTTTATGGGAAATGTAGCCTCATCTGCCCATGATGTTGGGGGGACAGAACCATGGAAACTCTCCTCTGTCTTCCTTCTTAGTGTGTGCCGTTCCAACCACTACCACCATCTCCATAGAATTCCTGGTGCTGGGCTTTCCTCCTATTACTCAAGAATTGTGTGGGTGATTTCTGTGTCTGTGAATGTCAGTGTGGAGGTATAAGGGAACTTGGGGAGCAGTACAGGTGCCTGTCTCTTGCTGGCATAAGTGACAGTCATGGATCTGACTTAATATCAGACAACATAAACTTTACCACAAAAACTGTTAAGAGAGACAAAGAGGGACACTATATAATGATTCAGGGATCAATTCAACAAGAAGATATAACAATTATCAATGTATATGCACCTAACTACAGGGCACCAGTTTATCTAAAAGATTTGTTAACGGACTTAAAGGGAGACTTAGACCCCAAAACTATAGTACTGGGGGACTTCAATACTCCACTCTCAGAAATAGACAGATCAATAGGACAGAAGATCAACAAGGATACAGTAGATTTAAACGACACTATAGCCCAAATGGATCTAACAGATATATACAGAACTTTCAATCCTACAGCTAAAGATTTTACATTCTTCTCAGCAGTACATGGAACCTTCTCTAGGATTGACCACATACTAGGCCATAAATCAAGTCTCAGCAAATTTAAAAGAATTAGAATCATACCATGCAGCTTCTCAGACCATAAAGGAATGAAGTTGGAAATTAGCAACTCAGGAATCCCTAGAGCATATGCAAACACATGGAGATTGAACAACATGCTCCTGAATGAACAATGGGTCATAGAAGACATTAAAAGAGAAATCAAAAATTTTCTGGAAGTAAATGAGGATAACAGCACAACATACCAAAACTTATGGGATGCAGCAAAAGCAGTGTTAAGAGGAAACTTTATATCAATAGGTGCCTACATCAAGAAATTGGAAAGGCACCAAATCGATGAGCTTTCAATTCACCTCAAGGATCTAGAAAACCTACAGCAAACCAGACCCAAATCTAGTAGGAGAAGAGAAATAATTAAAACCAGAGAAGAAATTAACAGGATTGAATCAAGAAAAACATTCCAAAAAATCAGCCAAAAGAGGAGCTGGTTTTTTGAAAAAATAAACAAAATTGACACCCCATTGGCCCAACTAACTAAAAAAAGAAGAGAAAAGACCCAAATCAATAAAATCAGAGATGAAAAAGGAAACGTAACAACAGACACCACAGAAATAAAAAGAATCATCAGGAATTACTACAAGGACTTGTATGCCAGCAAACAGGGAAACCTATCAGAAATGGATACATTCCTGGACACATGCAACATACCTAAATTGAACCAGGAAGACATCGAAAACCCAAACAGACCCATAACTGAGACAGAAATTGAAACAGTAATAAAGGCCCTCCCAACAAAGAAAAGCCCAGGACCAGATGGATTCACTGCTGAATTCTACCAGACATTTAAAGAAGAACTAACTCCAATTCTTCTCAAACTATTCAGAACAATCGAAGAAGAGGGAGTCCTCCCAAATTCTTTCTATGAAGTCAGCATCACCTTAATTCCTAAGCCGGAAAAAGATGCAGCACTGAAAGAAAATTACAGACCTATATCCCTGATAAACATAGATTCAAAAATCCTCAATAAAATTCTCGCCAATAGAATGCAACAACACATCAGAAAGATCATCCACCCAGACCAAGTGGGATTTATCCCTGGTATGCAGGGATGGTTCAACATTCGCAAATCAATCAATGTGATTCACCACATTAACAGACTGCAGAAGAAAAACCATATGATTATCTCAATAGATGCCGAGAAAGCATTTGATAAAATTCAACACCCTTTCATGATGAAAACTCTAAGCAAACTGGGTTTGGAAGGAACATTCCTCAATACAATCAAAGCAATCTATGAAAATCCCACAGCCAGCATCCTATTGAGTGGGGAAAAGTTGGAAGCATTTGTACTGAGATCTGGTACCAGACAGGGATTCCCACTCTCACCACTGCTATTCAATATAGTTCTGGAGGTTCTAGCCAGAGCTATTAGGCAAGAAAAAGAAATTAAAGGGATACAAATTGGGAAGGAAGAACTCAAACTATCCCTCTTTGCAGATGACATGATTCTTTATTTAGGGGACCCAAAGAACTCTACTAAGAGACTATTGGAACTCATAGAAGAGTTTGGCAATGTAGCAGGGTATAAAATCAATGCACAAAAATCAACAGCCATTGTATACACAGATAATGCCACGGCTGAGAAAGAACTTCTAAGATCAATCCCATTCACAATAGCTACAAAAACAATCAAATACCTTGGAATAAACTTAACCAAGGATGTTAAAGATCTCTATGATGAAAATTACAAAACCTTAAAGAAAGAAATAGAAGAGGATACCAAGAAATGGAAAAATCTTCCATGCTCATGGATTGGAAGAATCAATATCATCAAATGTCCATTCTCCCAAAAGCAATTTATAGATTCAATGCAATACCAATCAAGATACCGAAGACCTTCTTCTCAGATCTGGAAAAAATGGTGCTGAAATTTATATGGAGGCACAAGAGACCTCGAATAGCTAAAGCAATCTTGTACAACAAAAACAAAGCCGGAGGCATCACAATACCAGATTTCAGGACATACTACAGGGCAGTTGTAATCAAAACAGCATGGTACTGGTACAGAAACAGATGGATAGACCAATGGAACAGAATTGAAATACCAGAAATCAACCCAAACATCTACAGCCAACTTATATTTGATCAAGGATCTAAAACTAATTCCTGGAGCAAGGACAGTCTATTCAATAAATGGTGCTGGGAAAAATGGATTTCCACGTGCAGAAGCATGAAGCAAGACCCCTACCTTACACCTTACACAAAAATCCACTCAACATGGATTACAGACCTAAATCTACGACCTGACACCATCAAGTTACTAGAGAACATTGGAGAAACCCTTCAAGATATTGACACAGGCAAAGAATTTCTGGAAAAGACCCGGGAGGCACAGGCAGTCAAAGCCAAAATCAACTATTGGGATTGCATCAAATTGAGAAGTTTCTGTACTGCAAAAGAAACAATCAGGAGAGTGAAGAGACAATCGACAGAATGGGAAAAATTATTTGCAAACTATGCAACAGATAAAGGGTTAATAACCAGAATCTACAAAGAGATCAAGAAACTCCACAACAACAAAACCAACAACCCACTTAAGAGCTGGGCCAAGGACCTCAATAGACATTTTTCAAAAGAGGAAATCCAAATGGCCAAAAGACACATGAAAAAATGTTCAAGGTCATTAGCAATCAGGGAAATGCAAATCAAAACCACAATGAGGTTTCACCTCACCCCGGTTAGAATGGCTCACATTCAGAAATCTACCAACAACAGATGCTGACGAGGATGTGGGGAAAAAGGGACACTAACCCACTGTTGGTGGGAATGCAAACTGGTCAAGCCACTATGGAAGTCAGTCTGGAGATTCCTCAGAAACCTGAAGATAACCCTACCGTTCGACCCAGCCATCCCACTCCTTGGAATTTACCCAAAGGAGTTTAAATTGATAAACAAAAAAGCGGTGTGCACCCTAATGTTTATTGCAGCTCAATTCACAATAGCTAAGACCTGGAACCAACCTAAATGCCCATCAACAGTAGACTGGATAAAGAAATTATGGGATATGTACTCTTTAGAATACTATACCGCAGTAAGAAACAATGACAACTGACTGAACACCAAAAAGGAAACCTGTTGAAGTGGAATGGACACTATGGGAAACAGTGACTTGATCAGCATAGCCCTGACTGTTAATGAACAACTTAATACATTATCCCTCTTAGTAGTTTTTTTTGTCTGTTCTACTTAATATGACTGGTTTAATTCTGTAATTAATACACAGTTATTCTTAAGTGTTGAAATTTAACTGAAATGTGATCCCTGTTAAACATAAGAGTAGGAATAAGAGAGGGAAGAGATATATAATTTGGGACATGCTCAAGCTGACTTGCCCCAAATGGTAGAGTTAGAAACATACCAGGGGATTCCAATTCAATCCCATCAAGGTGGCATGTACCAATGCCATCTCACTAGTCCAAGTGATCAATTTCAGTTCACAATTGATCATAATGAAAGGACTAAGAGTCAAAGGGAGCACATAAACAAGTCTAGTACCTGCTAACACTAACCGATAGAATAAATAAAGGGGAGAGTGATTCAACATGGGAAGTGAGATACTCAGCAGACTCATAGAATGGCAGATGTCCTAAATAGCACTCTGGCCTCAGAATCAGCCCTAAAGGCATTCGGATCTGGCTGAAAAGCCCATGAGAGTATTTCAGGCATGGAAAGCCAAGACACTCTGGCAAAAGATCTCTGTGAGTGAGATCCCAGTGGAAAGAACAGGTCTTCAAAGAAGGAGGTACCTTTCTCTGAAGGGAGGAGGGAACTTTCACTTTGACTATGACCTTGTCTAAACAAGATAGGAATCGGAGAACTCAGGGGGCTTCCATAGCCTTGGAAACTCATGACTGGAGCATAGGGAGATTACTGATGCCATAGACAGGAGTGTCAATTGGTAAAGTCAACAACAGGAGTCACTGTGCACTTACTCCTCATGTAGGATCTCTGTCCTTAATGTGCTGTGTATTGAGATTTAATGCTATAACGAGTACTCAAACAATATATTTCACTTTGTGTTTCTATGGGGGTGCAAACTGTTGAAATCTTTACTTAATGCATACTAAACTGATCCTCTGGAAAAAAAAAAAAGAAGAAATTATCAACTCCCAACTTGACTCTCACTGGGATTAAACATGACAATAGGTCTGATCTGATTTCATCATCATTAAAAAAAAATCATCTATTATTTTTCACTTTATGTTTCTGTGTGGGAGCAAACTGTTGAAATCCTTACTTAATGTATACTAAGCTGATCTTCTGTATATTAAGATAATCGAAAATGAATCTTGATGTGAATGGAAGGGGAGAGGGAGTGTGAAAGGGGAGGGTAGTGGGTGGGAGGGACGGTATGTGGGGGAAGCCATTGTAATCCATAAATCGTACTTTGGAAATTTATATTCATTAAATAAAAGGTAAAAAAAAAAAGATGTGACTTCTTGCCAAAGGCTTTCCCACAGTCTTTACATTCATTAGGTTTGTCCTCTGTATGTATTTCCTGATGTCTAATATCATCTACCTTCGGGTATATGGCTTTTCCACATTCATTACACTCTTGCGAGTTTTCCTGTAAGGAAGTACTGTGAATGATGGTATGGCAGGACTTAGACCTGAAGGATTTTCCACGAGGCTTACATGCATAGGGTTTTTTCTGTATATGTTGTCTCTGATTTATTAAAAGATCTGATTTGTAAAGAAGAGGTTCCACATATCCCATATCTTCATAGAGTTTCTCTCCTGTGTTGATTTGTTGATGCTTACTGAGGTTAGCATTTTTATGAAGAGTTTTTTCTATTTGAGTTGTCTTTCCAACAGTGACAGTTGACTTATTACAGGGGTCTCCCATATGGACCGTTCCAAATCTAAAGAATATCTTCTTCCTTTTGAAGTCTTTCCCTTGTCCACTATGTGCAAATGAAGGCTTCACAGTCTGAATCTTGTGATACTCACTAAGAGGCTCACAGCACTGGGCAGAGTTCCCAGGTATCTTAGCGGCATCAAGTTTCTCTCCAGCTTGCAGCTCATCAGCCCCACCATTGGGATACACATTGTGACACACATTGCATTTCTCAGGTTTCATTGATGAATAATTTCTTTTTTGTTAATCAGTTTTGAAACATGACTTGAATTTAAATTAAGTCTTTTATTTAATGCAACTCTTTTGGGAGTTGATGTCTTATTATTTGTAATAACATTCTGCTTAAAATTTTTTTCTCAAATTTCCTGGTTGGTCCTAATAATGTCATCACTCTTCATGGCAACTGAAATGAGACAAAAAAAAATCACTGAATCACATATAATTACTTTCTTCTGGAATACTGATGTAAGGGAAATGAAGATTTTAACATAATCAGTAGAAGACATTTATGCTCATTATATGTTTGTTTTTTCCCTTAAGACATTGATATATTAGGTTTTACCAATAAATTTCTCTGTTCAATCGTTTACTACTTGAATTTTATTCAAGTATGGCAGAATGGCTTTCCTGGTTAGATTTGTTAATTCACTGCTTAGGGTGCCTGTATCTCAAAATAGTGCCAGTTTGAGCCTGGCTATTCTGATTCCATTAAAGCTCTTGCATATATAAATGAGAAGGCAGCAAATAATGATTCATGGGCTTGGGACCTGTGATAAATCAGGTTAGACTAGATGAAGTTCCAGCCTTTTGGCTTCAGACTAGTCAGACCTAACAGTTGCAGACATTGGAAAAGTGAGCAAATAAATGATCTTTCTCTTCTCATTGTTATTCTACCCTTAACAATGATGAGACAACTATAAGATTTTAAAGAATGGATAAATATTTAGTAAATATATTCCCCCATTGCCTAAGAAATACTTTTTTCCCTTTCCTTCTTCTTTAGTTAATTTTTATTAAAAAGTTAATGTGTGTGCTCTCTGATATTTCAAACATAAATATGGGAATGCTTTACTGGATCATTTTCTTGCAGGTGAAGAAGAGTGAAATGTGTCTGTACTCTAAACAGTATCACATGTAAGACCAAGATTTGAATCTATAGTTTTCTCATGATCAGGCTTCCCAGGGGAACATTTGTAGATTTTTCAAATGAGAAACTCTGCTTTTATCTGCACTCTATGATAGCTTCCCCATATTCCTAAGGAAATCTAACATCTTCAGCTTCTCAGAACTACAACAGGTACAGAAACATTGCAATATACCACCTCGGGAATACACTCTCTAACAGCTGAAACAATTTATTTTTGCAACCCAGAATGTGTTTGCCTTCTTTGAAAAATATTTTCTTGCTCATTCTGAAATCACTAGTCTTGGTTATCTCCCCTCAGGTTTTACTATTAACACTCATATGTGATAATTTGTGTTTCTGGAGGCTTTTGATCAGCTGTCTGTTATATTCAAAGAAATCTTAATTTCCTATTCCTTTCTTATCTTTTTTCTTTGAGACAGAATTCATACTTCAAACTACATATTTGAGACAATCAACATAAAACCATGAGGTTACTTGACCTTGGGATTCAGAATCTCAAGACTTTCTTGTTGAGTTTAGGATCACTTATTTTTCTGTTTCTATACAAGTTCCTGCTTACTTCAGGACTTCTGATGTCACAGCACAGAGGCTTACTTCTGACCATCTCTTAGCATTCCCTTATTTATTTACATACTTGAGAGTCAGAGAGATGGAGAATGAGACACACAGAGAGAATGAAACAGAAGGTTGCCAACCACAGGCTCTCTCCTCAAATGTTTTTAACAACCTACTTTTTTCTTATTTTATTTGAAAGGCACAGAGAAAGAGAAAAGAGAGAGACAGAGAGAGAGAGAGAGAGAGAGAGACAGAGATCAGATTTATTTGTTCAGTCATGAGTTTCTTAAAATAGCAAGTTCTGTGCCTGGCCAAAACCATGAGTGGTAACTCATCTGAAAGAAGTTTTTCTAACTTGCCCAACTAACAAGAAATGAAGAAAAGAATAAATGCATGAAGGAAAAGGTATTAAATATAGAGAATTTGGGGAATGTATCTAACCTAGAAAAAAGCCTTAGTAACATCAGAAAAGGATTGCAACTTTTCTTTTTTTAATCAAAGAACGTCTTTATCAAGAACACAGAGATTTAGAGATCAAATGGCATCCCTAGATACTCTAGAATCCCTTGTCTGATGCACAAAGCCAGATATCATCAGGAGTAACACTTGGGAAAAAGTCATGGAAAGAGCATCAGTGAACATCTGTTGCAATCTTTCTGCCTTGGCCTCCCTCACCATTAAGTACCTACTGACCTGGAAGGTTCTGATTTAAGAATTCACTCACCATCCATGGCTCTGCTCCTTGCTCCAACTTAAAGATCAAATCGGGTTTGGTAATGCAGTGTCCTATCAATGCAAACAATGTAAGACTTTGTGAAATCACTATCTTGGGTTATTTAAAGGAAAACAGCTTATTTCAGGAGCTATGCAACAAATGTTCCAATTTGGATCCTTTCCTAGATGATACAACCTTAGGATTATTCATGGACACAAATTCTCTAACTGCACATCATTAAACTTTATAAAGTCTTCACTTATTTTTCAAATAGCAAGACAATGTGTTCATTAGACATGTGATGGGTGCCACTCACCCAAGAAGAGCAGGCTGCTGTAGGTCTCCAGCATCACATCCCTGTACAGGATTTTCTGAGCTTTGTTCATGTTCTGACATTCCTCCCAGGTAAAGTAAACAGCCAGATCTTCAGACGTTATCATCACCTGTAATAGAACACTTGTGGTCAACAGATCAACTGTCACAAAACAAATACTGGTGGTTTTACCTTACAGATGGGTATGAAGGAAGAGGGAAGGATGTGCTTTCATTTTAGACTTGTTGAGCATTTGGACAGCCACACAGAAGCACTCAGCAGGGAGTCAAACCTATGGCCTACAGGCTGTGAAAAATGCCCCAACTGGAAGAAAACATAGGTTTCAGGTCACAAAGGGCCATGTATTTCAAGGGGAATTGCACCCCAGGCTGAAAGGAGGACAATATTGAATCTCTCTCGCTCGATTTTTTTTTTTTGGTTGCTGGATCAGTTTAATATTTCACTCTCTAGTGTGAAGAAAGATGATCTGAAAACTGGACACAAAGACCTCTTAACTTCTTTACAAACTACTGTCAATTATGTTAGGAAATTTACATGCCTCACCTTTTTATTAAAAAGAAAAAGCCCATCTTAAGCACAAGGGTAAGATAGCTGTCACAAATACAGAGAATCATAATAAAGATAAACAACACTGTTAAAGGAAGTAATAAAGGGGGAGAAAAATGCAAGAGAATGAACCTTTCCCATAATGACTAACAGCATCCTGTAGATGCCCATGGTTGAAGACAAGCAGATTGCTTATTTCACAGCTCTCCTAGGGATCCTAGAAGCAGTGATGGTCCTGGTTGAATGCCATTAGACTACTGCTCAAGATACAGCCTCCCCAATTAAAAATGTAATTGGCTCTTTGTAAACAGGAACATGGTCAAAATACAATGAAAACCTTACAGAATGTGTGAAGTCAGGCTGGAGTGAGTCTCTGACCCATGACACTCAATCTTTTCCTCATCCAGAAAAATTATTGAAGGTGAGAAATGAAGCTATGCAAAAAAGCCTATCCACATGATAGGCATTCCATAAGTGATAATTTCCATCTATAAAATGGGGATAGTACCCATTTCCCAGGAGTGTGTTGGGGATTAAACAGGAGTGTCTGAAAAGCATATGGCTTGATGTTAAGTGCTCAATAATATTAATAGCAGTCCACAAATCATAACCACCACAGGAGATATCCTAAAGCAAATTCAATAGCAGCAAAAACCACATGGGCCTTTTCTGAGTTACTGCATTTAAAATTATTTTTTAGAGTTACCAAGTGTTATTATTGTATTTATGACACATTTTCCAGGAAAAGATTAACAAAAACCCTCAATAGTTGTACCCACCAATATTTTTGGAACCAATTCTCAACTGAAAATGTAACTTAATTTTTGTGCCCCTTGAAAGTTTTAACCTCAATTCAAAAGGAAATGGAGAAGGGAGGAAGAGGGCAAAATATCTGTGAACCATATAGATATTAACTTTGGAAAATACAAGGAATCCCTACCCATAATAACTACCACTACAATGCTATTATGTAAAGGCATAAAACAAGATACATTTTCTAATTGAATCTAGCCATTTTTGCTAGAAATTTTAGATTCCATTATACCAACTTTATTTTCTCCACAAAAACTAAGTCATAAAAACATTTTCCCATTTGACTCAAAACAAAAAATGAAAACAAGCAACAGAGGTGAGCTAAGAGAAAAATGGCTTCTAACCTCAGATCTACCTGCTCTTTGATCCTCGGCAAGTTTAACAAGTTTTTTTTTTTTTTTTTTTTTTTTTTTTTTTTTTTTTTATATATAATAGGGATTGGGGTGGGAGCTGTGGCATAGCAAGTAAGGCTGCCACCTGCAGTCCCAGCATCCGATATGGGCAGTGGTTCAAGTCCGGGCTGCTCCACTTTTGATCCTGCTCTCTGCTATGGCCTGGGAAAGCAGTAGAAGATGGCCAAAGTCCCTGGGCCTCTGCACCCACGTGGGAAACCCGGTAGAAGCTCCTGGCTTCTGGCTTTGGATCTGCACAGCTCCAACCATTGTGGCCAATTGGGGAGTGAATCAGTGGGTAGAAGATCTTTCTCTCTCTCTCTCTCTCTCTGCCTCTCCTCTCTCTGTGTAACTCTGACTTTCAAGTAAAATAAATAAATCTTTAAAAACAATAAAATAGGAATTAAAAATACCTCCATGTTACACCTCCCTTAAAGTTAATGTGTATTCTCCTGTATTTTCAAAACTCTTGTAAGTTAAATTCCATCTCCAAATTTTAAGATTAATAACTTTACATGCAAGTTATAAAAACATGGCAAAATATGACAAAACTCATGATGGAACCAATGTATAGCTAAACAAAAAATTCATATCCTAATAAGGAACTAAGGAATCAAAAGCATTTTGTGAGACTATAAAAGTTATTTTTTCACTATACACAGAACATGCCCCTATAAAATGTACATGTAAATCAATAAAAATTATAATTTGGTGAATTTATTCTCATTACATAACATACTAAATCAGTTGGGATAACAGCGCTCAAGTCTGCCTCAAAATAATCTAATTATATCACCCAGAATCTCTTTTATATCTGATGCAAAGTTAAATACTTATTTGTGGGATTATTTCCTAACGTATTTAATGAGGCAGAGTTAACAATTTAATATAACTCTAGTATATTACAGCAATGGCACAATAAATCAGTGCACTACAGATTGAAACACCACTTTTTCATTATGAATGGGGTGCAAAGAAATACTGGATAGTTTTTTTCTTTTTACTTATTTGACAGGTAGAGTTAGTGTGAGAGGGAGACAGAGAGAAAGGTCTTCCTTTCATTGGTTCACCCCGCAAATGGCCGCTATGGCCGGTGCTGCACTGATCTGAAGCCAGGAGCCAGGTGCTTCCTCCTGTTCTCCCATGTGGGTGCAGGCACCCAATCACCTGGGAAATCCTCCACTGCCTTCCTGAGCCACAGCAGAGAGGTGGACTGGAAGAGGAGCAGCCCGGACTAGAACCCGGTGCCCATATTGGATGCCGGCATGCAGGCAGAGGATTAGCCAAGTAAGCCATGGCACCAGCCGCAGATACTTTTTGAAAGGTAGATAAACCACAAAATTACCTATCTTTGATAGTATATCAGGTTTTATAATTACATTAAAATGTGAATGGTGTAATATAGCCACAAATAATACACCTCAAACAAAACAGTGAGGCCATCTGTAATGATACACTAGAATGTGCTCAGTAGACATTTATTGAATATGGGAATTATCTATTTTTCTATCCAATTACTTTGTACAATGTTTTGCCCAGTCTTAAGTGCTCAATAAATATTCACTGAACATACTGATTAGGAAAGAAGTGAGAAGAGATGGGCCCTCTCAAACTGGATGTCAAGTATATATGGAATCTACGTGGGAAAAAGTGGTTAAAGAAGTCAACTATATGTGGTTTTTAAGCAAATATACTCAGATGCCAACAAAGCAAATGATTAAGCAGAAAATACTGGCACCAGAATAAACAAAGGCAAAGTTTGCCAATAATGGCTAAAAAGGAATTTTAAGGAGAATCCAGAAAAAATGTATATTGGACCACACCTTTTCCCACCCAATTCAGTTTGAGACAGACCAATAGAGGCACTGTAAGAGACTATGGCTGTCTTCCTTGATATCCAGACATCCTAGTTTTAAATAATTTATTAGGGACCTGTTACCCATGAATCAATATAAACCTATTCATATTTAGGGATTAGTTGCCACAAGTACAAAGTTGAACTTCCTTTTATTTGTCTTAAAATGCTTACTTTCAAACTTGAAGGGACTTCAATTATTCCATGTAGATTTTGATAATTCTTTTGTCTTTTCAGACCAGACTCAAAATATCCGTACAGTATTCATACTGCAGCACCTTCCACCCACCCTTTGATTGCTTGAACTGCACTTGTATGGTTCTTTTTCCGCTTTCAGATCTTTCTTGAAGTGTAGTAAGCAGAACTGTACTGGGTATTCCAGCTGCAGTTTGATCAATCATTGTCGGAATGGCTTCTGGTAGGGTGAGGTCTTCCAGTTGGTCTACTGTTTCTAGGACTATAAGATCTTCTATAGTTGTAATCAAAAGACCAACTTCTTAAACTCCTGACTCTCTGCTATGGGCTGGGAATGCAGTAGAAGATGGCCCATGTCCTTGGGCCCCTGCACCCACATGGGAAATCCAGAAGAAGCTCCTGGCTCCTGGTTCCTGATTGGGACAGTTCCAGCCACTGTGGCCATCTGGGGTGAACCAGCGGATGAAAGACCTCTCTCTCTGCCTCTCCTTCTGTGTGTAACTCTGATTTTCAAATAAATAAATCTTCAAAAAAAAAAGTAGCCCTGGAATCACACAAATGAATTCATTGGAGATCATAACTTTATGTTTCACATTTCTGCTTATATGTGGTCATATTTTTGTTATATTTTAGGAAACTTATTAGCACATGGAGTCTGAGTTAGTGTAGTTTTATGATTCAGAAAATAGGAAAAAGCTCACAGTAATTTTCTGAAGCTGCATGAATACTAAATATTGGTCAAGACTTTCAAGAAGAAATTACTGACAGTGAAGTGGGAAAATTTTGATATGGCTTTTGATGTCGCACAATCCATATGTAACATCAAGATCAAAAGGAAAGGCATGCTCAGGGCAGTCTTCTAAAGCAATACTTATTTGAAACTGGTGAGTTTCTGAAAGTAATCTGAAAAATCAATGTGTTTTTTTTTAAAGATTTGCTTATTTGAAAGTCAGCATTACACAGACAGAAGGAGAGGCAGAGAGAGAGAGACAGTCTTCCATCTGTTGGTTCACTCCCCAAATGGCTGCAATGCCTGGAGCTGTGCTCATCCAAAGCCAGGAGCCAGGAGCTTCTTCCAGGTCTCCCACATGGGCAAAGGGGCCCAAGGGGTTGGGCCATCTTCCACTGCTTTCACAGGCCATGTCAGAAAGCTGGATCAGAAGTAGAGCAGCTGGGACTTGAACCAGTGCCCATATGGGATACTGGCACTGCAGGTGGCAGCTTTACCCGCTATTGCACAGTGCCGGCCCCAATAAATGTGTTTTAAAATTAAGTGTAGCAAAATAGAAATCACCATCCTAAAGTTAGGATGCCAGGCATCTGCAAATCATCTGACACTACTCAATCCATCTATCTCCTGAAATATAATTTATTTAATCTTTTTACATGCAGAGACCCTCACAGACATTCCTTGAGCTACCAGGATGAATTCCTAGAATATAGAGGGCAGCAGCATGGCTCTAGATACCAAGTGTATGGCAGACTAGGTTTCACAGACCCCCATTTCTGAAAAACATGATAGCAGAATGAAGTAATGGGCATGTGGTAGAAAGCAATGTAGACAGTGACTCTCAGACATGAGGGGTTGTCCCTCCACCCCAGGCCACACCCTCAAGACCATTTAAGAAACATCTGCTATGCCCTTGCCTTCTTTCTAATCCATACACAACTTTTTTTTGAAGGCTGGTCCAGAACTGCCAATATCACCAGTCTTCCATAACTTATGGATGAGGTAAGGTAATATCAACTAAATCGTATTCATTCTGGTCAGTATGATTAATAACTGCTAGGATCATGCAATCTAGGATCTTTGCATTTCAGTGATGTTTTGCTGTGCTCTGAAGTAGTAAGGTATTGTCTCAGAGAGCATCAAGTGATATTCTGTCAGAAATGATTCTTATTCCTGGAGTTCCCTTCTTCAAGTATCATAAAAGCTACTCACTTCCAAAGGAAATGGGACTGTCAGCCAGGACCCAAATGTCCATGTTGCTAGAAACTAGGTGTTGTATAACCTTCCATAACCTCAAATGAGTAGTGCTGCTCAGTCTACACAGTGCAGGAAACTAGAAAATTCATTTGGAGAAGATATACCATAAGCCCCACAAATGCAACTGTCACATAGTGTAAGTCGGCCTGCACATATCTCACAATGGTTTCTCAAGAAATGTGGGGACATTTCCCTAGTACTACTAATACACTTCATCTTACAGATGGGTAAACAGTGACAGGGGTACAATCTACATTCAGTCACCCCATACACATTTCAGCTAAAATGGTCTGAAAACCCATCTCGATCCTGTGGCCATCTAGGCTGAGACAGATTGTTTGTACCTTCTGTACACCTGGAGTCACACTGCATCATTTGACAAAAAAACAATCCTTGAAAGCCCAACCTTATTCACTCTTTCTCCAGCTCTGGAACTGAGGATTTACCACTGGTGTCTCTTCCTGGACCAGCCAAGATCTTTATGGTGGATCTGAATGACAGATTCTAACACCTCAGATCCATGACTGTCACTTATGCCAGCAAGAGACAGGCACCTGTATTGCTCCCCAAGTTCCCTTATACCTCCACACTGACATTCACAGACACAGAAATCACCCACACAGTTCTTGAGTAATAGGAGGGAAGCCCAGCACCAGGAATTCTATGGGGATGGTGGTAGTGGTTGGAACGGCACACACTAAGAAGGAAGACAGAGGAGAGTTTCCATGGTTCTGTCCTCCCAACATCATGGGCAGATGAGGCTACATTTCCCATAAAGCAATGCAGACCTCCATTAGGAAGCAGTGAGGATGACCCATATATTTACTGGGTAATCAGCCTCCTGTGACACAGAGAGTATACATCAGAACTTGTCTAACCACATGAGATACCCACATAATACTCGAATTCCTCATTAATTCTTGGTTTGACAGATATACATTTCAAAGCAACATACAATAACTGGCAAAATTCAAATGTGGAAATAATTTTTGGAAATTGTGAAATTTATTATTTAAATTGTGGTTCCAGAGCCTTTCATACAAATATTTAGAAAAAAAAAACTCCAGGGACTCTTTTTAACATAATACATAATATTATGTACATACATATGTATTTAATGTACATAATACATGATATTATGTACATACATATGTACATAATATACATAATACATTCATATGTATTAATATTCCTGAAAAAAAGGATTTTAATCCTTTAAAATGATGCTTGACCTTACCTACTAAATTAATTTTGGTCCATCAATGGATCTCACTTCACAATGAGGAAAAATATTCTAATACATTAAGTGGATTAATATGGCTGGAAAACAGAGTGAGTGCCATCTGAAATGTTTGTGAATATTTAAAATTGAACTACTTGGTAATTCTATACCCAGTTACTGAAATTTATCGATTCATCACTCCATCCAATTATTTGTGTATATTTAACAAAACTTTATTTATTCATTTATTTTTTTAATTTGGATTCTTCCACAAACTAGGCAAAGAGACAAACATGATCATGTCATGGAGCTCCTGCTTTTACTCCTTTTCTTGTCTAAATGAGAATGGGCTGAAATTATCAACTTCTTGAGGATCTGAGTGGTAGTGTCACAGGCCATTGACTCTTGGCTCACAGCTATTGGTCAGTTTTCTATGTATAATGTAATAATTGTGCTGTTCAAATTCCTGTATCATCTCTAATCTGGTATTTGCCTTTCAGTGACTTTATTCTACAAATTGAGGTGGGTCAGTCTTTTTTTTAAAATATTTACAGAATTCTTTTAAAGATTTATTTATTTACTTAAGAGGCAACATTGCAGAAAATTTGTAAGTTACTTGGCTAGAGAAAATAAGAATTCATAGATCACAAACTAAAATAATTAAGATGGCCCTATAAAAAAACTCAAGGTCTTCAAGCATTAACATTTATTACCCTAGACTTAATTATCAAAAAGGTGATTATTTCAACTATTCCCTATGTGGCAGCCCAATTTTATCTATTAAATCTGGAAAAAAAAATAAATAGCACCTCATGTTAGATTACTAAAATCTTAATGCTATGTGCCACCCATATGTCTACTGTACCTTATATCTAATACCAATGTATCTGATGTCTCTCATTAGATAAATGATGTGTCTCAACTATTACAAGTGTGGAGACTTTTATTCAAAGCTTTTCCAAAAGCCCCTCAGTCTCTGCCTTCACTTTGAAAGGATACTTCTAGGATATACATGGGCACCTCATTGATTTTGCCAGCAAACACATTTTTTTCAATGGGAATACAAGCATAAATCACATTGATAACATCCTCCTTGAATGACACTATTTGACACATTGTGAAGAACAAACAAGGCTAATATCTTACAGTTCATTTGGGCCATCTAGCCCAAACCTTGGAGAGTTGGAAACTGTTATACTGGGCCTACCCATAAATGGGACATTGTGCCAGGTGGGTTTTGTATACTTGAACTGCAAGGGCAGTATCACAGAAATTAATGCTCCAAACTGATCCAGCTCCCTGCTAATGTGTCTGGGAAAGTAACCACAGGATGTTCCAAATGCTTGGGCTCCTGCACTCATGTGAGACACCTGGAAGAAGCTCCAGGCTTTTGATATCAGTCTAGTCTAGCCACAATCATTGCAGCCATCTGGGGAGTGAACAAATCAGAAGATCAATCTCTCCCTCTCTCACTCTATGACACTTTCAAATGCATAAATAATCTTTTAAAAAGTAGATCATTTCAATGGATTCCCCAATGCTCAATCATGATGACTTTTACTACTTTACATCTTTTTTATTCTTTTTTAAAGATTGACTTATTTGAAAGGCAGAGGGGATCTGGTGTGGTGGCACAATGGGCAAAGCTGCCCCTCATTAAGTTGGCATCCTGTATAGGTGCTAGTTCAAGTCCCAGCTATTCCACTTTTAAACCAGCTCCTTGCCAATGGGCTGAGAAAAGGAAGATGGCCTAAGTACTTGGGTTCCTGCCACCCACATGGGAGACCCAGAAAAATCTCCTAGCTTCAGCCTGGCCACACATTGGCCATTGTAGCCAACTCAGGAGAGAATCAGTTGATGGAAGATCTTGGTCTCTCCTTCTCTCTGGAACTCTTGACTTCCAAATAAATAAGTAAATATTTTTAAAATGATTTTTAAAAAAGGGAGAGAGACATACACACACACACAATGAGAAAGAGAGAGGGAGAGAGAGAGAGCAGAGAGATCTTCCAACTTCTGGTTCACTCTCTAAATGTCTGCAACAGCTGTGGCTGGACCATGCTCTCAAGTCCTCCACTTTGATGACAGAACAATTAGGTGACAGGAACTAAGGAATTTGAGACATCATCCCCTGTTTCCCAGGGATATTAGCACGAAACTGGTTTGGAAGTGGAGTACCCAAAACTCAGATTACCAGTGCAGTATAGACTGTGAGCATCTGATGAGATGGCTAACAAAATGGAAAACCTAAAAGGAATCAAGATTCCTGGACACAAACCAAATTTGGGTTATGAAGACACATAGAAAACTGAAACAAACCAAAATACAAGACAGATTGAATCAGTAATAAAGACCTTCCCAACAAAGGAAAGCCCAGGACCAGACGGCTTCACTGTTGAATTCTACCAGACTTTTAAAGAAGCACTAATTCCAAATCTTCTTCAGCTATTCAAAATTGTTGGAAGGGAGGGAATCCTCCCAAATACCTTCTATTAGGCCAGCATCACCTTAATTCATAAACCAGAAAAAATATATACGACAAAGAAAGAGAATTATAGAATGAAAATCCTCATCAAAAGACTAGTTAATGGAATTTAATAATACATTAGAAAAATGATTCACATGGACCAAGAGGGATGTATCCCTGGTATGCAGAAATAATTCAATATAAGCAAATCAATAAATGTAATATGTCACATTAATCAACTGAATAAAAACCACATGATGATCTCAATTGATGCATAGAAAGCACTTGATAAAATACAATATGCTTTCATTATAAAACCCTTAAGCAAATTGGGTATAAAAGGAACATTTCTTAACACATTCAAGGCAATATATGATAAATCTTTAATCAGTATCATACTGAATAAAAAATGTCGGAAACACTTTCAATAAAGTTACTCATTCTTGCCATGTATTCAAAAACAGTTCTAAATGTTTTAAACAGAGCAATAATGCAAGAAAAAGAAATCAAAGGGATACAAATTAGAATGGAGAAAGTCCAATTACCCCTGCCTGCAGATTACATAATCCTATATATAGGAAACCAAAAGACCCCACTAAAAGACTATTGGAACTCATAAGAGTTTAGTAAAGTTGCAAGATATAAAATCAACACATGAAAATCTCATGGCTGATAAAGAACTTACCATGTCAGTACAATTTACAATAGCTAAAACACTTTTATTGTCTTGGAATAAATTTAATCAAGAAAGTGAAAGAACTCTACATGGAAATTACAAAACATTAAATAGAAGAAAATGCACAAAAGGAAAAATATTCCCCATTAATAAATTGAAAGGATTGATATCACCAAAATGTCCATACTACCAAAGGAAGCTTTTAATTTTTTTATTTTATTTTGCTTTATTTTTAAGGATCTACTCATTTATTTGAAAGGCAGAGTCACAGGGAGGCAGAGGCAGAGACAGGCAGGGAGACAGACAGAGGTCCTCCATTCACTGGTCCATGCACTCAGTAAAATTTAAAGCATAAGCTGCATTTAAGCAATATGGTAATCTAATGACCTTGGGAAGAGCAATTTGAGAGGAATAATTGAAATACAAACAAGACTTCATTAAATTGAATGATAACAATGAAAAGAAAATGATGTAGATGCCAATATTAATGACTTTTTTGAGGAATTTAAATTGATAAAGAGAACGGCTGGAATTGTGGCACAGTGGGTTAAGCTGCCACATGCCAGCAACCCATGTGAGTGCCAGTTTATGTCTAGGCTACTCCACTTCCAATTGAGCTCCCTGCTAATGCACTTGGGAAAGCAGCAGAAGATGGCCCAGGGTCTTGGACCCCTGCCTCTCATGTGCAAGACCTAGATGAAGCCCCTGACTTCAGTCTGGCCATGCCCCAGCTGCTGTGACTCTTCACAGAGTGAGCCAGTCGATGAAAGATCTCTGTATTTTCTTCTCTCTCTGTAACTCTGTCATTCAAATAAACAAACAAATTTTTAATAAACAAGTTAATAAACTGATAAGAAGCAAAAAACCTACAATATTCTCATCTTATCCCAAAAAGATAAAAAAAGAACAAATGCTTATGATGATGTGGGAAAAGATAACTCTCACATACTGTGGGTGAAAATGCAAATTAATTCAGGTGTGATGGAGAACAGTATGGTCATTCTTCAAAAAAGATAAAAATTGATCTATTAGATGACATACTTTTCTTACTCCCGGCTATGTATCAGAAGGAAATGAAACTTTCACATCAAAGAGACAGCAATTCTACTATAGTGACTAAAACACTGTTCACAGCAGCCATGAACTATAACCAATCTAGCTGTCTATCAATGAAAAAGTGGACAAGGGAACATCATTTAGACACAAAAAAATACAACGTTGTTACATCTTGCAAAATGTATAAAAAGATATCATCAAATTAATTGAAATAAACCAGACACAGAAACACAAATTCCCAGTTTCTTGTCATATATGGAAGTGAAACAAATGGATGTGAACATAGAATTGTGATTATGAAAGACTGAGAAGTGTGGAGGCTAGGGAGAGAGGGGGAATGGATAACAGGTAGCAAAGTACAGTGAGGCAGGAGTAACCCCTGCTGTTCCATAGTATAGCTAGATGACAATAGTGTACATATTAAGTACTGCATAAAGAACTGGAGGACAGGAGCTGGTAGCCTCAAAACAGGAAGAGGAAATGGAAACACCAGTTATCTAGCTTGATCAGTTTCTATGGTGTATATGTGTTCAAATACTGCACTATCCTCTATAATAATCAATGAGTAGCACACATTAATCAAAACTGTTTCAATAAAATTTTAAAAACCAGAGGCATTTGTATATACTAACAATGAACTATTTGCAAATGAAATTAAGAAAACATTTCCATGTATAACAGCATAAAACACAGTTAGGAGACAATACCCTCCATCCCTGTCACTTTTATTGAAATATACAGCCCCCAAATCAGCAGATCAACATGGCCTTTTCACTATAACTTTCTGATCAGCCTTTACATGATTTGCAACCGGATAAACTGGTGTTCCGAAAATGTTACTGTTGGGAAACTAAACTTGAACTCAAATGGGAGGATTCTTATACTGATCTATTCAAATATTGCTATCAAAATACACAGAGGGTCATTAAACTTTTATTTGTGTCTCACAGTTAAAATATAGACTGAGGGTGGGCATTTATCCTTAGTTAAATAGTCCTTTATTGGAGTACCTGAGTTCAATTCCTAGACATGGATATAGCTCCTGACTCCAATATCTTGTTAGTGCAGACCCTGAGAAGCAGTGCTGATGACTCAAATGATTGGGTTCATGAAACTCACATGCAAAACCCGTATTGAGTTCTCAGCAACCAGCTTTTCCACGACCCTTACCATGGCATTTGTGGGCATTTATTTAATAAATTAGCAAACAGGAATCCTCTGTCTCAAAGTCTTTTAAATTAAATAAGAAAGGAATTCATCAAAGAAACAGAGATATAGATTTAGATGCCAGGTTACAAAGAGGAGTGTGATAAGTGTTAATATAATGAAATATTTGCTTTATTTCCATCTGACCTAATGGGTAAATATTTATTCAAAATGATAATATTAAAAAATGAACTGGGATCGCTTCTCAGCCTTTTGGCTAAGATCAAGTGTAAAAAATGAACTGGGTAGCTGTAGCTTCTCATAGATAAAAGAAGTTATAGAGGAGTGGGCATCATGGTGTCACCATATGCAATGGCAGTATCCCATACAGGTGCTGATTTGTGCTCCAACTGTTTCACTTCCAATGCAGGTCCCTAACAGCCCGAGAAAAATAACAAAAGTGGCCTGATTGGGCCCCTGTCACTCCTACAGGAGACCCAGATGAATCTCCTGACTTCAGACTATTGCATCCTCAACTTTTGTAGCCATTTCAGGAGTGAACCAGCAGATAGAAGATATCTCTCTATCTCTGTAACTCTTTCAAATAGAAATTAAAAAAAAATTATAGAAGGGGCAAGCACTGTGGTATAGTGGGTAAAGTCGCCACCTGCAGGGCTGGCATTCCATAAGGGCACCAGTTCATGTCCCGCTGCTCCATTTCCTATCCAGCTCTTTGCTATGACCTGGGAAAGCAGTGGAAGATGGCCCAAGCCCTTAGGCTCCTGTACCCACATGGGAGACCCTGAAGAAGCTCATGGATCCTGGCTTCAGATTGGCACAGCTCTGGCCATTGTGACCATCTGAGGAGTGAACCAGCGGATGATCTCACTCTCTTTCTCTCCCTCTTCTTCTCTCTCTGTGTAACCCTGACTTTCAAGTAGAATAAATAAATCTTTAAAAAAATTATAGAAATATGATTTGAGTGCCCAATAAACAGTGAACTGCTAATTGCAAGTGAGTTTATCAGTTATAAATGTATACAATTTCTAGGAAAATCATCAAAAAAAATTTTAGGAAAAACTGATCCTTGATATAGCTTAATAATAGAGAAGACAAAATGAAATCCTATCAAAATGAGATATGGATATTTGGAAGAGTGGATAACAGGTTACTCATCATGTGTAGTAGTAACTGTATTTGAGTCCTGAAGAACTAGACAATGGCATTAAAATATACCAGAGTGTCTGTACCCTATACTACCAAGGGTACCAATTCTTAAACTAGCTGCCAACAACTGGTAACAGGGTCCAGAGATTCTTCCTCTACTACATAGAAAGGTAATATCAAGACACCTTTCTCTGGTGAGAATACAAATTGATTCAAAGGGGCAATTCTTACATTTGGTCTTAACCAAAGGCAAGAAGAGAAATGAGCACATATCATATTGAGTCAATGGTAAGGCTCTGTTCCTCAATCCTAATCCTGCAAAGAACTCAGACAATGGCTACAGTCACCTCTGTGTTGCATGAGGAGCAAAGAGATCTAATTTGGAAGGTGACTAGGAATGGGATGTCATGACCTGGCTCCTATCATGCCATCTTGTAGAAAAAATCCTCATAGAAATGACAACTCCTAGAGCTGGCTAAATGGAATTATATTGACAAATCACATCTGCTTTCTGTCCACTCTTTTGTTCACTTAAAGAAAACAGCAAGCAATTGATCACTTTTATGTCTCTTCATTCAAAAAAATATTTATTCACTCATTCATTTACTTGAAAGAGTGAACAAAAGAGGAGAAATGCACAACAAAGAAATTTAGACAATCTTCCATCTGTTGGTTTTCTTCCCAAATGAAACTGGGCCATGCTGACTCAGGAGCCAGGTGCTCTCATACTGCTGGACAGAATAGAATCTAAGGACATGGACCATCATATGTTGCTTCTCATTCTTCAGCATTAACAAGAAGCTCGGATGGAGTGGTGACAAGACAAGATTCCATGTACTCCATCATAGAATGAAGAGATCCCAAGTGGAAGCTTAACTCACTGCAATGTAACACCCAACCTAAGGCTTTCATTTTTAAACTTTTATCACCATGTAGCTTGCAATGAGACTGTGATTTCTGGATTATGAGATTTAAACAACCATCACTTAATTTTTTTTTTTGACAGGCAGAGTGGACAGTGAGAGAGAGAGAGACAGATGGAAAGGTCTTCCTTTGCCATTGGTTCACCCTCCAATGGCCGGCGTGGCCGGCGCACTGTGGCCAGCACACCACGCTGATCCGATGGCAGGAGCCAGGTGCTTCTCCTGGTCTCCCCTGGGGTGCAGGGCCCAAGGACTTGGGCCATCCTCCACTGCACTCCCGGGCCATAGCAGAGTGCTGGCCTGGAAGAGGGGCAACCGGGACAGAATCCAGTACCCCAACCAGGAATAGAACCTGGTGTGCTGGCGCCGCAAGGTGGAGGATTAGCCTATAGCCATGGTGCTGGCCAGTCATCCTTTTTTAAGGTCTAAAGATAAAACTGTACATCTTGATGGAGAATTCTTCAGAATAGAATGAGCTTCCAATGTTCAAGAGAATAGAGAAATGAGGGAACAAGTCAGGCTTCCCGGATTGCTTACTCTTAATAACCTAGTATCAATTGAAAGCTTAGCAAACAATTTTTTAAAGGATTTATTTATTTATTTGAAAGAGTCACACAGAGAGAGGGGAGGCAGAGAGAGGTCTTCCATCCGATGGTTCACTCTCCAAATGGCTGCAATGGGCAGAGCTACGCAGATCCGAAGCCAGGAGCCAGGAGCTTCTTTCGGGTCTCCCATGTGGGTGCAGGGGCCATCTTCTACTGCTTTCCCAGGCCATAGCAGAGAGCTGGATGGGAAGAGGAGCAGCCGGGTTCGATCCGGCACCCATATGGGATGCCAGAGCTTCAGGCCAGGGTGTTAATGAGCTGCACCACAGCGCCAGCCCCAGAAAACTGTCAAATAGTTACCAAAGTTCCAATGTAAGCACTGGAGCTGTGGCACAGTGGGTTAAAGCCCTGGCCTGAAGTGCCGGCATCTCATACGGGCATTGGTTCTAGTCCCAGCTACTCCTCTTTTGATCCAGCTCTCTGCTATGGCCTGGGAAATCAGTAGAAGATGGCCTAAGTCCTTAGGCCCCTGTACCCACATGGGAGACCTGGAAGAAGCTCCTGGCTCCTGGCTTTGGATTGGCACAGCTCCAGCCATTGCGGCTATCTGGGGAGTGAACCAGTGGTTGGAAAACCTCTCTTTCTGTCTCAACCTCTCTCTGTAACTCCGTCTTTCAAATAAAAAAAACCGGTACATGTAGTTGGAAATATTTCTTCAATATCTAACACAAGCATAAGCCAATTAGAACAGAGCTCTTCATAAATTTTCCATGTAGACATACAATATGTACACAAGTATAATACATAACATACATTACAAAAGAGAACAACAAAAGAATTTCAGTAATAGCTTTTTCTTTTTTTAAGATTTTAAGGATCTTTTTCCTTGCGTTCACCTGAAGAAGAATGTAAGATTGGGATGAGAAACAATACAGGATGTGAGACTGCCTCTTTAAAGAAGGCAGGGGTAAAAAGAACCTAAAATGACTGAAGTTTATGTCCTTTTTTAAAAAAAGAAAATTCATTTGTTGTACTTGAAAGTCACAGTTCCACAGAGAGAAGAAGGAGAGGGAGAGGGAGAGGGAGAGGGAGAGGGAGAGGGAGAGGGAGAGGGAGAGGGAGAGGGAGAGGGAGAGAGAGAGAGAGAGAGAGAAAGAAAGAGAGAAAGAGAGAAAGAGAGAAAGAAAGCGACAAAGCGAGAAAGAGAGAAAGAGAGAAAGAGAGAAAGAGAGAAAGAGAGAAAGGGAGGGAGGTCTTCCATCTACTGGTTCACTCCCCAGATGGCTGCAACCGCCGGAGCTGTGGCAGTCCAAAGCCAGGAGCCAGGAGCTTCTTCCAGATCTCCCATGTGGGTGCAGGGGCCCAAGGACTTGGGCCATCTTCCACTGCTTTCCCAGGCCATAGCAGAGAGTTGGATTGGAAGTGAAGCAGTGGGATCTTGAATTGGCGCCCATATGGAATGCTGGCACTGCAGGTGGCAGCTTTACCCGTTATGCCACAGAGCCAGTCCTGAGGCTTATGTCCTTTTTCCATCATCAGCCAAAGCCAAAAAGATCCCAGAACTCCTTCTGCATTGCCACATGTGTGGTAGTGGCCCCAGGTACTTGGGCCATATTCTGTTACTTTCTCAGGTGCATTAGCATTGAGATGAATTGGAAGTGGAACAGCTGAGACTTCAATGAACACTGAGGTGTGATTGCTTGCATGTAGTTGATGGATTAACCCACTGTGCCACAACACTGACCTGATATTGACATACCATTAACTAAAGTCTATATTTTTATTTCCTTTCATATTACATAATATTCTTTTTCTGTTCCAATAACTCCAAATTATTATTTGAAAATCAGAATCTAGCTCTTTTAGTAATAAAAGTAATACACAGAGCAGTATTGTGATTCTGCAGGTTAAGCTGTTGCTGCTTCGAATGCCAGCATCCCATAATAGAAAGCCTGATATGAGTCCTGGCTGGGCTTCTGTTCCAGCTTTCTGGTAATCCGGCATCCTGGTAATGCACTTAGGAAGGCAGAGGAAGATGGTCCAAGTGCTTGGATCCCCATCAACTATGTGGGAGACCCAGATGGGGTTCCTGGTCCTTGGCTTCAGCCTGGCCCACCCTACTTATTGTACCCATTTGGGGAGTGAACCAGTAATGGAAGATATATCTCTCTCTCACTCTCACTTTCTCAGTCTCTGTCTTTAAAAAATACATCTTTAGCAATAATGTACATATTAGCTATTAAACATTGCAGAAGAACATAAAAATATAAGCATTATTCCCTTCTTTCTAAGGAGTACTAGTCATACTTCCCAGAACAAACTACTCTTAAAAGATTCTTACATTCCATTCTGAGACTTCCATATACATATACAGAAGGGTACTTTAAAGCATCATAAAAAGTGGAATTAAATTATTTGTCTGTTTTACTATAATAAGTTTTCAAGCTGATGCATACAAGAAGGTTTCAAAACCATTTGGGTATATTATGAAAAAAAATTGAATGAATTTCAATTGTTGCACCAAAGTAATGTCAGCTTTTAACTCCCATTTTCCATGAGGCTTTTGAAATGCCTTCATAAAGATATATGTGCATGGGGCCAGCATTGTGGTGTAATGGTGAAGCCACTGTCTTTGATGCTAGCATCCCTTACAGTCATTACTGTGTGTCCTGGCTGCTCCACTTTTGATCAAACTCTGTGAATGTGCCTGGGAAAGCAGCAAAAGATGGTCAAAGTCCTTGGCTTTGGCACCCATGTGGGAGACCCAGTGGGAGCTCCTGGCTTTAGCCTGGCCTAGTCACAGCCATTGCAGCCATTTGGGGAATGAATCAGCAGATGAAAAATCCCTCCTTTCCTGTCTCTCTAGCTTATGAATAAAATGAAAATTAGTATATAAAATTTAAATATATATTTATACACACATGTACTTTTTTTCTTTGCAAAGCGACATTTTTTCTGTGCCTTGTTTTACTTAAAAGCACTGTCCCTAAATCCTTTTTCAAATCACTATATATTTAGTATTTCATTGTACAGATATACCATAATGTATTTTACCAATTCTTTATACATTTTGCAATTTACAATTCTCTATCAATATACAATATACATTTCTGTTTTATTCCCATAATGAACAATATTACAAAGAACTTACATGGCTTTATGTATTTGACCAAATATATGTAAGATAAATTCCTGTAGTTGAACCATACCAAAGAACATTTGCATTTAAAGTATTTCACAGAGAGATCTGTCAAATTTTTCCTCCAAAGAGACTCTACACCCATATGAATGCAAGAACCTGTCTCCTCACACCTTCAATACATGTATGTGTGATCAGTCAGAATTCCCTCAGATGCTCCCAATTTACCATCTCTTTTGATCTCTATCTTCAAGCTTGCTTTTCTTCTTTTTAGCTCTCTGATCACACTTAGTTTTCTTACCAAACTTCTCTGTGAATACGGTCCTGCACTTATTTCCTCTATACTCACCCTCTTCATTGCCTTTTCTCATGCCTCCAACCTCACTTTTCCTGCTCACAAACTTCCTATATAGCTTCCATGGAGTTCAGCACAACTGAACAGAAAACAGGTGCTCTTTCCCTGGCCTCCGAACCTGTCAGCCTCCAGAACCAATAGAAAATGTTAATCAGGAAACATGGAAATAATTAATGTGAGTCACATTATATAAGAAGAAATAAATTCCCAATGGTATAGCCACAGGGAAAAGGCATCTAGAAAAATTCTGTATTGTCTTTTGTTAAGATAGAATCTGGGGCTCATGCAGTGGCATAGCCATAATAAAGATTGCCACTTGTAGTGCTGGCATCCCATAGGGGTGCCAGTTTGATTCCTGGCTACTCCATTTCTGATCCAGCTCCATGCTAATGAGCCTGAGAAAGCAGCAGATGATGACCCAGGTACTCGGGCACCTGCTACCACGTGGGAGACGTGAATGAAGCTCCCGGCTCCTGGCTTCAGTCTAGCCCCACCTTTGACATTGTCATTTGGGGAATGAACCAGCAGATAGAAGATCTCTCTCTCTCTCTCTCTCTCTCTGCCTTTGTCTCTCCCTCTCTGTAACTCTGCCTTTCAAATAAATAAACATTATAAAAAGAAAAAAATATATAGGTAACTTTAAAAGCAATGGAATCTGTTTTTTCTTTATTCCATACTACATAGAATCCCTGTCTTTGAATCAATAGCTCATGATTTTTATTCACTATTCCTTCTTTGGAACTGGGGTCAGAATAGACAAAAAAGTGGATGAGAAAGAAAGGGAAAAAATAAAAACCTAAAAGTACCAGATTGGACAGGAAGACTGGAGAAGAGAGAATAAAAATAAGGTTAAGAAATAAAGCCAACTTCTTAAATCATTAAAAACAGAAATGAAGAAAGGAGGAGGAAATAGGCAAAGAAGTATGGTTATGTTCTGAGAATTATATCCATTAAATACATGGAATCTGCTCTCTTTATATTAATAAATATAAGTGTTTAAACATTAAAAGCTTTTTCTTCTTTTATTGAATCACTGCAGTGCTCCAAAAGCAGAATTCAAAGGCAAGCATGGGTTTCAGGGTTGGGACAGAGTGCAAAGGGCAGTGACAGCCTTATTCCTCTAATAGCAACCTCTGCACCCCAACTTGTGACCAATCACCCAGAATCAGCTTCATAAAATAAACCTCTTAGGGGGAAGGCTCAGAGAAAATCAACGACCTCACAATCTCTTTGCCTATGAAGCATCTTGGAAATAAGCATGCTGCTGAAGAAAGTGAGATTATGGCCAAGCTGGATATAAAGAACACAAGGATATAAAGCTGGGAGGCAGTTTGGTGATTTATGAGCACTCACAGTGAACTGCAGATGATGGAAAGGGATGGATCACAGAATGGGAGCCAAAGTGGGCAGCCCAGACTGCAGTGATCACCCAGACATTAAGCTGAGGTTTGTGAGTATTTGCAAAGTGTACAATGAGTTCTACATACAGCAGCAGTAATTTTTTTTCCTTTGGACATAAGGCAAAACATTTTTTTTTTAATTTTTAACTATTTTTTCATTTCCTTTGAAAGGCAAGGAGAGAGGTGGGAGGAGACAGATTTCTTCCATTTGCTGGTACCTCCCTAAGTGCCCACAGCAGCTGGGAAAGTGCCAGCCTGAAGCCAGGATCCTGGAACTCCATTCAGGCCTGGGTGAGTTCAGCTGTTCCTGAGGACAGAGTCCTCAGTGATACCTGCCTTTGTAAAGACACATCGCAGTATAAAATCACACCGCCTACTGAAGGCTTTTGGGATCTAAGAGAAAACTCTAACTGCATCACAGATGAGAGCAAAGCATTGACCCAGAGGCTGCTGTGAGCCAACAGGTTTCCTGCCTACCTGAGAATCAGCCTGCTCACTAGCGAACCAGGGAAAGAGGACCAAGCAAAGACACTTGGGACCTGTGAGCAGAGCCCATCTCTTGAGTGAGCAAGAAAGAGGAGACAGTCATGGGCAATTCTGGGCCCCCTTAACCCTGGAATGGGTGCATGAACTAGCCAACTCCAATTTAGACTGAGTGAACAGACCAATAGGCTGGCCAAAGCTTGTATCAAGGGGCCAGCACTGTGGTGCAGTGGGTAAAAACCACCCCTGTCATGCCAGCATCCCATTTCGGCACAAGTTCAAGTCCTGGCTACTCCACTTCTGACCCAGCTCTTTGCTATGGCCTGAGAAAGCAGTAGAAGGTAGCCCAAGTCCTTGGGCCTCTGCACCTGTATTGGAGGCCTGTTGGAGGCTCCTGGTTCCTGGCTTCAGATCAGCCCAGCTCCAGCCATTGCAGCCATTTGGGGAGTGAACCAGCATATGGAAGATGCCTCTCTGTCTCTGCTTACCAGATAAATCAATAAATATTAAAAAAAACTTTGTCACCTATACAGGAATCTGGATACAAGAGTGACCAAGAAAGAACCATCAGGAGGGGTACACAACAGGAGTGAGGGTGGTAAGCGGGTAATAAATGCACAGATTCTAGTCCAAGACAGCAGACAGTGGCAATGTTCTCGTCTGTTGTAAAGTTTTATTGGGAACAGCTTGGGGAACATATCTGTAGACAATTAATATGTAAGACGCACATGGGCCCTTTGCAATTGGTCTATAAGTATTATCATTACTAGTATTTACTTGAGCAATGATCATCAGGAACTACCTCAGGGAAGAGCAATTAAAGGGAATTGTCTCAGTCCCCTTCCTAGGGAATATTGCATCCTACTTCTTACAACCACTTTCCTAATTTTTCATTTAAAAACAACAGAATCTTTTTTTCTATATTCTGTACTGGATAGGAATCAATTGCTCATGATTTTCATCATTTTATTGTTATTATTTGTATTATTTATTCAGGGGAAATAATTCATCCCTGAAGAGGCTTTTTTTCCAGATAGCCCAACAACTGTCTTGGAAATCACCTGTGATGTCAGATGGATGGACATGCAAGCCAACGGGACTCATCTTCTAGGAGAAAGGACACTTTACCCAAATGGCTATATTTCATTCCACAGAAAAATGCAACCTGAAACAAAGAACTTGTCCATCAGTCCCCTGGTTTAAGCAAATGGCATATGTACATTATTCCAGGTCTGCACCCCTTTTCACTCTACTCACGTATGGACTATCTGCATTAGGAAGTAGAATGTGAGCCAGAAGTAACCACAACAAAAGTGGTCAGCATTTCCATTATAAAACTGATTTTAATGACCTCAAATTCAGTCATAAAATTTCTGCTCTTAGCAAGGGACACACACACACAGCCATATTCATCCCTTTATGAAAACTTTATTGTGAACTGTTTATTTAGGAGTGTCTTTTTGCATTTAATTACAGCAGTTCTCTACTGCTTATAAAAATAGCTACATAAAGCCTGAAAAATGAGTCAACTACATCAAACTATTTAAACCAAAAAAACCCTGGGGCTGGTAGTGTGGCATAGCGGGTAAAGCCGCCGCCTGCAGTACCAGCATCCCATATGGGTGCCGGTTCAAGTCCCAGCTGCTCCACTTCTAATCCAGCTCTCTACTATGGCCTTGGGAAGCAGTAGAAGATGGCCTAAGTCCTTGGGCCCCTGCACCCATGTGGGAGACCCGGAGGAAGCTCCTGGCTCCTGGCTTCAGATTGGCACAGCTCCAACTGTTGCAGCCATCTGAGGAGTGAACCAGTGGAAGGAAGACCTCTCTCTCCCTCTCTATCTCTGCCTCTCCCTCTCTCTGTGTAATTCTGACTTTCAAGAAAATAAAAAAAAAATCATTAAAAAAAATAAAAACCCTAAAAGATAAAATGTTAATTCTGGCAATCTACACAAATGACCCGTGTCCTCTTTGTATTTTTGAATTCCTCCTGACCTCTCTTCTGGCTTTCCCCTCCTGCCTCACCCCTCACTCCCTTTCTACATCATTGCCCCACATGCCCCTGAAGCTCTCTCCCTTTGGAGCAGTCTTGTAGACTGCCAGTCAATCATGTGAGAAATGTTACCTACTTCAAAATGGTTTTGTAGGGCATGCCTGAATGGCATCTAATGGCAATAAGCAGGCCTTTTAATATCCCTTAACTATATTTCCAGCATATGTAGGGCCAGCATTGTGGCATATTAAATAAAGCCACTGCATATGACACTAGCATCCCACATGGGCTGTGGTTCATGTTCCAGCTACACTACTTCTAATCCAGCTTCCTGGTACAGTGGCAGAGGATAGCCCAAGTGTCTGTGCCCTGTTCCTTCACAGGAGACTTGGATGAATCTCTTGGCTCCTGCTCTGACCCAGCCCAGCCTTGGCTGTTGTGACCACAGAGGGTGTGAACCAGTAGAAGGAAGATTCACTTCTCTCTCTTTCTCTTTCTCTTTCTCTCTCTCTCTCTCTTTCTCTCTATCTCTGTGTGTGGTGAGAGTGTGGGTGTCTTTCCCTCTTTCTAATTCTGCCTTTCAAATAAATAAATATGTCTTAAAAAAGTATTTTAGGGGCCAACGCCGTGGCTCACATGACTAATACTCCATCTGCAGCACTGGAATCCCATTTGGGCACCGGGTTCTAGTCCCAGCTGCTCCTCTTCCAGTCCAGCTCTCTGCTGTGGCCTGGGAAGGCAGTGGAGGATGGCCCAAGTACTTGGGTGCCTGCACCTGTGTGGGAGACCAGGAGGAAGCATCTGGCTCCTGGCTTTGGATCAGCATAGCGCCAGCCATAGCATCCATTTGGGGGGTGAACCAACAGAAGGAAGACCTTTCTGTCTGTCTCTCTCTCTTGCTCACTTTCCAATTCTAACTCTACCTGCCAAATAAGTAAAAAAAAAAAAAAAAGTAATTTAAAAAAGGGTCCAAACTGTGGTACAGCTAGTTAAAACCATAGTCTGCAGAACCACCATACCTTATAGATACCAGTTCATTTCCTGGTGGTTCCAATTCCCATGCAACTCCCTGCTAATGGTCTGGGAAAGCAGCAGAGGATGGCCCAAATTCTTGGGCCTCTGCAGACACATCAGGGATCTGGCTTTGGGCTCTAGGCCTCAGTCTAGCCCAGCCCAGGCTGTTCTGCCTATTTGGTGAGTTAACCAGCTGATGGAACATCACTCCTAGAATAAAATAAAAAATAAAATTAAAAAGAAACAAACACACACACACACACAATTCCTGTCTTTCTGTCTTTCTGATTTAAAAAAAGTTTTATAAAATAAAAAAAAAGCTGGTCATGAATATTATGACTCAAGTTGACATATGATGGAACCAAGAAAGCTACTGCTAACTTTGTCTAGTGCCTCCTAATGCTTTCCTGCAGAAAAATCATTTCTCTTCCTTTCCAAGCACCCAAATACCAAAGGTACCAGTGCAACCCAGCATAACACTGTTTAGGGCTGCTTCAGTATTGAAGGAAAAAAATAGGAGCAAGGACACAAACCCAGGATGGTTTCAGGGTGACAGGATCCTCCTTACTTTGCACCTTGGTTTCTAATTGGAAATGGTTACAAGGCGAACTTCAGACACAGCAGAGCTGCACAAACACCTTCAATGAATCACAGATGTTGCCATTGGCTCCCTGTGTGTACACTGGAAGCACAACACAGAGCACTCCACAAGGCAGGAGCATGTTATACAAAATTTCTCCACCCTGCTGACCACAGTCTCAAGAATGTGCTGATCCAAATGCCATTTCAGTTCAAGAAAGAGACTACCTGACGTTTTATCCCTCAGATGTATTCCTGTGTGAAGAATGCATCCTCATGTGGGCATGGCACCACCACACAATGAAAGCCAGGCTACTAGCAGAGCTGTGGCTTTGATGCTCTGAGAGGAATGGGTAACATCTATGGGTTCTGACTGGACTAAAAAGCTTCTCCCTGCTCTAGGAGTCTGATACAGATTTGAATTAAAAGATAGAAACACAAAAACCAGCTGAATCTGTTAGGAAAGAAGAAAGGAATATTGGTTTCTAATAGTTACTTTGTATCATATTAGCCTTGAGAGGATTTCATTTAGTACTTACTTTTGAGGAAATAAAAAGATTGATCCAGTTCAGTCCCAACACATAGCATCTTTAGCCACTGATCGCATTACAGCTTGCCTTCATCACTATCTCCCACTCAACAAATGACAGCCCAACACAATGCTGACACCTGTTCAGTAGGCATCTCCAAAATCTTGACACACAAGTCAACAAAAGGGAAATGAAGGGGCTGGTATAATGGCACAGTGGGTTAAACCACCACAGCCTCAAATGATGGCATCCCATATGAATGCCAGTTTCTTTGAAGATTTATTCATTTATTTGAAAGTTGGAGTTATACAGAGAGAGAGAGAGAGACAGAGAGGTGATGGCAATGTGGTATAGCAGGTAAAGCCGCCACATGCAATGCTGGCATCTCATATAAGCACCAGTGCATGTCCCAGTTGCTCCACTTCTGATCCAGCTGCCTGCTAATGGGCTGAGGACAGCAGAAGATGGTCCAAGTACTTGGACTCTTGCCTCTATGTGGGAGACATGGATGAAGCTCCTGGCTCCTGGTGTGGGCCTGGCCAGGGCCTGGCCCAGCCCTCACTACTAAAACCATCAGGGGGGGCAGTGCCATGGCTCACTTGGCTAATCCTCCACCTGTGGGGCTGGCACCCTGGGTTCTAGTCCCTGATGGGGCACCAGATTCTGTCCTGGTTGCTCCTCTTCCAGTCCGGCTCTCTGCTGTGGCCTAGGAAGGCAGTGGAGGATGGCCCAGGTACTTGGGTCCTGCACCTGCATGGGAGACCAGGAGGAAGCACCTGGCTCATGGCTTCAGATCAGCATAGTGCCGGCCACAGCACGCTGGCCACAGCGGCCATTGGAGGGTGAACAAACAGAAAAAGGAAGACCTTTCTCTCTGTCTCTCTCTCTCACTAACTCTGCCTGTCAAATAAATAAATAAAAAAAAACACATCAAGTGAATGAACCAGTAGAGGGAAGATCCCTCTCTCTCTGAAACTCTGCCTTTCAAATAAATAAATATATCCTAGAAGAAAGAAAGAGAGAGAGAGACATATTTCATCTGCTAGTTTTCTCCCCAGATGGGCACAACAGCCAGGGCTGAGTCAGGTGGAAATAAGAAACCAGGAGCTTCATCCAGATCTCCCACAATGGTGGGGGGAACTCAAACACCGGAGCCATCCTCTACTCTTTTCCCAGACCATTAGCAGGGAGCTGGATCATAAGTAAAGCAACAGGGATATAAGGCATCACCTATTTGAGATGCTAGAATTATAGGCAGTGGTTTTAGCCCATGATGCCAAAATGCTGCCCCCCGTGAGTGCCAGTTTAAGTCACAGCTGCTCCACTTCTGATTTGTCTCTGTTAATACACTTGGGGAAGAAGCAGAAGATGATCCAAGTATCTGGGCCCCTGCTCCCACATGGGAGCCTTGGAGGAGTTCCAGGCCCCAGGCTTTCAACCGGCTCAATCCTGTTCATCGTGGCCATTTGAAGAGTGAACTGGCAAATTGAAGATCCTCATCCTTCTCTGTCTCCCTCTTCCTCTGTAAACCTGCCTTTAAAATAAAATGCTTAATTCTTACAAGAAAAGGAAAAGGGTAAAAGAGGAGCCACATACAAATAACAGAGCAAAGCTACACTTGTGCAATCCCTCAGCAGCCTTCTGTCTTAAGTGGGAAGTCTCCAGCTTACAGACACTGACATAAAAGTCACACTTACAACATATTTCAAAATAACAGAGGACAGGTTTACAAGGCAGGTTGATTTTAAGATGACTTTTATTGTAAAGTTACACTATCAATAGGCAGATCCCTTTTAGTGCAACCAAGTGAACCCAGTGCCTACTTCAAGGAAACAGCCAAGATGTGCTGACAGTGGAGATAGCTGAAATGTCTCTGTTACTCTTCTCAACATCCTAAACAGAAGGGAAGAAGGTACTCATGTCTGTGATTATAGAGGATGGAAGCACACCAATTTCAGAAGAGGGGCAGAAAAGCTCAGAGAGAGTTTTCTTAGAAAAGAAAAGAAAAGAAAAGAAAAGAAAAGAAAAGAAAAGAAAAGAAAAGAAATCTCAAACTATAATGTGGGTTGAAAAAAAAACCATCAGTTCTCACCAGGTTCCAGGAAAACTGCTCATGTGAGCCAAACAATGGTATAGTTCCCATTATGGGCAGGTGTAACCCAACCAGGAACTCAGAGAATGAGCAAAGCTTTTCCAAGATGAAACATGAACTGTGAACCAGTCACACAGGACATCTATGTCTAGTGCTCAATGCGAGTCCCAGAATAATCACCCAGCAAACCTGTTAGGTCCCAAGAGAAGTCAGCTTTTTAGCCTTATGGTCACAAGGAAAACACAGCTGCTTGAAATGCTTTATGGTAACTAATAACACCTTCGTCCTTCTCTGAAAAACAAGGGCTGACAGTTAGGAAAACAGAATTATATGTAGTCTACCAGATGTGAATCAATGGAAAAGCTAGAAAATCATGTCAAGAAACATAATGATAAAAGCAATGAAATGAGGGATGGATGAGTTTCTTCACCCCTTTTCCTCCTTCAAATTCCCTAGGAACCTACACTTGTTAACATAGTGGCATTCACTCCACTGCCAAAACATTGGAAGGTAAGACAAGTTTGTCTACTTGAAGGTGCCCAATGTGAGTCCTTCAGTCTTTTTCAATGCCCAGTGTCACACAAGAAGCAGTCTTCCCAGGGAGAGGCCAAGTAGCTGGGCCATCATCCCCATTACAGACCAGCAGAAACAGCAAAGAGAAAAAGTGGAGAAGAAAGTTAGGGAAAAAAAAAATGGAAACCTCAATTTGTGGAGACTTCATCTTTCTGGCTTACAGGTGCTCAGACAAGAGCCACCACAGGTTTTAGGAGCCACTGGGGGGCAGCAGCACATCAGGGTCACTCAGAAAAATCAACAGCTTCCTGTTGTCTATACAAAGCTGATTTTGGTCTGTACACAATCCAGGTGAAATGCAACTGAATCAAGAAAAGAAAAAGACTTACAAAAACCTTCAAATACAGTATTCCACTGGAAATGAACTTTGCAAAGCTAAGTCACCCAATAGAGTAGATGGGGGAATCCATATTTCATAGAAATGCCATCCATGATAGCCCTGATATTCAGAGACCAGTTTTGAGTTTTACAATCCCCCCACATATGCATCCTCTCTTCATCTCCCCCAACAAAGACCAGACACCGAAGAATCTCCACATCATGCACATCTAGGAAAGCACATCTGTACACATGAGTTGTACAAACTGTGCACATGCATACCTCATGCACACTGGCCATAAACATGCATCTCCACATGTCACTTAAGACTGTTCCAGAACCAGGTTCTGAAGCCAACAGTAGCAACATTATTTTTGATACACACACCTTTCTCATCACACAGGATTCGTATTTCTCTTTCTGGGAAGTAATAAAGTCATTTTCAACCACATGATTGACATCTTTGACAGTATGTAGAAACAGAATTGATGTCTTTGGGATGTGTTGTCTAGAAGTGTCTGTCTTCTACAGGATTGGTAATTGTAGCCATTCATTCCCACTTAAACAGACTTGTAAACTGCCTTGGATATGCCATTAACATTTGACAGGGGTGAGGATTATTTTTTCCTGCCAAGATCATTTGTATATTTATGATATCATTCATGGATCACACAAAATTACCAAATTAAAAGTTATATGCTGTAGATTGAGTATCCAGTGCCACATGCAGTTGCCTTGGCAGGGCCAGAACAGATGATTTCATGGACGGGCTATTTCCCACCTCTGATTTAAAGCAAAATGTTAGCTAAAGTTCTGACTTCTTTCACTTTGGTTACTGGCCAAGTTGGAGCCAATGTCCACTAAAGGCCCCTAGAACCTACTGGAGTTAGAAGAAACTTTTTTCCATTTCCCTTGTAATTCTAGAGTGCACTTTCATAGCCACCACTTCCACTTCAAATTGTCTGTGGATGACCTAGTTCTGTGGCACACTGGTTTAAGCTACCTCCTGCAAAACAACCTTTCTATATGAGCACCAGTTCAAGTCTCAGCTCTCCACTTCCAACCCAGTTTTCCATGAACAGGCCTGGGAAAGGCAGCAGATATCCCAAAAGCTGTAAAGGACTTGTCCCACCTATCCTTTCCTCTCTTTTTTCTTAACCCACTTCCTCAACTTTGTGGAGACCCAAGTTGCCAAACCAACCCTTCATGTGTCCTTGCAATGCAAATAGCAAAGCTGATAAGTAGCACAGAGCATCTTGTGAAACAGAAAAGCTAGACATCCATTTTTCCCCAATTGCTTTCTACACCTACCCACCCCTTTTAGTGAAAAATTCCCTCTTCACTGGATAAAGCCTGCTGTCCTGGCTTACCTGCCAACAGCCCTCTCCTGAGATGGGCTGCACCCCCCTTTGCTTCCAAGAAAGCAAACTGTCTCTGTTGAAGTCAGTCTCTGTCTCCTTTTCCTATCTCTCCTTCTGAGGGTACAAAAGGCCAGAACTTGAGCTATTCCAAACCTAATAACTTGGGTCCCTGCCACCCACATAGGATTCCCAAAAGGTGTTCCAGGCTGTATCCAGGATTCACTTTCCAACTGAGCTAAGGACACTATCCAGGACTCACTTTCTATTTTTACTTCCTAGATGGCCTCATTGTGCTCAACAATTACTAATCCATGAAACACCACAACACATGAATCACTGAAACACAGTTATGCATGTGAAAACTTCATTATCCTGAAAGTCAGAAATAGTTTTCAATGTCACACCTTCTACTCCACTATGCAGGCAACTCTGTAGAGAGATATGCACTTATTTGTCATCTCTCTTCTTTCTTACCCTTCCTCACATTAACAACTTGTATAGATGCTTCCACAGACCACAGTCATTATGAAACTATAGAATTAATATCCTCACATGTCAAAAATGTCATAGGCTTAAACATGGAACCCCAAACAAGGCAAGTAATGGGCCCTCTGAATTAAAACTGTATGGACTGTAAGATAATCAGCTTGGAGGATCATTGGGTGACTGTAAAGAACTGGGCAGAGAGAAAGTATTACTTTTCTATATTTATGCTTTTATGGTCCTCCACTCTATGCAGACCCAGATTAAAATAGCTCCAGTTAACCCACACAGTAGATAGACTGTGTTAATTTCAGCTCACTTTGCAAAGAGATCAGTGGCAGGTAATTGATGGAACAAGGATATAAGCCA
Source organism: Oryctolagus cuniculus (assembly GCF_051225735.1). NCBI lineage: Eukaryota > Metazoa > Chordata > Mammalia > Lagomorpha > Leporidae > Oryctolagus > Oryctolagus cuniculus. The sequence continues at coordinate 113,143,170 of NC_142878.1, forward strand.
CTCTTGCTCATCGCCCAAAAGATAGATCAACACGGGGCCAGTGCTCTGTGCAGTGGGTTAACACCCTGGCCTGAAACGCCAGCATCCCAAATGGGTGCCTTTCGAGACCCAGCTGCTCCACTTCCAATCCAGCTCTCTGCTATGGCCTGGGAAATCTGTAGAAGATGGCCCAAGTCCTTGGGCCCCTGCACCTGCCTGGGAGACCCAGAGGAAACTGCTGGCTCCTGGCTTTGGATCGGTGCAGCTGCAGCTCTGGCCATTTTTGGAAGGCCTCTCTCTTGTGTAACTTTGACTTTCAAATAAATAAATAAATCTTTAAAAAAAAAAAAAGATAAACATTGGAATGTATTCCTTGCCCTTGAATCTCAATTGAGTCTCACACCCTATGGCCCTCATACCCCACCCTGCATTCTTTTCCAAGTACCCAAAGCCCCACCCAGTTCCAGGAATTCCCCTCCACCTGCAGCCCCCTATCTCCACTCCCAAGCCAATCCCTCCTAAAATATAAAAGTGACAGCCCCTGAGGGTCCAGGCATCCTGCCACATAGTCCATCAATGTACATGAAGGCAGTTGGTCACACACCTCTAGGAATTTATTTCCTCTGAATAAATTCAGTCTGGCTGTAAATCCACACACTGCCTGCTCTCTATTCTGCACCTCTTTTCCTAACATTGTGGTGCCCTGTGTGAGGAGGCACCAATCTGCAACTCTTTTCCTAACAGTAATAACAGTTGACATCCTTGCTAACAGAAAGAAGGGCTGAAGACGGACATCAAAAAGCAGCGAGATAAATCAACAGCTATGATTCCATGGCCTCAAATTCAAGATTGAAAAAATGTCTGTCAACTAAACATGGAAGAGAGGTAAATCCACAAAGCTTCAGCACACCCTTCATACTGCTCCCACTTGGAAAAGGTCAACTGAACACTAGGGTACCAGCTGCCAGCTGTGCCCACAGGGACCCCACCTGGCCAGCGAGCACAGGATGCAGGCCATGGAGCAGATTCTAGTCTGATCCTCCTTCTCCAACCCCCTGCCCCCTCGGGCTCCCTGCTGAAGGCTATCAAGACCCACCCTGCTGCAATGGCCTTTGGATATAGCAGGAGGCCCGACCAGATGGCATAGTCCTATCCACTCAAAGTGAGAACCATCCTTATTAATATTTAAATAAATGTATTTAAATATTTAGCAAAAGGAATCTTGCTGATCTTCGCTGTGCTCTTATCTGTCCTACTTGTGCAGCTCCCCAATCCATTAAACCTCCCCTTATAACTCTAAAATAAAGCACGTTAACGAAAGTTTGGGCAAGGTAGCTTGCCACTGTTCTTGCACTGGGAGGCTGCAAGTGGCGATGGGAGATGGGACAGCCCGGATTCCAGCCCTGACTTTGCACGGAAAAGCTGCCAGGATCACTGAGAAGCAAGTGAGCCACATCTGGGAGCCGCCAGCCGCCCTAGCACCCACCCCTTCCCCCGACACGAATCCGCGCACCTTCTTATTCTCCATACTTGCCGTGGAAAGTCCAGGGAGCACGTCCTCTTTCTTCCGGGCACAGAGGAACAAAGTAGAGTGTGGGGCAGAGAAAGTCCCCAGCACGTGGGACCCACAGGCAGCAAATGAAGAGGCGCAGCAGCAGCGGGTGGGAGGCTCTGGGTGTGTGTTTGCAAACTGCCTGGGATTGCAGTGTGGAGCGAGAGGCAGTGACTGTGTGGGAAGGATCAGAGCAATCAGAGCAGCCTCATGGTACTGCACAAGCTTCCTCTGCTCCTAACTCAGAGGCCCTTGGGCAGGAATGCGCTCCCACAGATTCTTTCCTAACAGGGAATACATCGGGACACCTGAGGACTCTGGGAAATGGAGTCCAGGCTGGGGCATCTGGCTCTCCCCAAGGGCTTCAGAGGGCATTTGCTTTCTCTGCCTTCTCACCTCAGAATCTCAAGGATCAGTTGGTATTCTTCCTTTCGTGAACAAAAGCCTAGAATCTTTTTACCCAGAGGTTTTCTCTTTCATTAGAAGGCTCTTTTCTAGCATTTTCTTCTTAGCATAAACCTCTCCTGCCACCAGATCTCCCACAGGCCCACATCAGAGGGCAGATGATAATGACTTGTTGAGTGCACAGAATATTGAGGTGTCATCTAAATAGAAGACTCATGAGTCAAAACTCACCTCATGAGTGTACTGCAAGGTGAGAAAACTGAGGCAGGGGATTTTGGTCATGCTCAACCTTAGAGGCCTCCTTAAAAAGCAAGAACAAACAAGCAAACAAACAAACAAAACCTATCATAGCTCAGAAATGCCCAGCTGCCCACCTCTTGAGTACATGCTCCTGGAAAATGATACATCCCCTAAAACCAGAAGTAGGGGCAGGCACCATCTTGATACCCTAGAAAGCATATGCAGAGAGAAAAAACCCAACCCTACTAGAACCCATGTTTCAAAGGATCCAGCAGAAGCCTCAGAGGCTGGCCTCATGACAAATTTGCCCACAGGGGAGGCAAGACACAGAGGGTGTGAAGTGTTAGAGTAGACCGCCCGAAAAATGTCACTAAGAGACGTCTCTTATGCAAACAGCAAGGGGAAGCTTTATTGATTATCCAGCATGCTGGGGCTGTCTGATCATCATGAGCAGAGCAGCCCCGAATAACCAAAGGTTAGGGTTTATAAAGGCAAAAACCGCAAAATCGGGAGGGGGGAGAGAATACACGGTTGCTACGTGGTTGCTAATATTTTACAATCAGCAATTATATCTTAAGACATAGACAAATCACATTTTCATTATTAGCTCAGGTAACCCAGGTGTAACCTTTTTATTTTTAAGCTTGAGCAATCATGCTAGGGGGTTTTTGCGCTCTGCCAAGGGTGATGTTGTGCACTGCTATTGTCTGACTATTTGAGATCATAGTTTCAGACCAGAGTCTCACAGTAAGGGGGGGGGGGTGTTTCTTTCCCAGAATGCAGTCTCAAGTGCTCCAAAATGGAGTCCCTACTGTCAAGGTGCTACTTTACTCTGTCTTATTTTCACAGCTGCACCAGCAAGGTTTAAACCTGTAAGCTTAAGCTTAACTTTTTACACCCGCACATATGCAATTTTAACTCTTCATTCCCCACTCCTCGTTGTGAGGATTTCTAATCTTAGAGATTATTCATTTTTGTTTCTCTTAATGTGACATATTGATGTCTTACAACCATGAGTTTAACATTTTTAACTTGTTCCCGCATGAAGGTGATGAGTCTATTTAATACACAAGGTCCTATGGTTACAATTATGAGTAGAACAATTAAGGGTCCTGTTAGGGCTGACAGTAGAGTAGTAAGCCATGGGAACTAGCTGAACCATGACTCACACCATCCCTGTTGAGTTTCCCTCTCCTGTTGCCATTTTTTTCAGTCGTTTTTTGAGTTTGGCCATGGAGTTTTTAACCACCCCAGTTTAGTTGGCATAAAAACAACATCTTTCCTTTAGGGTCGCGCATAAATCCCCTCCCCCATGAAAATGAGATCCAACCCCCGCCTGTTCTGTAATACTGAAATGTAGATACTGGGCTGCATCTGGGAGATTGTGGAAGATTTGTCAGGCAGAAGGGGCGGGGATCTCCACCTGGCAGGTTATCAGGTAGAAGGGGGCAGGGCAGGATGCAAAGGCCAGGCTGCCCATGAAACATTGTCAGGATGACTGAGATGTAGATGCATATGCTGGACACATTAGGCCTTTATGTCACACACACACATAAGCTTATAACTGACTTACTGCCTAACATTTTTTTTTCAAGAGGTAATACCCAAAATTCTTCTTTGGGATTATGGATGGAGTTCCGTTTTCTGTAACTTCTTCGAAGCTGGCATGTGGGCGTCGAGGGGGATTTGGGTATTTCCTCTTGCTACCTGTCTTATGGTGTGCAACAGTGGCTTTGGAAAGACTGTGTTGTTCGATCCAGAGGGCTGCTCAGGTCGTCCAGTGGAATGGGCTGGAAGTCTTGCCTGATGACCATTTGGAGTTCAACAGCTTTTAGTCTGTTAGAGGGCATTAAAAACACATGGTGCAAAGAGAAGCATCAAGATTGCAGAAATTAGTGGGCCAAGGAGAGGAAATAGCCAGGATTTTTATGATCAGATGTTAGGCCAGAAATCCCAGCCCTGCTTGGCCTGGTCCTGGAGCTGTTTGGCTTTTTTCCAGAAAAAGTACAAATTTGGGTTTGTGTCTGTCTAGTCTGATTGACCCAGAGACTATATATATATCTGTCTGTCTATCTATATATATATATTGGATAACTAGTAGCCAGTTTTGCTAGGAAGTTAAGCCAATGTACAAGACGAGAGTCTCAGGCTGGGAAAGAAGACAGACTAATGAATTATTTACATTTAACTATTTATATTATGGATTATTGTGTACACCCCTCAAGAGATAGGCCCTTTAAGTCCTCAGTGAGGACCTGTCCAAATAGGTGTAGGGCTATCTGAGTTAGCTGTTACTGAAAGCCCTGTTTTTAGGAACTGGCAGGGAGGGCTTTCTAAGCTTAATGTTATTGGATAGACTTTTAAGGCCTGGCTGGGTGTGTGAGGCCCAGAGCTATCCATGGGATGTTGGAAGAGAATTGAAAGAGATGCAAATCTCCTTTAAGGGAGGCACCCTGTTGACTTGCATTACATGGCTGGACTAGGAGGAGAGCTGAATAGGAGGCTGATAGAAATAGGCAACTTGCGTTTCACTGACCCTAGGCCATTCCCTCAATAGCAGGGGCTGGAGCTGGAAGCTGGGCAGAGGCTGGGCAGAGCCAAAGGCTTTTTAGCTCGGGGCCACAGGGTCTGCGGTTCTGAACCAGGAGTCCTTCGACACCCAGGGCAGTTCCGTGTCCAGTGACCATGCTCTTGGCAGAGCTGACAGAAGGCATTTGCTGTCATGACAGCTGCTTGTCCAATGTCCTGGCTCCTTATATCAGTAACAGGTGCCGTTTGGGGTGCATTGGCCTTGCTGGGTCTCCTTGACGGCAGATCACCGTGTAAAGCAGCCATTGATTGGCCTGTTGCCTATCCTTTGCTGCTAGCTTGCTCCTTGTTCTCCTGGTGTCTAATAAAGTAGACCAAGGAGGCAGCCTCTATGCTGTCAGTCAAGCGGGTGCTCAACCCAACCCTGATTTTTGGAGATCTTTTTAATATCAGGGTGAGCTAGAAAAACTATGGTCATGGACAAATTATGACACTTAGTATTTTCCTGCGAGTTAAGACCGTGCCCATGAGGAAAACTATGACCTTTTAGGTAAGATCAACTGTGGTGACCTGTTTGTATACTTTGAGGTCATCAGTGTAACTTTTTATTTATTTTTTTAGTTTTGTTTAAAAGGGGAGTTCTGCCCATTTACCACATACACCGAAAAATTGATTTAGCTGTTAGTTTAACCTCTTTTTTTTTTTTTTTATGTTGTTTGGGGCCCTATACTGTGGCCAGGCATTATTACAGAAAAGGTCAGTCATCCCTTACATAAGGTCTGGGGATCAAACTGTACATTACAGTGGAGAGTCCTGCAGAACAGTAGTAGTAACTTCCCTTCTGGAAGAGAAAAGAGGAGAAGTGAGGCAGTGAGTTGGGTCTCTAGCCTGACTTTCTGGGCTTTTAGATTTAACTGGCAGTTTAACCAGTGTTTACTGCGTAGCCCGACTTAGAGGAGAAATTGTGGCAGAGGTCTCTGCCATTCTTTGGCTTCTGGGTATTTACCATGTAGCCTGTGGACACTAGAGTATTTTTGGTTTTTTGGAACCCAGTTTTCTAGCATCTGCCGCATAACCATAACTTAACAGAGACAGTAGAGTACACAATGGATTAACATGAATTTTGTGTCTCTTGTTGTCGAATAAACCAGAAATAATAAAAAAAAAACCTTGTATATAAGCGTTTACATAATTTAGAATTATTTAACAGAGTCAAAAAGAGCTTACAGGACCTAACTCTAGAAATGGCAGAGTAACCGATTAAGCAGACACTGTTAAAATAGACATTACAGTTTTTGCAAAAACAGATTCCAAGCTTTATGATTTAGACCATTTTTAGATATTTACTAATATTAGTACACATTTTTTTTAAACCCATTGTTATAACAGAAGATCAGACTTCAACTTTAGGTCAGTGTAATTTTGGCATTAGCACTCAACTCTGTAAACAATATTTTAAAATCGTAAACATTTTAAAACTTTTTATGACTTGTTTACACCTTTTGAAACTTTATACCCATAGTTACTTTTACATAGCCTTGAATTGTCATGTATGGACAACCTATGAGAAATATATTTTTTCAAGTTTTACTTAGCACTGATGCCTAGATGACTTAAGACACTGAGTTATTAATGAATACCACACCATTATTTGAAATAAAAGTTAAAATTACACTTTTATGTTTTTAAGTAACATGAGGATAACACCTCCTGGACAGCAAACACTAGTGCATGTTTACAACTTTGAAAAGATCTTTATCATTAAGAGAAATAAGTTTAAAGCATATTAAAGATGAGTAAAACTGAGCAAGCAAGCCACTGAGCAAACCAAAGGGCGTTTGTATTACCTCAATTTTCTGAACTAATCTGCATTGGCTTACTTTAGTTAACAACATAAAGGCTTGTATACACAGAATTGTACTCTTATTTTTATAAGACCACTTTAGCTGGAAAGCAAAAACATAAATACAACATAGGTCTGACACCATTTATAACATTTTAATATATTTTATATAATCTGAATTGACCCAAGCAGCTGTTACTTTAACAAATTTAGAGTCTCATCCTTTGAGAGTTCCAGGGATCTGACTGGAAGCCCAAAGTTGGAAGACTCGGTTTAGAATTTAAGCTGTCAGAGAGTGAAACCATTTAGACAAAATTAGTACATTTCTGATCAGTTGGGTAATCACTCAGACATTAAAAACAGATAAACAATGTAAACAAACTTTGCATTGTAGTTTTTCCAATCAAGACTTTAATGGCAATAGAAAAACGCGAAACCTTCAAGACAGGTGAATGCTCTCAGATGAGTCAGGGACAGCAGCACAGAAAAGAGCTGATTATCAGCATATGAACCCATTGTTTAGGTTTTCATTAGCTGCAAAGAGAAAAACCCATCAGGTTGGAAAGGGTGAATGGCTTAAGGTTCTGGCTCCCTTAGGTAAGGTCAGCAGTAGCATTGAATTGGAAATTCCTCCAGGAGAGGAAAAAGAAGCAGCACTGGGGTGGGGGCTCTGCCCAGAGATATTTGGCTATGCCTGCTGGGGTGCACCAGGCCACATGGACTAGAATAGAGTGCAGAGAAACGCTGTGGTCCCCCATTTACAGGGAAGACTGCACACACCAGGGCTCGGCAGGACTAACCGTGGGGTTGGGTAGGTGCGCCGTTTCACCAAGAGTGTTGGGAACCTCGTATAATTTAACCAAAGCCAGATCAATTAGGACTATTGCAGACACTCAGTCAATTACAACAGATAGTTAACTTTAGCTCTTTTCCAGATTTAGTCCTCAGGCAATCAAAGCTTAGCAACAGTAATAGTTCACAAAAAACTTTAAGACGCACCAGAGCTACCATAAGCTGCAAAGACGGAAAACTTTCTACCAGGTTGGAAAGGGTTAACAGGTAACAGGTAACAGCTCTTCCCTAGGTGGAGAGACCTCTGGAATTTCCCTCTCCCTTTCTCCTGCCCAGTGGTATTGGAATGGAGATGAGGAGAGCAAAAGAGTGGGGGAGGGAGCCCCTGGGAGGAGGAGGAAGGCAGAAAGCAATGAAGCTCCTCATGTCTGGGGGCTGAGTGGGGTTTGAAATCTCCTATCACTCAAGGTTACCCACTACCTAGTTGTCTGAGTTTACCTGAAGGGCCAATATTAGCCTCAGCCAAAGCTAAGCCCTGCTCGCGTAGCAGTAGGCAGCATGACCAGGCGTCCCTCCGAGAGAGAGACCTGATCCTCGGGTCACAGTCCAGCCGCCGGGAAGCCAAAGCAAGCTTAGGGGGTCTCCAGGCTCTCAGCCAACTGCCCTTCCTAATTTCCCTCCCGTCCTTACAATCCCTCTGGAGTTTCGGCTGTAGCTGAGCCGTGGCCAGGGGACTCCGCGTTCTCGGAGAGCTGTGGGGTGCCGGACACTCAACGGTCACTTCCACAGATCTGGTCCCGCTTGAGGGAAAGAATACTGACCTCCGATGTCTTCTCAAAATCCTGGTCCGGGTGCCCATGACGGCCAGGCAGGAGAATGGCCTCTTTCACTCAGCGAATGAGTGGTAAATGGAATGAGCCCTCTGGGGGGGCCAATCCACTCCTAGAGCAGACCATTCAGAGGCACAGAAAGACTGCTGCTTTACCTTCTTAATCAGGAGAGAGAGATTAGATCCCCTAGCCCCTACATCAGGCCAGTGAGCCAAAGTAAGAGATAGCAGCGTGGACACAGTTTGACCCATGTTACAGACAGAAAAGCAATTCCCCAAAAAAACTGAAACCTAAAATGTAACCGCTGTTGGCACAAAACTCCCACCTAGGGGAATTTCTGATGGGAGTTTCGCTGAGTGTCCTCAGTCTCCTGGTCCTCTCGGGGCGTCCCCCAAGGTGGTAGCCTGGGGCTTCCAGGCACGTCTGCCAACCACAGTGCATACTGTGCCAACCCAAAAACTGAAACCAAAACAGGCCTGTAACCCGAAAAACTGAAACATGAAGCGCGCATATACTGAGTCCCTACCTTAGGCGCCTTGATACTTACCCCAAGAGATGTCCATTGGAGGCGTCCACGGGCAGCCGAGATCTCGCTGGGGCCTCCAAATGTTAGAGTCGGCTGCCTGAAAAATGTCACCAAGAGACGTCTCTTATGCAAACTTATGCTGTCTGATCATCATGAGCAGAGCAGCCCCAAATAACCAAAGGTTAGGGTTTATAAAGGCAAAAACCACAAAATCGGGAGGGGGGAGAGAATACACGGTTGCTAAGCGGTTGCTAATATTTTACAATCAGCAATTATGATCTTAAGACATAGACAAATCACATTTTCATTATTAGCTTAGGTAACCCAAGTGCAACCCTTTTATTTTTAAGCTTGAGCAATCATGCTAGGGGGTTTTTGTGCTCTGCCAAGGGTGATGTTGTGCACTGCTAATGTCTGACTATTTGAGATCATAGTTTCAGACCAGAGTCTCACAGTAGGGGGGGGGGTGTTGCTTTCCCAGAATGCAGTCTCAAGTGCTCCAAAATGGAGTCCCTACTGTCAAGGTGCTACTTTACTCTGTCTTATTTTCACAGCTGCACCAGGAAGGTTTAAACCTGTAAGCTTAAGCTTAACTTTTTACACCCGCACATATACAATTTTAACACTTCAGAAGGTGTATTATGAGTTGTGGCCTTGTGGTGCTGGCTACAGCTACTAACACACTAGGAATAAGTGGTAGGCAGCAGTCTAAGCTATCCCTGCCTCTGTCTGGCCAGCACCGTAGCATGCATGGACTGAGCCTGCCCTTGGAGTGCCTGCTGAGGCCAACAGATACATGGAGACCTAAAGTCAGAGGAAGGAGGAAGCACTGCTGCAAGGTTGGAAAGTTGCCATAGCAATGGCATTTTCAGGGGGTGATGTGGCAGGGGCCCTGGGAAAGCGGGCTGATCTGATCCTATGTTCTTCCTCTTATGCTCTTCTAAGCTTAGCTTTGCCTGGGTTGAGCACAACAACCTGGGTGGGTAATGCTGAGAGGCCACCAGATGAGATTCTGGTTAATGTATGCAGGTTGTGAGTCACAGTGCACAGAGTATGTGCAACACTGGGTGTTGACCAATGTGCTCACCCACATGCATGATCTGAGGGTCTGACACAGGGAAAGTAGGGCATAGGGTTTGCAAGACAGACTGGTGAGTGAGTGAACTGGCTGACTTCTTAGCTGGGACTACTAGAGAAGGGGAGGAGAGGTTTGCAGGCTAGAAACAGAGCAAAGAGATAGCAGTTAGTACATTCCATTTGCCCCTTCCCCAAGATGCACAGCCAAGGTTAGCAGCTGACTTCTTAAATCTGAATTGGTGGTAGTAGTCATGTTGGAAGTTGTGAAGAAGGGACTCATGTGGCTAACATTCTGCCTGTCCTTCCTGCAAAAGGTCCAGCAAATAATATTTCCTTAAAACAAACATAGGCATGCACATAGTGTGAGGCTTTACAGAAAGTTCTTGCAAAATATAAGTACTCCTTGCAGACTTGAAACATGTTATGTGTGTGGCCACTCATTGGGATTTGTAGTTTCATCATTAGGGCTGGATTTTGCCCTGGTGGAGCACAAAATTGTGTCTACTGGAGTCTCTGGCCACTCCTATTGCATTTACCTTTGTTAGTCATTTCCTCAGGTTCCCAGCTGAAAGGCACCAAACATGAATCTCTTTAGCTAAAGACTAAAATCTATCTGAACTGCAATAGGTAGTAATTGGCTAAATTTTCATTACAAAGTTTCTACCAGAGCTTGCCTTCATCAAAGTCTGTTTTATTCTGACTTTTTCATGCACAGTGATGGAGCCAGGACAAAAAGCCTTAAATCCATGTTAACCTCTCACTTACATAACAAGCAGTCCCCTGTTTCTCTACCTTGCTAATACAATCCCACCTTGCATTGATTATTCCTGCCCTAACAGGCCTATTGGACACAACACTATTTGAAGACTCTTCATATCAGTCTGAGAGCTCTCCATCTCCTCCCAAGCTGTCTGCCCCTTCTCAGCTCAGCCTCACAGTCCAGCCTCAGTCTAAACCCCTCCCATCTCATGCTGTTATCTCAAAGGACCTTTAAAACTAGCCCAAACTCTTCCTCTGTCTCAGCAGCCCCCAGCTTTGGCTCAAACCTCCAAGTCCCTTCCAGCCCCTTTGTATTATAAACCACTAGTCTGCAAGGGAGGGTGTTCTTTTTTTTCTGCTATGTGTTCACTGGCAACTCTCTTTCATAAATTCACCTGAGAGGGAGCCCCTCCCAGGTTTTAGTCTTCCAAATAAAACTGGTCTGACTGTGGCTTCATGCTTTCTCCTGTTTCCTAACTGACAGCATGTCTTGTTTTGAGGGCTTGTGTTTGGAGATTTAAGTATACTACCTTAATCTCCTACAATTTAAAGGCCAATTTATGGCCAGTGCCACGGCTCACTAGGCTAATCCTCTGCTTGCAGCACTGGTACCCTGGGTTCTAGTGCCGGTTGGGGCACCGGTTCTGTCCCAGTTGCTCCTCTTCCAGTCCAACTCTCTGCTGTGCAATCTGCCTTTCAAAGGGATGCTGGCCTTTTTCCTCTCCTAGAGATTCCATAGTGAAACACAAAGCAGCCTGGAATGACATGCTTTTCATTAGTTAGAGCAGTGCAGTAAATGAATGACATTGAATTAGGTTGGCTGAGAAAAAGAAGGAAAAATTTAAACAACAGTTTTTTTGTGATGATTCTTTGATAGCTGACATCGAAGTATGTTTCTAGAATGAACAAGGTAAGGGTTTACTGCACATGGTGAACTGAATAAGCAATAACTTTATCATAGCCTTATCAACTGAAAATATGTAACTTTAAACATTATTTTTAATGCTTATATAAATTAGCTTTCACTTAGACACTGTAAACCATATTTTTCTATTACATAGTTCACCCACTTCTTGAGTGTCTGCTATTCAATGCCAGGTGCTTGATCCAGTGGCAGAATTATCATCCAGCTTGAGCCACTCTACTGAACTATCAACAGTAGTTAAAGAAGAATCCTAAAGCAGAGGTTAAAATTAAACCAATATTTTGATTTACAATGAATGTAAAATACAGCAGAGATCATGGTGCATGAAGCAATTTTGAGTTTACATGTTTATAATATTTCAATGTTTAAAATATCTTTTCTTCCTAAAGATAAGGTGTAACATGTGCATATGTATACAGCCATCTATGTACACTGGATTGTAGTTGTGCTCCTGGTGAATCTTTTCTCCCCAGATTCACTTAAAAATTCATGGGAGTACCACTGCTATAAGACCTTCTACTAAAAATATTTCACAGTAAGACAGAAAAAATAGCTGGGACACATTATTAAATTTTCAAGTAATGTTATGCACAGTATTATTAATTAATTAATTAATATATGCTCAACAGTAAGCTTAGAACTATAAATATACCATGTAATTAACATTAGAGAATAAAACTGTTACAGGTAATGGGAGAGGACATAGAGAAGCATTTTTCCTGCTGCTCAAAGAGAAACAAAGAGAGGGAAAAGCCTAGGATGTCATCCATTCAGTACACTTGTCTAAATTCTTTACATATGTTTCTACATTTTTTCAATTAAATGAAGTACAGATAATTCTGTAACAATGTCAAATTGCTTCCCTAATAGCTACTTGCCTTGCAAGTCAAATTTGCTTTATGTTAGGATTTACAAAAATAATAAAAGTCAAGATGAGAAACCATTATCATCCTGGTTCCAAGTGACATAATTTGGCCTTTCATCAAAACTGGTAATTTCTGAAGTTTTGCTACACATGAAAAGAACAGGTGTCACAGAACATGATTAAAAAATTTGTTAAAAATTAATAGAAAATCACCCTTGAAGGAGCTTTCCAAAAGACACTATAGGCAGCAGTTCAGTTAGAAATATCAGCCCTGAAGAGGTAGAAAATTTGAGCACATTATCTGAAGACAGCTTTGGCACCATCTTCTCTCTCCTCAGGATCAACGTTTTCGAGTAAGACAATTTCATGGTAACAGGAAACCATGTTCCACAACTGAACGAAAAGGTGCTGGTCAACTCCCATGTCTCAATAATTAGTTTATTACATACAAAACAGAACATGGTCATGGACATGCCTGCACTTGATTTATTTTGGTCTGTTTCCATGATCAAGTTTATTCATAAGTGAATTTGATTTTAATAAATACAAAAAGGTACCATTCGTAACAAAGATACAAAGAAAACCCCCTGCAATAAAACCTATTTTCAAAAATATCAAGAAAACAACAGGGAGATGATTTGGTGCAGCTTTCTTAAGAGATCATAGAAAGGACATGGTTTTAAATAAAAATGGAAAGATCAATAACCAACAAGCAATATCAGTTGCACAGAACTAGATGATTCTGTAACATTTCTCTTTGAGGTCTTAGTTTTCAAACTACAGATCACCCTAAAGAAGTGGCAACTAATGACATGTATCACCATCACAAACAGAGGCCTGTTGAAGTTCAATATAGTCCTGCATTAGTTCACATCATTTAAGTATTTCTAGCATAGGACATGATACAGGACAAAACTCAAAGTAGGAATAAAAATATTATTCTGCAGTGGAATAAAGGCAAAAAATGTTTGAAAGTGTTAACTTTTAAAGCCTTAAGCATTCCTGTTTAACCAGGATTTTAAAAAATTATATAATCATAAAATTGGCAAAGGTTAATGGGAAGACAAAGAACTACAAATATGTGAAATGATGAATTAGGTTAAAAATTACTTTGTACTGGGGCCGGCGCCATGGCTCACTTGGTTAATCCTCCACCTTGCCGCGCTGCCATCCCATATGGGATATGAATCAATGGAAGGAAGACCTTCCTCTCTCTCACTGTCTATAACTCTACCTGTCAAATAAAACAAATTACTTTGTACTTTTTGATGTTTATACTGCTTCTTGGGGCTGGCACTGTGGCATAGTAGGTTAATCCTCTGGCATTACTGGCAACCCATGTGTGTGTCAGTTCTAGTCCCAGCTGCTACTCTTCCAATCCAGCTCTCTGCTATGGCCTGGGATAGCAGTGGAAGATGCCCCAAGTGCTTGGGCTCCTGCATCCACGTGGAAGAAGCTCCTGGCTCATGGCTTCAGATCAGCGCAGCTCTGGCCATTGTGGACATCTGAGGAGTGAACCAGTGGATGGAAGACCTCTCTCTCTGTCTCTGCCTCTCTCTATAACTCTGTATTTCAAATAAATAAAACAAATCTTAAAAAAAATACTGCTTCTTCATGAATCTGTAATTACTACTCTAAAAGTTACATGCAGGCTGAGGGCAGTCCTCCATTACAGAAAGTAGAAAATGAAACAAAATGAAGTTCTAAAACTAGGAAACAATGGTTAAGCTCCAAAAGATGTTTTTGAGTGTTCCTTTTCACTAATGAGGGTAGTCTGTCCTTTTCAGTAGAGACCTGGTTCACTTTGATGAGCTTCATTAACTTTGTCCAGAAATATCAGTAGTGGGATCAATTCCTCCTGAACCTCTCTGTGCACTTTTGATGCAAAGATGACAAACATTTTATTGCTGGTGAGTTGGCTAAGATGTGGTTTTAGCTCATCACCAATCACTGCATGAACAGCCACCAGACAGAGGACACCAGCTTCCTGAACACTGCTCTCTGAGTGATCATAACCCTGTATTAGGCCTAGCATACTTTCTGGCAAAAGTCGGTTAAGGGGTTCCTTGGACATTCTCGCTATCACATTTGTTTGCATTTTGATTGCAGGCATGTTAATTGGGTATTCTGTAGTCTGGATGATAGGACCAGGCACTTTGATACATTGCTCTGGAGTAATGGAAGTAGCTAATGCTGATGCAGCTCCCTCAGCAGATCTCATCACCTCCTTATGAGGATCTTTATGTGCTTCCAATGTTTTCATTACAGTCAGTTCTGCATCATTTTTAAATCTTGCTGGTTGATGCCTTAGGTTCTCTCAAAACCTCTAATGCCAAAGCCCTGATTGTTGGCTCTTTATCTCCAAGGGTTTTAAGCAATAAAAGCAATATTGTTTTGAAATGTTCATCCCAAACACTGAAAGATTTTTCCTATTCCACTTTCATGAGTTCTTAGAGGGTGATCTTTCTTTCTTCCACACGTTCATTGTGATTAGACAGCTCCTTCAATAATTCTGCAACTAGGTCAGAATGCTCTAAGGAAAGATCATCAGGAAATTGGGCAGCATCATCATCAAACATGGGTTCCTTGAGTGTAGAAATGTTGAAGGGACTGATGCTATCTTAAGAATGGTGTGGATTACAGTCTTGAGAGCATAAGTAGGAGTGAGCAGGCAACAAATGGAGCAATGAAGTTTTATTATCAAGAGCTGTTTGGCTTGAGTCAGTAGCATCACCTCCTGCTCTTGGGTCAGCAATACCAGGACCACCACACACTGAATCACCATCATCTTTTTTAGAATCCTTTTTCAATGGCTCATTCATATCTTCTTGACTACAGAAACTGAAATTCTGTATTGCTTCAGTGACACCTCAAAGAGAGCTGTAAATATCTTCAGAGTTTATATTTTCTGAATCATACTCAAATGCACTTGGAGATAATGTATTCTGTGATTTACTGGTAGGAGAAGAAAGAGGAATGGACTAGTTGGCTGGCGATCATGGTGTTGGCCTCATCAAAGGATTCCCCATGGAATTCTGCATTCTGTTGCTGGTATTTCAAAGGTGATTATGAAGAAGCTTGGTAGCACCATCCTGAAAAGATTTTGGTAAAGTTCCTAATAACATTGTAAACTCCAGTGTATTGAGTTCAAATAAAGAAATCAGCACTGATTGTGCTGCCTTCCGAACATCAGAACATTTGGGTTCTGTTGCCAAATGATAACTTGAGACATTGCCAGGCAAGTTTCACTGTAATTCATAAAATCTCTTGTGCCCATCTGTTTGGCTATAGTTTTTATGTATATAAGTATAGCAACATTCACCTTGAAGCTTGGTGTTTGGGTCTGGTCAACTGTAAATCTCATTAGAATATTAAACTGAAGATCAATTGGAAAAGATTCTCTGGTGCCATCAGGGCTTTTCTGAACTTTTGCCTGAACAGACCCAAGCAAGTCAGCACCCATTTCTTTTTTTATTAGTTGTGTGAGCAGCACAGATAACCAATCTTGAGGATCATCCTTGTGGACCTGTATCAGATCCACTAGGCTCTCCAAAAACATGTTGAACATCCTGCCATAAGGATTAGCAAATATTCTTGTGAAAATCTCACATAATCTTTTCAGGTCAACTCGACTTAAGGGTCTCTGATTTTTTTTAAATAAGTTCTGCAGGCCCAGGAGTCCTTCCTTCCTTTCTGACCAATTGGAACTAGCACATCTATTAAGGACTTTTGCAGCATCTTCCATCTGCCTCATATATGTTGGACTACTACCATTTTGAGAACTATATAAGCCTTCTTAATAACCACTAGGCACATTGCTGTTGGCATCATCATCTGAAAACATTCCATATAATTCATATCTTTGAGCAGGTTTTTCCAGGGCATCTGCTACTGCCTCTTCCACATTGGAACCTGTGTTCAGGACTCTCATATCACTGACTGAAGATGACGGTCAGCTTGATTGACTGATCCCATACCCCAGACCCAGGGGTTGAAAAATCAAACAGGATTTGTGTCCTGGTTGCTCTCTTGATTTTCTTCCCAGCTGCATCCCTGACTCACATTGGTCAAGGAATATGACTATTCTGGGCAACTCAGAGTCTTGATGGGCTAGCATCTCTGCTACATCCCTGGCCTCTTGGTACCTTGTTTGTTTTCTGCACTAGGGCAAAATTGACCAGGACTCTTTGAACACCAGAGCTCACAGTATAGAGGGCTATTGTGGACAGAACTCTTCCAGAAGACCCCGACTGGCTACCAGGCTGTGATTTGGAGACCATTTTCATTCAGCGTTGTCCTCTAGAATCCATCTTGGCATTTCCCATGCCAGAATGCGGTGCTGAAAGCTTTGCTCTCACCTGCCCTAGGAAGCATAGGAACCTGGATTCAGCGCACCTGCACCCACCTGCACCCAACTGCCCACTTTGCACAGACTGCCCAGAAGCATGATGTGCCTTGGCACCAGCAAAAGTATTCACATCAATGTCACTTTGTGAACACTGCAGACTTCCTGGAAGGGAACTGGCTTTGCTGCTATCTGCTGATACTCTTCCAGCCACAGCTGACAGATTTGCTGTAGACCATTTGGAAGAAAAAGGGCAATTGAAACTTTCTTGTGAGCTAGATGAGGACCTGTCTGATTGTGGGAGAGATTCAACACTGCTGGAACTCTTCAAGTAGGCATGAATACTTTTGTTTAACAGGTAGTATTATAGACAGTGAGAGAGAGACAGAGAGATAGGTCTTCCTTTCATTGGTTCACTCCCCATATAGCTGCTATGGCTGGTGCTGCACCAATTTGAAGCCAGGAGCCAGGTGCTTCCTCCTGGTCTCCTGTGAGGGTGCAGGGGCCCAAGCATTCTGGCCATCCTCCACTACTATCCCAGGCCACAGAAGAGAGCTGGACTGGAAGAGGAGCAACTGAGACTAGAACCTGGTGCCCATATGGGAAGCCAGTGCCTTAGGTGGAGGATTAACCAAGTGCGCCATGGCACCAGCCCCCCTCCTTAATTTTTTTGACCAAGACAGCTGCATGTCTTTGTAAGGAATGAGTCTGCCACTCTTGCAGCAAGAAATCTAAAAATTCAAATGAACCTATCCTCACAGACTGACTTTGATGTGCAATTGCATATTATTAAAGGCACAAGTCTGGACACATGTGTATTCTGAATGATGAACATCCAGAAGTTGCCATGTCTGTTCCAGCTATGGTAACACAAGCTTCCTGAACCACTTGGAATCTAAAATCCTTAGCTGCAAGTTTAAATGACCCACCCAACAAGCATAAATGTGGAGAAAGTGATCATATTGTGCAGCTCCAGCAACCAGCAGTGACCAGATTTTCTTAAGTGCATTGGCACGCTGATCCCAGTCATGTTTGTCCTCTGACAAACTTTCCCTGATTTTATTTAATGTTTCTTCAAGTTCTTGACTAGAATAGATCTGAATAGAAGGGACATCTGTAAAAGCTTTTACAAAATCATCCTCATCTGGCCCAAGTCTTTGGGCCCTGCACCT
The DNA here is from genome assembly GCF_051225735.1 of Oryctolagus cuniculus. Classification (NCBI taxonomy): domain Eukaryota; kingdom Metazoa; phylum Chordata; class Mammalia; order Lagomorpha; family Leporidae; genus Oryctolagus; species Oryctolagus cuniculus. Next base: position 113,161,009 of record NC_142878.1, read on the forward strand.
GCATGGGAGACGAGGAGGAAGCACCTGGCCCCTGGCTTTGGATTGGTGCAGTGTGCTGGCCATGGCGGCTATTTGGGTGGTGAACCAAGGGAAGGAAGACCTTTCTCTCTGTCTCTCTTTGTCACTGTCTAACTCTGCCTGTCAAAAAAAAAAAAAAAGGAAGAATACAAAATCATCTTCGTCAATGGCTCCAGCACCTCCTTTTGAAGCATCTCCAAGCTAAGGGCCACCTGCTGAACCAGGTTTCCTTGCACTGTTAACAGGATTTCTGGACATTTTAGGTTCAGGAACCTTGAAGGCTGAAGCAGCTGATGATGGTCTATTTCCATCCCCTGATTTTTTCATCATCAAAGCGTTTATGTTTGCAGACACTCAAAAATCATACCACCTGGATTTAGCACTTCTTTAAATTTAGAAATGATCATTTTTAATCTAGCAGAAGGAATTCCTCTTGTTAAAGATCTACTCACACTTTCTCTCCCACATGTCTATAAATCTCCACTATACCCAATATTGCAGCTTCTCTCACTTGACTATTAGAATCTCCAAATAGGACACACAATGTTATACCAACTTGATGAGGACTAATGGCTGAGTCGCAAAATTGTTTAATGTTTCAATAAGACACAGACACATACCTTGTTGAGATAGAAAATTCTCGTGTTTAAAAACTGAAGCCAACAGTCCCCATACACACATAGGTGGTGCTACTTCATTCATGAACTTCAATATCACTGTTTGAGCTTCATCTCAAACCTTATTTTTGACATCTTCCATTCTATTAAAATTTCAATAATCTTTGCTGTGTAAGATTTAAATTGTGCTGAAAATTTATGAAAAAGGCACTTAAATTGCCAATCCCATTAATGATACCTGATCATTGCTCGATCTCACCCAGCCAATGAGCGCATCAATGATCTTGGCCAGGTGGCTCTGGTCATCTTCCAGGTCCGAGATGGCACTGGGGGTATTGAGATACAGCAGGAGTTCCTGGATGACCTGCAACCTGCTGCCAACATCCTTCTGCAACACCTGGGCACTGAAATACTCCATGATATGGGGTTCCTTGGCTGCAGCCAGTGAGGGGCCAACTTTTGCCCAGCCTCCAGTGTGGGTAGGCACTGGGAACCCACAGAAAGTGCCCCAGAGGTGTGGCTCCTGGGGCTAGGCAGGCGGTGGGAGCAGTGCCAGGTGCCCAGCTACCCCCAAACTAATCAAACTTGCACCTGCTGAGCTCCAGCCCGCTTCTGAGACATTTCTGTGCTAGGCAGTGAAATTTATTGTTTGAAGTTTGAGTTAGCTTGAACTGTAGGTGTTGGGTTTAAAAGGGGGAAAGGCACAACATCGCTGCCTTTATTGTTTGTATTTTTTGAAATGATTTATTTGTAAGTTAACTTTAAGCTTTGATTTTTTAAAAAAGATGTTATTTATTTACTTATTTGAGAGGTAGAGTTACAGAGAGAGATAGAGAGAGAGAGAGGGAAAGGTCTTCCTTCCATTAGATCACTCCCCAAATGGCCACAATGGCTGGAGCTGTGCCGATCTGAAGCCAGGAGCCAGGATCTTCATCCATGTCTCCCATGTGGATGCAGGGGCCCAAGGACTTGGGCCTTCTTCTACTGCTATCCCAGGCCATAGCAGGGAGCTGGATTGGAAGAGGAGTAGCCATGACTAGAACTGGCTCCCACACGGGATGCTGGCACTGCAGGCCAGGGCTTTAACCTGCTGTGCCACAGCACCAGCCCCTGATTTTTATATTTAATTAGGCTTCAGAAAGTCAGACATCTAGCAAATTTCATAAAAAAAGTGTCAAGGGAAAATAATTATTTCACATGTTTAAAAATTTTTTGAGACTTTCAGCAATGCTCCCATTACTACTGCATTTGTGTGTTCTTTCTTTCCATAGTTAAAAAGTCCTATAGTCATTCAGGGCCTCTGGGGAGAGTGAGTCTGAATGAAGGCAGCCAATGGAAAAGCCTAAGGCTATGGTCACCTGTGCTCTCCAGGCCTTGTTCAGTCCCCCAGCATGTTAGCTCCTAGTGTAGGGGGCTGGGAAATTTCCAGAATGTCCTGAGCAAACTCCCCTGTGGTGGACATTGTTTTCACACTGGGAGAAGGGAAGAGGCTGTGTAGAGATGTCCAAACTGAGACAGGAATGCCAGGGGCGAGAGATCAGTAATGAGGCTGAGCAGAGAGCCTTGGTCTGTTCCCCTGAGCTTTAATGTGAACAATGGCCACTCAGTGTTCACAGATTTTTCAACCTTCTCTCTTTTGAGCTTCGGCACTCCATCTACAACTGAAGGCCAGAGTTGCATGCAGTTTTGAAAATGATTTGGGAGACTCAGAGCTGTAATAATACATCAGGTACTGGAATGAAGGTTTTGAACTTCCAGTAATAAGTACTGTGATTTAGAAGAGGGAGGCAGAGACATGGGAGATGGAAGTGTTGCAAGGGCATCACTGAAAACTAGTTAGGACAGGGCCACAGTGGGCACAATACTGGAGGAGTGGCCAGGCTTTCTCATCTTTACTTTCCTCCCCAAAGTTTTAGATGCATCTTTGTTTTAAACTCTACCATCCTCACAGAATATAGCAACTCCCTTTCCTTGTATTTACTTTCTTTTTTTTTTTTTTTGTTTTTTGTTTTTTCTTTTTTTTTTTTTTAACTTTTATTTAATGAATATACGTTTCCAAAGTACGAATAATGGATTACTATGGCTTCCCCCCATACCGTCCCTCCCACCCACAACCCTCCCCTTTCCCACTCCCTCTCCCCTTCCATTCACATCAAGATTCATTTTCGATTATCTTAATATACAGAAGATCAGCTTAGTATACATTAAGTAAGGATTTCAACAGTTTGCTCCCACACAGAAACATAAAGTGAAAAATAATAGATGATTTTTTTTAATGATGAAATCAGATCAGACCTATTGTCATGTTTAATCCCAGTGAGAGTCAAGTTGGGAGTTGATAGTTTCTTTTCTTTTCTTTTTTTTTTTTTTTTTTATACAGAGGATCAGTTTAGTATGCATTAAGTAAAGATTTCAACAGTTTGCACCCCCATAGAAACACAAAGTGAAATATATTATTTGAGTACTCGTTATAGCATTAAATCTCAATGCACAGCACATTAAGGACAGAGATCCTACATGAGGAGTAAGTGCACAGTGACTCCTGTTGTTGACTTTACCAATTGACACTCCTGTCTATGGCATCAGTAATCTCCCTATGCTCCAGTCATGAGTTTCCAAGGCTATGGAAGCCCTCTGAGTTCTCCGACTCTTATCTTGTTTAGACAAGGTCATAGTCAAAGTGGAGGTTCTCTCCTCCCTTCAGAGAAAGGTACCTCCTTCTTTGAAGACCTGTTCTTTCCATTGGGATCTCACTCACAGAGATCTTTTGCCAGAGTGTCTTGGCTATCCATGCCTGAAATACTCTCATGGGCTTTTCAGCGAGATCTGAATGCCTTTAGGGCTGATTCTGAGGCCAGAGTGCTATTTAGGACATCTGCCATTCTATGAGTCTGCTGAGTATCTCACTTCCCATGTTGGATCACTCTCCCCTTTATTTATTCTATCGGTTAGTGTTAGCAGGTACTAGACTTGCTTATGTGCTCCCTTTGACTCTTAGTCCTTTCATTATGATCAATTGTGAACTGAAATTGATCACTGGGACTAGTGAGATGGCATTGGTACATGCCACCTTGATGGGATTAAATTGGAGTCCCCTGGTATGTTTCTAACTCTACCATTTGGGGCAAGTCAGCTTGAGCATGTCCCAAATTATATATCTCTTCCCTCTCTTATTCCTACTCTTATGTTTAACAGGGATCACATTTCAGTTAAATTTCAACACTTAAGAATAACTGTGTATTAATTACAGAATTAAACCAGTCATATTAAGTAGAACAGACAAAAAAAACTACTAAGAGGGATAATGTATTAAGTTGTTCATTAACAGTCAGGGCTATGCTGATCAAGTCACTGTTTCCCATAGTGTCCATTCCACTTCAACAGGTTTCCTTTTTGGTGTTCAGTCAGTTGTCACCGATCAGGGAGAACATATGGTATTTGTCCCTTTGGGACTGGCTTATTTCACTCAGCATGATGTGTTCCAGATTCCTCCATTTTGTTGCAAATGACTGGATTTCGTTGTTTCTTACTGCGGTATAGTATTCTAAAGAGTACATATCCCATAATTTCTTTATCCAGTCTACCGTTGATGGGCATTTAGGTTGGTTCCAGGTCTTAGCTATTGTGAATTGAGCTGCAATAAACATTAGGCTGCAGACCGCTTTTTTGTTTGCCAATTTAAATTCCTTTGGGTAAATTCCAAGGAGTGGGATGGCTGGGTCGAACGGTAGGGTTATCTTCAGGTTTCTGAGGAATCTCCAGACTGACTTCCATAGTGGCTTGACTAGTTTGCATTCCCACCAACAGTGGGTTAGTGTCCCTTTTTCCCCACATCCTCGCCAGCATCTGTTGTTGGTAGATTTCTGAATGTGAGCCATTCTAACCGGGGTGAGGTGGAACCTCATTGTGGTTTTGATTTGCATTTCTCTGATTGCTAATGACCTTGAACATTTTTTCATGTGCCTGTTGGCCATTTGGATTTCCTCTTTTGAAAAATGTCTATTGAGGTCCTTGGCCCAGCTCTTAAGTGGGTTGTTGGTTTTGTTTTTGTGGAGTTTCTTGATCTCTTTGTAGATTCTGGTTATTAACCCTTTATCTGTTGCATAGTTTGCAAATATTTTTTCCCATTCTGTCGGTTGTCTCTTCACTCTCCTGACTGTTTCTTTTGCAGTACAGAAACTTCTCAATTTGATGCAATCCCAATAGTTAATTTTGGCTTTGACTGCCTGTGCCTCCCGGGTCTTTTCCAGAAACTCTTTGCCTGTGCCAATATCTTGAAGGGTTTCTCCAATGTTCTCTAGTAACTTGATGGTGTCAGGTCGTAGATTTAGGTCTTTAATCCATGTTGAGTGGATTTTTGTGTAAGGTGTAAGGTAGGGGTCTTGCTTCATGATTCTGCACGTGGAAATCCAATTTTCCCAGCACCATTTATTGAATAGACTGTCCTTGCTCAAGGAATTAGTTTTAGATCCTTGATCAAATATAAGTTGGCTGTAGATGTTTGGGTTGATTTCTGGTATTTCAATTCTGTTGCATTGGTCTATCCATCTGTTTCTGCACCAGTACCATGCTGTTTTGATTACAACTGCCCTGTAGTATGTCCTGAAATCTGGTATTGTGATGCCTCCGGCTTTGTTTTTGTTGTACAAGATTGCTTTAGCTATTCGAGGTCTCTTGTGCCTCCATATAAATTTCAGCACCAATTTTTCCAGATCTGAGAAGAAGGTCTTCGGTATCTTGATTGGTATTGCATTGAATCCATAAATTGCTTTTGGGAGAATGGACATTTTGATGATATTGATTCTTCCCATCCATGAGCATGGAAGATTTTTCCATTTCTTGGTATCCTCTTCTATTTCTTTCTTTAAGGTTTTGTAATTTTCATCGTAGATATCTTTAACGTCCTTGGTTAAGTTTATTCCAAGGTATTTGATTGTTTTTGTAGCTATTGTGAATGGGATTGATCTTAGAAGTTCTTCCTCAGCCATGGCATTGTCTGTGTATACAAAGGCTGTTGATTTTTGTGCATTGATTTTATACCCTGCTACTTTGCCAAACTCTTCTATGAGTTCCAATAGTCTCTTAGTAGAGTTCTTTGGGTCCCCTAAATAAAGAATCATGTCATCTGCAAAGAGGGATAGTTTGAGTTCTTCCTTCCCAATTTGTATCCCTTCAATTTCTTTTTCTTGCCTAATAGCTCTGGCTAGAACCTCCAGAACTATATTGAATAGCAGTGGTGAGAGTGGACATCCCTGTCTGGTACCAGATCTCAGTGGAAATGCTTCCAACTTTTCCCCATTCAATAGGATGCTGGCTGTGGGTGTTTCATAGATTGCTTTGATTGTATTGAGGAATGTTCCTTCCAAACCCAGTTTGCTTAGAGTTTTCATCATGAATGGGTGTTGTATTTTATCAAATGCTTTCTCGGCATCTATTGAGATAATCATATGGTTTTTCTTCTGCAGTCTGTTAATGTGGTGTATCACATTGATTGTCTTGCGCACATTAAACCATCCCTGCATACCAGGGATAAATCCCACTTGGTCTGGGTGGATGATCTTTCTGATGTGTTGTTGCATTCTATTGGTGAGAATTTTATTGAGGATTTTTGCATCTATGTTCATCAGAGATATTGGTCTGTAATTCTCTTTCAGTGCTGCATCTTTTTCCGGCTTAGGAATTAAGGTGATGCTGGCTTCATAGAAAGAATTTGGGAGGATTCCCTCTTCTTCAATTGTTCTGAATAGTTTGAGAAGAATTGGAGTTAGTTCTTCTTTAAATGTCTGGTAGAATTCAGCAGTGAATCCATCTGGTCCTGGGCTTTTCTTTGTTGGGAGGGCCTTTATTACTGTTTCAATTTCTGTCTCAGTTATGGGTCTGTTTAGGTTTTCAATGTCTTCCTGGTTCAATTTAGGTATGTTGCATGTGTCCAGGAATGTATCCATTTCTGATAGGTTTCCCTGTTTGCTGGCATACAAGTCCTTGTAGTAATTTCTGATGATTCTTTTTATTTCTGTGGTGTCTGTTGTTACATTTCCTTTTTCATCTCTGATTTTATTGATTTGGGTCTTTTCTCTTCTTTTTTTAGTTAGTTGGGCCAATGGGCTGTCAATTTTGTTTATTTTTTCAAAAAACCAGCTCCTCGTTTGGCTGATTTTTTGTAATGTTTTTCTTGATTCAATCCTGTTGATTTCTTCTCTGGTTTTAATTATTTCTCTTCTCCTACTAGATTTGGGTCTGGTTTGCTGTAGGTTTTCTAGATCCTTGAGGTGAATTGAAAGCTCATCTATTTGGTGCCTTTCCAATTTCTTGATGTAGGCACCTATTGATATAAACTTCCCTCTTAACACTGCTTTTGCTGCGTCCCATAAGTTTTGGTATGTTGTGCTGTTATCCTCATTTACTTCCAGAAAGTTTTTGATTTCTCTTTTGATTTCTTCTATGACCCATTGTTCATTCAGGAGCATGTTGTTCAATCTCCATGTGTTTGTGTATGCTCTAGGGATTCCTGAGTTGCTAATTTCCAACTTCATTCCTTTATGGTCTGAGAAGCTGCATGGTATGATTCTAATTCTTTTGAATTTGCTGAGACTTGCTTTATGGCCTAGTATGTGGTCAATCCTAGAGAAGGTTCCATGTACTGCTGAGAAGAATGTAAAATCTTTAGCTGTAGGATTGAAAGTTCTGTATATATCTGTTAGATCCATTTGGGCTATAGTGTCATTTAAATCTACTGTATCCTTGTTGATCTTCTGTCCTATTGATCTGTCTATTTCTGAGAGTGCAGTATTGAAGTCCCCCAGTACTATTGTATTGGGGTCAAAGTCTCCCTTTAAGTCCGTTAACAAATCTTTTAGATAAACCGGTGCCCTGTAGTTAGGTGCATATACATTGATAATTGTTATATCTTCCTGTTGAATTGATCCCTTAATCATTATGTAGTGTCCCTCTTTGTCTCTCTTAATGGTTTTTGTGGTAAAGTTTATGGTGTCTGATATTAAGATGGCTACATCCACTCTTTTTTCATTTCTGTTGACATGGTATATCTTTTTCCAGCCTTTCACTTTCAGTCTGTATGGATCTTTGTTGGAAAGATGTGTTTCTTGTAAGCAGCAAATAGATGGGTTTTGTTCCTTAACCCAATCAGTCAATCGGTGTCTTTTAACTGGACAGTTCAGGCCATTCACGTTCAATGTGACTAATGATAAGTGGTAACTTTGCCCTGCCATTTGCCAAAGATAAGTTCTAATATATGCTTTGAATTCCCTGTGATCTTTTGCTGTGAGCTTTCCTTCCTTGGTCTCCTTCCTTTACCTTCTTTCATATTGATGACCGTGTTTCTGTGTTTCTGTGTGTAACACATCTTTAAGCATCTTTTGCAGGGCTGGACGAGTGGCAACAAATTCTTTCAATTTCTGTTTGTTATGAAAAGTCTTTATTTCACCTTCATTCACAAATGAGAGCTTAGCAGGATATAATATTCTGGGCTGGCAGTTGTTCTCTCTTAGTACCTGGGCTGTATCTCGCCATTCCCTCCTAGCTTGTAGAGTTTCTGATGAGAAGTCAGCTGTGAGTCTGATTGGAGATCCTCTGAGAGTAATCTGACGTTTCTCTCTTGCACATTTTAGGATCTTTTCTTTATGTTTCACTGTGGAGAGTTTAATTACAATGTGTCGTGGTGAGGATCTCTTTTGGTCGTGTTTATTAGGGGTTCTGTGAGCTTCTTGTACTAGGATTTCTCTGTCCTTCTCCAAACCTGGGAAATTTTCTGCTAATATCTCACTAAAAAGGCCTTCTAATCCTTTCTCCCTCTCCATGCCTTCAGGAACTCCTAGAACCCGAATGTTGGTTTTTTTTAATAGTATCCTGAAGATTCCCGACAATATGTTTTAGATTTCTAATTTCCTCTTCTTTTCTTTGGTTTGACTGTATCCTTTCCTGTTCTCTGTCTTCTAAGTCCGATATTCTCTCTTCTGCTTCTCCCATTCTGTTTGTAAGGCTCTCTATTGTGTTTTTCATTTGATCTATTGAATTCTTCACTTCAGTCACTATCACAGTTTCCTGTTGTACTAGTTGTTTCGTTTCATTTTGATTCCTCCTTAATATTTCATTTTCACGAGAGAGATTTTCTATCTTGTCCATTAAGGATTTCTGTAGTTCAAGAATTTGTTTTTGAGAACTTCTTAATGTTCTTATCAATTTTTTGAGATCTGCTTCTTGCATTTCTTCTATGTCATCATCCTCATAATCTTGAATTGGGGTGTCTTTTTCATTTGAGGGCTTCATCGTGACTTCCTTGTGTTTATTACCTTGGTTTTTGCATTTGTTATTTGGCATATTGGAGATATTTGGTTTCTTCACTGTGGTGCTTTTTCTTGTTATACTATGACTCTAGATTAAGTGGACTATCTGTTTTTGATGGAGCCTTAGGGCTTGAGATGGGTGTGGCCTGAGAGCTCTGTTTGGTGTGCCAAAGGTGACACTCCCAGGTTAGGCGTGGTAAACCTCTCTCTCTCTCTCTCTCTTTTTTTTGATTCAAAAGGGAAGTTATTCTGCACAGCTGAATGAAGTTGGAGGTAGTTAGCAGGCAAATGATATACCCGCAGGAGCCAGAAATCGGAAGCTCTTTCCCAAGGACCACACAGGGAATCTGTTTGGCCCTCAGAGTGGGCTCAAATTCTCCTTCAGTCTCCCACTGGGTTGCCAAAATTATGGAATTGTAGCGTCTCTGGAGAGTGCTCACGTGAATTCCGTGAGTTCTCTCCCCCACCGTCTCTTTTTTCACAGTCTCAGTTCAGTAGCACCACAAATTTACTAGGTCCTAATCTCCTGTTAATTCTCCCCGCCCAGAGTGAGGTTTTTCTGCTAGGCTCAGGGCTGGTGCAGACCTGAGGTCGCTCTGCTTATGACGTATGTCCAAGAAGGCGCCTGCTCTTTGTCTTGCTCGCCCTTGAGAGGTGAGTGGAGAGAGAGAAACCCGTGTCCGTACCAGTCACCTTTTTTTTTTTTCTCTCTCTTCCAGTTAGCTTGGTGAAGTCCCCCCCCCGCCGGGGGTCGTTCCCTCTAGTCTCCTCTCTCCGCTTGCCTGCTGGTGTCTCGGGTTATTGAGGTTCGGCTCACCTCGCGTTCCAGTGCTGGTGTGTTGAGTCTGCCGCTGGTGTCCCGAACTGTGGGCTCCCACGCTCTCCACGCAGGTCCGCTCCCCTTCCAGCGCTGATGTGTGGACTCCGAGCCCTGGACGTCCCAAGTCTCCCCACTGTTGTCTGTGTGGCACACACTCCCCTTCGAGCACTGGCGCGCAGACCCTGCAGCTTGCGCAGCTCGGTCCCGCGGCTCGGCTTCCGCGGCTCGGCTTCCGCACGGTGGGCGACCTTGTTCTCCCAGTAGGTCCTCCGATTCACAGCCACTGGATCCAGAAGTGTTTCCTCTGCAATATTTTCCTGGTTCTTTTTTCTGAGGCTACCGTAACTCCCCTTTTATTAAACTAAATTTTCCCGGACTATTGGTGCGTGCCCTCACTATTCCGCCATCTTGGCTCCCCCCCCATATATATGTTTATAGACAAAAGTCATCTGGAAACAAGTCATTAAAAAACAGGGTGTTGGACAGCAAGCCAAGCCAGTGGACCTGTTGGTTATCAGGATATTCATTGCAATTTGAGACAAGCAGATAAAGGGTTAAGGGCGTAAATTGTGGGGACTTGATACCTTCATCTTCTGATGTTCAGCTTCTCAACATTCTGCCATTTCTGGTATCCTCACTGTACAAGGTATGTGTGCCTCCACTTCTAGAAGTACCTAAGTGTGAGGTGCAGAGTACAAAATGTGGAGTGGAACCTTGCATCCCAAGGACATAACAGCAGTGCATGCTACAGAAAAAAATTAGGACATAACATAGACTATTCCCCAGTCAGTTTCTCAAATTAACTTACTCAGTTGGGTGGGCAGGTGCCATCATGTCAAAACATCAAGCCAGAATTGTCTGCCTTTGAATTGGGAGTTTGTAGAAAGCTGACAGGTGACCTGCCTGAAGCTCCAAATAAAAAACACAACAGACTAACAACAGTACAACCAATCAAGTTTGTACCAGGAAAAAAAAAAAACATAAAAAAATGTAACTCTAGTCATATTAAATTGGACCTCCAAAGTCAGTAGGAAAAGTTGATTTCTTTTAGTTTGATCTCAGAATTAGAAACTGCTTTAACAGAGCAAGCTGAAGCAAGAAACTCTTAGATTTTTTAAAAGCTGTTAAGAAGTATAAGAGCTGTTATGAAATGATCATTTTTATTTACTCACTGAAAGGCTGGAAGGCCTTGAAATCAAGTGTTTTCTGTATAGTTTTAGACATATCAATATTTTAAATTGTATTTTATTATGAACAGAACATGTTGTTTTAATAAAGTTTTAAAAATAATTACATTGTCATGAAAATCAGAAATTCCGATAATTTGGGAGGAATTCAGTAGGAAGGAAAGGTAAATATGTTGGCTTTCCTTAAAACATAGCCCAACAGAGTGTTATAAATGCTAGCAGTCACAGGAAAATCTACAAGCCATGAGACACAACAATTAAGGAGCAAACCAGCAATGTTAACAGTTACATGAATCTATAGTCTGACCAGTTTGGGTCTCTATGTGGTTACTTTTTTGTCTTGCTTGATTACATAAGTTTCATTAATATGTTAGTTTTTTCATCAAAATGTGTGATGTTTTCATTCATTCGCTTTGTTGGAAACCTGTGTTAAAAATGTTTATTGGGGGAGTGCTCCAAGATGGTGGATTAGGGAGGGAGCACACTGATAGTCTAAGAAAAGATAGTTTAATAAAAGTGGAGATACTGTAGTCTCAGGGAAGAGTTAGAGGAAAAAGAGCAGAGGAAACTTCCAGAACTAGTGGGACATGGTGGACCTATGTGGAGGGCACAGATGCCAATGGCTTGGGTCCCCAGTCACCAAGTCTATGCACCAGCGCGGAAAGGGAGGTGAGGCAGTAGCTCAAGAGACTGGAGGAAAAGCAGCAGGAAGGGTCTAGAGAGAATGAGGGTTGAAGCCCCATGGGGAAAAGTTCACCAGGCTAACTAGAGGAGAGAAATAAATAAATAAATGGACCCGTATGGACACTATTCTCTCTCTCTCTACTCACCTTACAAAAGTGGAGAAAACAATACAGCAGGCACCATTTTGGACATACGTAACAGCTGCACCAGCTCAGGGCTGAGCCAGCTCTCAGCCAAACAGAAAAACCTGACTCTGATGGGGAGCAATAACAGGAGGTTAAGACCTAATGAATGTGTGGAGTTTATGAACTGGGAAGCACTTGGCTCTTGGCTTCGGATCAGCACGTAGCGACCATTTGGGGGGTGATCCAATGGAAAAGGAAGACCTTTCTCTCTGTCTCTCTCACTGTCTAACTCTGAAAAAAAAAAAAACCTGTTAAACCAATGAGGTTTTTGCATTGTATATATTATTATATATTCTTAAATAGTGTTAGTATGTATTCTGAAATAGTGTTAAAATCTATTATTTATTTGTTTATTTATTTTTTTTTGACAGCCAGAGTTAGACAGTGAGAGAGAAAGGTCTTCCTTCTGTTGGTTCACTCCCCTTATGGCCGATACAACCAGCAGTGCACCAATCTGAAGCCAGGAGCCAGGTGCTTCCTCCCAGTCTCCCATCTGGGTGCAGGGACCCAAGCACCTGGGCCATCCTCCGCTGCCATCCCGGGCCACAGCAGAGAGCTGGACTGGAATAGGTCCAACTGGGACTAGTATCAGGTGCCCCAACTGGGACTAGAACCTGGAGTGCCAGTGCCGCAGGCAGAGGATTAGCCTAGAGAGCTGTGGCACTGGCCCTAAAATCTATTTTTAAAACTGCCTTTTATATTTTTTAATAGTTTTTTTTTTAAATTAGTGACTCTGTCAGTTTTCTAACTAGCTCCAGTACACTATTTTCTCTTCCTTAGTTCTAACTCTGTTAAAATTGTTCCAAGCTTTCTTATAATTCCATGTGCTAACTATTTTGTTTTATTTGCGATTCTTTGGATGAACAAAAATATATTTTGTGTTCTGTTGAAGTAATGTATTGTGTTCTCTTAATGTCTCTGTTAAGTTCTAATTGTTTAAAAACAGTTGATTTTTTTTAACTAAGAGCTATGCATTGTTTAAATATGTGCTTATTTTAAAGCATTTGAGTAATCATTTTGTATCAATGATTCAATTTGGTCTATGTTAACAAAACCCAAGAGGAAGCTAGGCTGCAGAAGCAATATAAAGATAAGTGGCAGGCCAATTAATGGCTGCTTTACACAGTAATTTCCCATCAAAGAGACCCAACAGGCCAGTCCACTACATTGGTTTTTGATGTGGAAAGCCAGGGCTTCAGCAGAAGTCAGCTTATGAAAAGCCCTGGCAGCTATGCCAGCCAAGAGTTGGGTCACTGGAAACTGACCTGCCCTGGAGTCGAAGGGCTTCAGGTCAGAGCCACAGGCCTTAGTCTCTTGAAGCTGAAAAGCCCTCCACTCAGCCCAGCTTCCAAAGTAACAACTGCTGTTGGGGGGATGGTCAAGTAAGGTCAACAACATTGCAGGCAGAACTGTATATTAACTAAAAATGTTTTCCTTTTAGAAAGCTGCCTACTTTCTCCTTGAGCCAGCTCTCCTCCCCAGCCAGCTAGGTAATGGAAGTCAACAGGGTACCCCCTTTATGATGTACCACATGTAAAGAGATATAGATAGGTCTGAGCCTCATAATTGATAAGGCCTGAAAGCCTACCTGTTTGTTTTCAAGCCCTTTCTGTCAGTTTGTATTAGCCTCTCAATGAAAAAACTTGCTCATGATTTAGACACTTTTCTTAGGGCCTCAAATAATGACTCTGTCCTCAGCTTTAGATCCTGTGAGTTTACACTGCTTGTTAGATTCATTTTCTTCAGACTTAGAAAAATTCTAGGTGGCCATGAACATGAAACATCCAGTGGAAGCAGTTTCTGCAAGCTGGCACTGCATTCCTCTGGAAAAGCCACCTCCTGCTGAGAAGACACCTCCTGCTGAAACCCTGTCTTGACATCCCTTCCCAAAGAAACCCCTTTTCAGCATGAAGAATCCAGAGTGATCATTGCCCAGCTCCCCCTAACAGATGTTAGGGTTTCTATCTTCAGGAGGTAGGAATGTGAGGAGTCATATGGCTGAATATGTAGGGGATCCCAATGGAATTTGTTGGTAAAATATTTGCTTCCTTCCCCAAAACATTATCTTTTGCAAAGAACAAATAAACAAGCTGTGGTGGAATGAGAAGGCCATGCCAAGATGGCCACTGGCAACAGAAACTGCCTGGCAACAGGGTGCGACTGGATGGCTACAGAAACCACATGACAGCTGAGCCTGACTGACAACAGGCTGTGATTGGATGGCTTCAGAAACCACATGACAATGGAGACTGCCTGGCAATAGACCATGATTGGATGGCTTCAGAAACCACATGACAGTGCAGCCGGACTGGCAACAGGCTGTGATTGGATGGCTTTGGAAACTGCCTGGCAACAGGGTGTGATTGGTTAGGGCAAAGATCATTTACAATAATTGGTACTTAGGGAGAATAAAATAAAATACCCAGTGCTTGTAATCCAACTTCTTAGTTATTAACCTTGAAGGTTTCCAGTGATGATCCAAGTACTCGGTTTCCTGACACCCCCATCAGAATACCATATGCAATTTCTAACTCTTGACTTCAATGTGAGCAAACCATGGATGTTGTGGGTATTTGAGGAGTGAACCAGGCTATAGATGGCCCTTTTTCCCCTCCTCTTTATGTCACTCTCCCTTTCCAATCAGTAAAAAAGCCTTTTTCATAATTTCTGAAGATTAGATACAGAAGGCCTGCTACCTTCTCTATTTTTCCCATCAAAAAAAGTTATTTTTGAGTTTCTCTTTTCTCAAATAAAACCCATTTCCCCAAGAGTAAATTCAAGACAGTATGTGTGTATTTCACTGAATTTTGTAAATGGTGAGAGAAATAATACACACACACATGTGCATACACACAATGTACACATCCCCCATTTACTAGGCATCTTGAAGTGGGAATCAGGAAAGTGTAGCTAATAAGAAAATGGCATTATCAGCCTTCCCAGAGCTTGCAAGGAAAAATGTACATGAACATGTTAAAAGCTGAAGCACTGGCATCCAATATTGCCTCTGGCCCAAGTCGCAGCAGCTACCTGATGATGTGCCTGGGAAAGCAGATGTCCCAAATGCTTGGTCCCCTGTACCTACATGGGAGACTGGGAAGAAGCTCCTTGCTCCTATTTTCAGATTAGCCTAACTCCAATCATTGCAGTTGTTTCATGAGTGAATCAGCAATTGGAAGCCCTTTATATCTCTCCCTCTCTCTCTCTGCAATTCTACCTTCCAAAATAAATAAAATCTTTAAAAAATGAAAAAAAGAAAACAGATTTGAATGAAGATGTTGTCTTTTCCATGATTGTTTGGTAAATATTTAACATGATGAGATGAGCCATTGTTGCTTAATATAGGCTGGATCCTATCTCAGATGTTGAGGTCTCAGGAACAAAACAGACATGGGTTTCTTGTCTTTATGAAAAGAATGCAGAATTTGGAGGGAATTTGACACATAATGTTAGATGAATTAATTCATTAACAAAAAATAAATGAGCCAAAATCAATGCAATGGGAATAAATACCAAATACTCCCTTCAGAGAAAGTCATCTTCCCTCACTTGGGAGAGAAGACGCTCCAAAGACACCGTGTGGGCATATGGTCTTGACCTAACGAATCAAGGAAGTCCCCCACTAAGCACAGGACATACATATGATCTGATACACCACTATCTGTTTGTCTAACACAGGGAAACCTCCTCAAAATGCCATCAACAGCAGAGGTGCTAGGAATTTGCTTTGTTATGGCAGCAGTGCTGTGCGTGTCTTTCCTTTGGCTAGAGTTGGCATGCCATGCTGCTCTTAAGCACTCAGACATGGGAAAGATACCCCCCTCTCAGAATCCTGTGCAGATTATGAAAGATAGTGAATCTGTGAGTGATAAGAGCCTGACATTCCAGGTACCTGTCTCACAGAGAACAGTTGATGACTTAGGGAGAGAGAGCTCCAACAGGGAAAAAACAAGGTAGCAAACAAGGTAGGAAACAAGTTGCTCTTCGTGTGTGGCTTTGTGTTTTGCACAAAAGACTGAAGTGAGAAAGTTTTATTAAATAGTATCTTAGTTTCATGATGAAAAAAACTACTGAGCTTTAACAAGAACATGTGAACAAATGCATAAATGAAACTCATAAACATTATGCTACATTAAATAAGCCAATAATAAGAAAACAAATATGTTATTACTTGACATATATGAGGCTCTAGCATAGATCAATTCATACAGAAAAAGTAGAGCAGTTATTTGTAGGGCATGTAACGAAAAACATAAAAATAATTCTTTAGAGGGATGCTGGTGATGGTTGCAAAGCAGTATGATGTATTTAATGCCACTTAAATGTTTACTTCACATGGTTTAAGTGCCACATTTAGGCACACATACTTATATAAAACAATAACAACTGTGACCTTTATTGACCACTGTTCTAGATAATAGTCATAAATATGATTAATACATACATCCATTGTCCCATACCCATGTGGAAGTGACTAAAAGAATAGAATTAAAAGTTTGAAAGCATGAAAAGTCATTTTTGGATAGAAGCATAATTTTAGGGGCTGTCACTGTGCTAAAGGCACCATCTAGGATGCCAGCATCTCAGATGGGTGCTGGTTCATGTCCTAGCTGTTCCATTTCTGATCCAGCTCCTTGTTGATATCTCTGAGAACAAAGCCGAGAAAAGTTCATGTGTCTGGACCCATGAATACACATAGGAGACATGGATGAAGCTCCTGGTTTCTGTTTCTGGCTTGGCTCAGCCCTGGCCATTGCAGTCACTGGGGAGTATATCAGCAGCTGGAAGATTCTCTGTCTCTTTTCCTTTAAATAAAATTAATTTTGAAAAGCATAATTTTTTATCAATAAAAATTATGGATAGAATCCCTGTTCTTTATTCTTTGTGGACCTTTATCTTGACACTTATTCACATGATAACCATTAACTCATAAATTCTTTCACTCCCAGGGCTGTTATCACACTTTCTGGCTACTAGCATAGCCCAAAATAGATTCAGTCTCATCATTGTGCTAACACATCCTAAATTTAGCTTTGGGAAGAAGCAAAATTTCTGGTACAAAAAAGGTGAATTTACAATATTCTTTGGAGCAACAGATGGCCAAATCAGTCATGGTGAATTAGGGGGTGGAATGAATGAGAAACTACATATAGCATTAGGTGGGTCATATAATGAAGGTCGCTGAGGAGTCCATGGAAGAGCATAACACCAGTTAGTTCTTGGTAGAAACTAATGAAGAAGAATTGCCAAGAGAAAATCATGGACAGTAGTTGCAAAAATGGCAAAGAGTTTAAAATGGGACAAGCATGTAGCATAGTAGTTAAGATGCTAGTTAAGCTGCCCTGGTTCCACATCAGAGAGGTTTTGTTTGATTCCCTCTTCCAGCTCCTCACTACACTTTCCTGATCATGTAGACCATTGTAGTCTAGCAGAGTGTGCCCCAATTTGGGTGACTTGGGCCAGTATTCATCTAATTCCAGCTGCTCTGGGCATTTAGGGAGTGAGGAGTAGATGAGAACTGTTTGTACATGCCTGTCTCTCTCACTTGGTCAATCTGTCTCTCTAGCTCTCAAATATATAAAAAATTAAAAATACATTCAAGTGAGGCTGGCGCTGTGGCTCAGTGGGTTAATGCCCTGGCCTGAAGCGCTGGCATCCCATATGGGTGTCAGTTCCAGACCTGGCTTCTCCACTTCCATTCCAGCTTTCTGCTATCACGTAGGAAAGCAGTACAAGATGGTCCAAGACCTCAGACCCCTGCACCCACTTGGGAGACCAGGAAGAAACTGCTAAAGCCTGGACCGGATCAGCGCAGCTCTGGCTGTTCCGGCCACCTAGGGAGTGAACCAGCAGATGGAAGACTTCATTCACTCTCTGACTCTCCTCTCTCTGTGTAATTCACGTCCAAAGGGTAGTAGTCTTTAAATTTGACTAGAAATTAGTTATTGGTAAATTTCTGAAATGCTAAAGTGAGTCTATATTGAGTTGGTTAAAGAAAAAAAGAAACGCAAATATTCTCTTGAAAATATATCTTGGACAGTTGGCAGCATAACTTGCACATATGGAAATATATGGCCGGCGCAGCAACTCAATAGGCTAATCCTCCACCTAGCAGCGCCGGTACACTGGGTTCTAGTCCCAGTCAGGGTACCAGATTCTTTCCTGGTTGCCCCTCTTCCAGGCCAGCTCTCAGCTGTGGCCCGGGAAGGCAGTGGAAGATGGCCCAAGTGCTTGGGCCCTGCACCCATGGGAGACCAGGAGAAGCACCTGGCTCCTCCCTTCGCATCAGCCCGGTGCGCTGGCCACAGCACGCCAGCTGTGGTGGTCATTGGAGGGTGAACCAATGGCAAAAGGAAGACCTTTCTCTGTGTCTCTCTCTCTCACTATCTGCTCTGCCTGTCAAAAAAAAAAATATATGGAGATTTACTGAAGGATCTGCAGTACAGTCTCCATGCATTCCCAGTTCTATCCATCAAACAAGCATTTCTCTCAATAATTATCAGCAATAATCTGGTGTGAGTTTTCAAACCACAGTATAATTATCAAAACTATATAGAAGTAAAGTCAGTGAAAATACAAAATGTTCTTTCTATATTTGAATGTATTCATTCATAGCACATTTATTTCAAATATGAACTTACTAAACCACACATTAATAAAAAAGTTAGAATTGCCCAAGAGTTGTGCTGTATCCTCTCTGCTTTCCAGGAAGATGGGCTGTCTGCAAAGAAAATATAGGGATCATCCTCCTTGTTCAATTATGGATGGCTACAGTGTCATGTAGGAAATGTAACCTTATGTTCCCTTGATTCACCAGCTCAGGTTCATGAGAAGGCCTTTCTAGGCTGCCAGAAGATACTGCAAACTTTTAACAGTAAAACAAAAAATTCCAAAATGTGCAATACAGAAATGTCAGTTAAATTTCAAAGGATTTCCAACTAGATTCACAGGCGACTTCTCATTAGAATGTTTATGATCTATGAGAGAATGGAGAGACATAGCGTGAATCTTAAGAGAAAAAAAAAATCAGTCCACTGAGAATACTATACACTGCAAAGTACTCATTTATGTTGAATGTGAAGTAAAGACCTATCAAACAAAAAGAAACTGAATTTGTCAACACTCACCCAGCCTTATTAAAGAAGCTTTCAGGTGTTATGAGTTGTGATTTACAGCAAAAAGCTTTTCTGTAGTCATAACATTCATGAGGTTATTCTCCTGTGTGAATTCTCTGGTGAACTATGAGTTGTGACTTCTGACCAAAGGTTTTCCCACAATCATTGCACTCATAAGGTTTCTCTCCTGTGTGAATTCTCTGATGTTTCTTCAGGTCTGACATTTGGACAAATGCTTTTCCACAATCATTACATTCATAAGGTTTCTCCCCTGTATGAATTCTTTGATGGACTATGAGATGTGATTTATTGCCATAGGCTTTTCCACAGTCATTACATTCATAAGGTTTCTCCCCTGTGTGAATTCTGTGATGCATTATGACATGTGACTTCTTGCCAAAAGCTTTTCCACATTCATTACATTCATAAGGTTTTTCCCCTGTGTGAATTCTCTGATGGACTTTGAATTGTGACTTAGAGCTGAATGCTTTGCCACAGTCATTACATTCATAAGGTTTCTCCCCTGTGTGAATTCTATGATGGATTTTGAGTTGTGACTTACTGCTGAAGGCTTTTCCACAGTCATTACATTCATAAGGTTTCTCCCCTGTGTGAATTCTCTCATGGATTTTGAGTTGTGTCTTACTGCTTAAGGCTTTTCCACAGTCATTACATTCATAAGGTTTCTCCCCTGTGTGAATTCTCTGATGGACTTTGAGTTGTGACTTACTGTTGAAGGCCTTTCCACAGTCATTACATTCATAAGGTTTCTCCCCTGTGTGAATTCTATGATGGATATTGAGCTGTGACTTGTAGCCAAAGGCTTTCCCACAGTCATGACATTCATAAGGTTTCTCCCCTGTGTGAGTTCTTTGATGGGTTATGAGATGTGACTTCATGCCAAAGGCTTTTCCACAGTCATTACATTCATAAGGTTTCTCCCCTGTGTGAATTCTCTGATGGATTTTGAGTTGTGACTTACTGCTGAAGGCTTTTCCACAGCCATTGCACTCATAAGGTTTCTCTCCTGTGTGAATTCTCTGATGCATTACGAGTTGTGCCTTTCGTCCAAAGGCTTTTCCACAGCCATTGCACTCATAAGGTTTCTCCCCTGTGTGAATTCTGTGATGAATTATGAGATATGACTTCTTGCCAAAAGCTTTTCCACATTCATTACATTCATAAGGTTTCTCCCCTGTGTGAATTCTCCGATGCATTACAAGATGTGACTTCTTGCCAAAGGCTTTCCCACAGTCTTTACATTCATTAGGTTTGTCCTCTGTATGAACTTCCTGATGTCTAATATCATCTACCTTCGGGTATATGGCTTTTCCACATTCATTACACTCTTGCGAGTTTTCCTGTAAGGAAGTACTGTGAATGATGGTATGGCAGGACTTAGACCTGAAGGATTTTCCACGAGGCTTACATGCGTAGGGTTTTTTCTGTATATGTTGTCTCTGATTTATTAAAAGATCTGATTTGTAAAGAAGAGGTTCCACATATCCCATATCTTCATAGAGTTCCTCTCCTGTGTTGATTTGTTGATGCTTACTGAGGTTAGCATTTTTATGAAGAGTTTTTTCTATTTGAGTTGTCTTTCCAACAGTGACAGTTGACTTATTACAGGAGTCTCCCATATGGACCGTTCCAAATCTAAAGAATATCTTCTTCCTTTTGAAGTCTTTCCCTTGTCCACTATGTTCAAATGAAGGCTTCACAGTCTGAATCTTGTGATACTCACTAAGAGGCTCACAGCACTGGGCAGAGTTCCCAGGTACCTTAGCGGCATCAAGTTTCTCTCTAGCTTGCAGCTGATCAGTCCCACAATTGGGATACACATTGTGACACACGTTGTATTCCTCAGGTTTCATTGATGAATAATTTCTTTTTTTGTTAATCAGCTTTGAAACATGACTTGAATTTAAATTAAGTCTTTTATTTAATTCAACTCTTCTGGGAGTTGATGTCTTATTATTTGTAATAACATTCTGCTTAACATTTTTTTCTCGAATTTCCTGGTTGGTCCTAATAATGTCATCACTCTTCATGGCAACTGAAATGAGACAAAAAAAATCACTGAATCACATATAATTACTTTCTTCTGGAATACTGATGTAAGGGGAATGAAGATTGTAACATAATCAGTAGAAGACACTTATTGACACTCATTATGCTTGTTTTTTTTCCCTTAAGACATTGATATATTAGGTTGTACCAATAGATTTCTCTGTACAATCGTTTAGTACTTTAATTTTATTCAAGTATGGCAAATGGCTTTCCTGGTTAGATTTGTTAATTCACTGCTTAGGGTGCCTGCATCCCAACATAGTGCCAGTTTGAGCCCTGGCTACTCTGATTCCATTAAAGCTCTTGCATATATAAATGAGAAGGCAGCAAATAATGAATCATGTGCTTGGGACCTGTGATAAATCAGGTTAGACTAGATGAAGTTCCAGCCTTTTGGCTTCAGACTAGTCAGATCTCACTGTTGCAAGCATTGGGGAAATGAGCTAATAAATGATCTTTCTCTTCTCATTGTCATTCTACCCTTAACAATGATGAGACAACTATAAGATTTTAAAGAATGGATAAATATTTAGTAAATATATTCCCCCATTGCCTAACAAACACTTTTTTACCTTTCCTTCTTCTTTAATTAATTTTATTAAAAAGTTTATGTTGTGTGCTCTCTGATATTTCAAACATAAATATGGGAATGCTTTACTGGATCATTTTCTTGCAGGTGCAGAAGAGTGAAATGTGTCTGTACTCTAAACAGTATCACATGTAAGGACCAAGATTTGAATCTATAGTTTTCTCATGATCAGTCTTTCCAGGGGAACACTTGTGGATTTTTCAAATGAGAAACTCTGCTTTTATCCGCACTCCATGATAGCTTCCCCATATTCCTAAGGAAATCTAACATCTTCAGCTTCTCAGAACTACAACAGGTACAGAAACATTGCAATATACCACCTCGGGTATACACTCTCTAACAGCTGAAACAATTTATTTTTGCAACCCAGAGTGTGTTTGCCTTCTTTGAAATACATTTTCTAGCTCATTCTGAAATCACTAGTCTTGGTTATCTCCCCTCAGGTTTTTCTATTAACACTCATATGTGATAATTTGAGTTTCTGGAGGCTTTTGATCAGCTGTCTCTTATATTCAAAGAAATCTTAATTTCCTATTCCTATCTTATCTTTTTTTCTTTGAGACAGAATTCATACTTCAAACTACATATTTGAGACAATCAACATAAAACCATGAGGTTACTTGACCTTGGGATTCAGAATCTCAAGACTTTCTTGTTGAGTTTAGGATCACTTATTTTCATGTTTCTATAAAAGTTCCTGCTTACTTCAGGACTTCTGATGTCACAGCACAGAGGCTTACTTCTGACCATCTCTTAGCATTCCCTTATTTATTTACATACTTGAGAGTCAGAGAGATGGAGAATGAGACACACAGAGAGAATGAAACAGAAGGTTGCCAACCACAGGCTCTCTCCTCAAATGTTTTTAACAACCTACTTTTTTCTTATTTTATTTGGAAAAGCACAGAGAAAGAGAAAAGAGAGAGACAGAGATCAGATTTATTGGTTCAGTCATGAGATCCATAAAATAGCAAGTTCTGTGCCTGGCCAAAACCATGAGTGGTAACTCATGTGAAAGAAGTTTTTCTAACTTGCCCAACTAACAAGAAATGAAGAAAAGAATAAATGCATGAGGGAAAAGGTATTAAATATAGAGAATTTGGGGAATGTATCTAACCTAGAAAAAAACCTTAGTAACATCAGAAAAGGATTGGAACTTTTTTTTTTTAATGAAAGGATGCCTTTATCAAGAACACAGAGATTTAGAGATCAAATGGCATCCCTAGATACTCTAGAATCCCTTGTCTGATGCACAAAACCAGATATCATCAGGAGTAACACTTGGGAAAAAGTCATGGAAAGAGCATCAGTGAACATCTGTTGCAATCTTTCTGCCTTGGTCTCCCTCACCATTAAGTATGTACTGACCTGGAAGGTTCTGATTTAGGAATTCATTCACCATCCATGGCTCTGCTCCTTGCTCCAACTTAAAGATCAAATCGGGTTTGGTAATGCAGTGTCCTATTAATGCAAACAATGTAAGACTTTGTGAAATCACTATCTTGAGTTATTTAAAGGAAAACAGCTTATTTCAGGAGCTATGCAACAAATGTTCCAATTTGGATCCTTTCCTAGATGATACACCTTAGGATTATTCATGGACACAAATTCTCTAACTGCACATGATTAAACTTTATAAAGTCTTCACTTATTTTTCAAATAGCAAGACAATGTGTTCATTAGACATGTGATGGGTGCCACTCACCCAAGAAGAGCAGGCTGCTGTAGGTCTCCAGCATCACATCCCTGTGCAGGATTTTCTGAGCTTTGTTCATGTGCTGCCATTCCTCCCAGGTAAAGTAAACAGCCAGATCTTCAAACGTTATCATCACCTGTAGTAGAACACTAGTGGTCAACAGATCAACTGTCACAAAACAAATACTGGTGGTTTTTACCTTACAGATGGGTATGAAGGAAGAGGGAAGGATGTGCTTTCATTTTAGACTTGTTGAGCATTTGGACAGCCACACAGAAGCACTCAGCAGGGAGTCAAACCTATGGCCTACAGGCTGTGAAAAATGCCCCAACTGGAAGAAAACATGGGTTTCAGGTCACAAAGGGCCATGTATTTCAAGGGGAATTGCACCCAGGCTGAAAGGAGGACAATATTGAATCTTTCTTTCTCTCTCTCTCTCTCTCTCTTTTTTTTGGCCCCAAGATCAGTTTAATATTTCACTCTCTAGAGCAAAGAAAGATGATCTGAAAACTGGACACAAAGACCTCTTAACTTCTTTACAAACTACTGTCAATTATGTTAGGAAATTTACATGCCTCACTTTTTTATTAAAAAAAAAAACATCTTAAGCACAAGGGCAAGATAGCTGTCAGAAATACAGAGAATCATAATAAAGATAAACAACACTGTTAGAGGAAGTAGTAAAGGGGGAGAAAAATGCAAGAGAATGAACCTTTCCCATAATGACTAACAGCATCCTGTAGATGCCCATGGTTGAAGACAAGCAGATTGCTTATTTCACAGCTCTCCTAGGGATCCTAGAAGCAGTGGTGGTCCTGGTAGAATGCCATTAGACTACTGCTCAAGATACAGCCTCCCCAATTAAAAATGTAATTGGCACTTTGTAAACAGGAACATGGTCAAAATGCAATGAAAACCTTACAGAATTTGTGAAGTCAGGCTGGAGTGAGTCTCTGACCCATGACACTCAATCTTTTCCACATCCAGAAAAATTATTGAAGGTGAGAAATGAAGCTATGCAAAAAAGCCTATCCACATGATAGGCATTCCATAAGTGGTAATTTCCATCTATAAAATGGGGATAGTACCCATTTCCCAGGAGTGTGTTGGGGATTAAACAGGAGTGTCTGAAAAGCATATGGCTTGATGTTAAGTGCTCAATAATATTGACAGCATTCCATAAATCGTAACCACCACAGGAGATATCCTAAAGCAAATTCAATAGCAGCAAAAACCACATGGGCCTTTTCTGATTTACTGTGTTTGAAATTATTTTTATAGCTACCAAGTGTTATGATTGTATTTATGACACATTTTCCAGGAAAAGATTAACAAAAAACCCTCAATATTTGTACTCAACAATATTTTTTGAACCAACTGAATATGCAACTTAATTTTTGTGCCCCTTGAAAGTTTTAACCTCAATTCAAAAGGTAATGGAGAAGGGAGGAAGAGGGCAAAATATCTGTGAACCATGTAGATATTAACTTTTGAAAATACAAGGAATCTTTACCCATAATAACTACCACTAGAATGCTATTATGTAAAAGCATAAAACAAGATACATTTTCTAATGAAATCTAGCCATTTTTGCTGGAAATTTTAGATTCCATTATACCAACTTTATTTTCTCCAAGAAAACTAAGCTATAAAAACATTTTCCCATTTCACTCAAAACAAAATATGAAAAGTAACAGAGATGCATCCTTGGGCTCCTGCACCCACATGGGAGACCCAGAAGAAGCTCCTGGCTCCTGGCTTCAGATTGGGACAGCTCCAGCCACTGTGGCCATCTGGGGTGAACCAGTGGATGGAAGATCTTCTCTCTCCCTGCCTCTCCCTCTCTCTGTGTGTAACTCTGACTTTTAAATTCACACAAATGAATTCATTGGAGATCATAACTTTATGTTTCACATTTCTGCTTATATGTGGTCATATTTTTGTTATATTTTAAGAAACTTATTAGCACATGAAGTCTGAGTCAGCGTAGTTTTACTATTCAGAAAATAGGAAAAAGCTCACAGTAATTTTCTGAAGCGGCATGAATACTAAATATTGGTCAAGACTTTCAAGAAGAAATTACTGAAAGTGAGTGGGAAAATTTTGATACGCCTTTTAATGTCACACAATCCATACATAACATCAAGATCAAAAGGAAAGGCATGCTCAGGGCAGTCTTCTAAAGAAATACTTATTTGAAATTGGTGAGTTTCTGAAAGCAATCTGAAAAATCAAAGCTTTCTTTTTTTAACAGATTTATTTATTTATTTGAAAGTCAGTGTTAGACAGAAGGAGAGGCAGAGAGAGAGAGTCTTCCATCTGTTGGTTCACTCCCCAAATGGCTGCAATGCCTGGAGCTGTGCTCATCCAAAGCCAAGAGCCAGGAGCCAGGAGCTTCTTCCAGGTCTCCCACATGGGCAAAGGGGCCCAAGGCCTTGGCCTATCTTCCACTGCTTTCCCAGGTCATATCAGAAAGCTGGATCAGAAGTAGAGCAGCTGGGACTTGAACCAGTGCCCATATGGGATACTGGCACTGCAGGTGGCAGCTTTATCCGCTATTGCACAGTGCTGGCCCCAATAAATGTGTTTTTTAATTAAGTGTAGCAAAATAGAAATCACCATCCAAAAGTTAGGATGCCAGGCATCTACAAATCATCTGACACTACTCAATCCATCTATCTCCTGAAATATAATTTATTTCATCTTTTTACATGCAGAGACCCTCACAGACATTCCTTGAGCTACCAGGATGAATTCCTAGAATATAGAGGGCAGCAGCATGGCTCTAGATACCAAGTGTATGGCAGACTAGGTTTCACAGACCCCCATTTCTGAAAAACATGATAGCAGAATGAAGTAATGGGCATGTGGTAGAAAGCAATGTAGACAGTGACTCTCAGACATGAGGGGTTGTCCCTCCACCACAGGCCACATCCTCAAGACCATTTAAGAAACATCTGCTATGCCCTTGCCTTCTTTCTAATCCATACACAACTTTTTTTTGAAGGCTGGTCCAGAACTGCCAATATCACCAGTCTTCCATAACTTATGGATGAGGTAAGGTAATATCAACTAAATCGTATTCATTCTGGTCAGTATGATTAATAACTGCTAGGATCATGCAAATCTAGGATCTTTGCATTTCAGTGACTTTTTGCTGTGCTCTGAAGTAGTAAGGTATTGTCTCAGAGAGCATCAAGTGATATTCTGTCAGAAATGATTCTTATTCCTGGAGTTCCCTTCTTCAAGTATCATAAAAGCTACTCACTTCCAAAGGAAATAGGACTGTCAGCCAGGACCCAAAAGTCCATGTTGCTAGAAACTAGGTGTTGTATAAACTTCCATAGCCTCACATGAGTAGTGCTGCTCAGTCTACACAGTGCAGGAAACTAGAAAATTCATTTGGAGAAGATATACCATAAGCCCCACAAATGCAACTGTCACATAGTGTAAGTCAGCCTGCACATATCTCACAATGGTTTCTCAGGAAATGTGGGGACATTTCACTAGTACTACTAATATACTTCATCTTACAGATGGGTAAACAGTGACAGGGGTACAATCTACGTTCAGTTAGCCCATACACATTTCAGCTAAAATGGTCTGAAAACCCATCTCCATCCTGTGGCCATCTTGGCTGAGACAGATTGTCTGTAGTAACTTTGGAACTACCTTCTGTACACCTGGAGTCACACTGCATCATTTGACAAAAAAACAATCCTTGAAAGCCCAACCTTATTCACTCTTTCTCCAGCTCTAGAACTGAGGATTTACCACTGGTGTCTCTTCCTGGACCAGCCAAGATCTTTACGGTGGATCTGAATGACAGATTCTAACACCTCAGATCCATGACTGTCACTTATGCCAGCAAGAGACAGGCACCTGTACTGATCCCCAAGTTCCCTTATACCTCCACACTGACATTCACAGACACAGAAATCACCCACACAGTTCTTGAGTAATAGGAGGGAAGCCCAGCACCAGGAATTCTATGGGGATGGTGGTAGTGGTTGGAACGGCACACACTAAGAAGGAAGCCAGAGGAGAGTTTCCATGGTTCTGTCCTACTGACATCATGGGCAGATGAGGCTACATTTCCCATAAAGCAATGCAGACCTCCATTAGGAAGCAGTGAGGATGACCCATATATTTACTGGAAAATCAGCCTCCTGTGACACAGAGTATACAACAGAACTTGTCTAACTACATGAGATACCCACATAATACTCCAATTCCTTATTAATTCTTGGTTTGACAGATATACATTTCAAAGCAACATACTATAACTGGCAAAATGTGGAAATAATTTTTGGAAATTGTGAAATTTATTATTTATTAATTCTCATAATTAAATTGTGGTTCCAGAGTCTTTCTTACAAATATTTAGGGAAAAAAAAAAAAACTCCAGGGACTCTTTTTAACATAATACATAATATTATGTACATACATATGTACATAATGCATAATACATTCATATGTATTAATACTCCTGAAAAAAAGGATTTTAATCCTTTAAAATGATGATTGACCTTACCTACTAAGTTAATTTTGGTCCATCAATGGATCATATTTCACAATAAGGAAAAATATTCTAATACATTAAGTTGATTAATATGGCTGGAAAACAGAGTGAGTGCTGTCTGAAATGCATGTGAATATTTAAAATTGAACTAACTGGTAATTCTATACCCAGTTACTGAAATTTATCGATTCATCACTCCATCCAATTATTTGTGTAAATTGAACAAAACTTTATTTATTCATTTATTTTTTTAATTTGGATTCTTCCACAAACTAGGCAAAGAGAGAAACATGATCATGTCATGGAGCTCCTGCTTTTACTCCTTTTCCTGTCTAAATGAGGATGGGCTGAAATTATCAACTTCTTGAGGATCTGAGTGGTAGTGTCACAGGCCATTGACTCTTGGCTCACAGCTATTGGTCAGTTTTCTATGTATAATGTAATAATTGTGCTGTTCAAATTCCTGTATCATCTCTAATCTGGTAGCAGTGACTTTATTCTGCAAATTGAGGGAGGTCAGTCTTTTTTTTTTTAAATATTTGCAGAATTTTTTAAAGATTTATTTATTTACTTAAGAGGCAGAGTTACAGAAAGTTTGTAAGTTACTTGGCTAGAGAAAATAAGAATTCATAGATCACAAACTAAAATAATTAAGATGGCCCTATAAAAAAAACTCAAGGTCTTCAAGCATTAACATTTATTACCCTAGACTTAATTATCAAAAAGGTGATTATTTCAACTATTCCCTATGTGGCAGCCCAATTTTATCCATTAAATCTGGAAAAAAAAATAGCACCTCATGTTAGATTACTAAAATCTTAATGCTATGTGCCACCCATATGTCTACTGTACCTTATATCTAATACCAATGTATCTGATGTCTCTCATTAGATAAATGATGTGTCTCAACTATTACAAGTGTGGAGACTTTTATTCAAAGCTTTTCCAAAAGCCCCTCAGTCTCTGCCTTCACTTTGAAAGGACACTTCTAGGATATACATGGGCACCTCATTGATTTTGCCAGCAAACACAATTTTTTCAATGGGAATACAAGCATAAATCACATGGATAACATCCTCCTTGAATGACACTATTTGACACATTGTGAAGAACAAACAAGGCTAATATCTTACAGTCCATTTGGGCCATCTAGCCCAAACCTTGGAGAGTTGGAAACTGTTATACTGGGCCTACCCATAAATGGGACATTGTGCCAGGTGGGTTTTGTATACTTGAACTGCAAGGGCAGTATCACAGAAATTAATGCTCCAAACTGATCCAGCTCCCTGCTAATGTGTCTGGGAAAGTAACCACAGGATGTTCCAAATGCTTGGGCTCCTGCACTCATGTGAGACACCTGGAAGAAGCTCCAGGCTTTTGATATCAGTCTAGTCTAGCCACAATCATTGCAGCCATCTGGGGAGTGAACAAATCAGAAGATCAATCTCTCCCTCTCTCACTCTATGACACTTTCAAATGCATAAATAAATCTTTTAAAAAGTAGATCATTTCAATGGATTCCCCAATGCTCAATCATGATGACTTTTACTACTTTACATCTTTTTTATTCTTTTTTAAAGATTGACTTATTTGAAAGGCAGAGGGGATCTGGTGTGGTGGCACAATGGGCAAAGCTGCCACTCATTAAGTTGGCATCCTGTATAGGTGCCAGTTCAAGTCCCAGCTATTCCACTTTTAAACCAGCTCCTTGCCAATGGGCTGAGAAAAGGAAGATGGCCTAAGTACTAGGGTTCCTGCCACCCACATGGGAGGCCCAGAAAAATCTCCTGGCTTTAGCCTATCAAATTTTTCCTCCAAAGAGACTCTACACCCATATGAATGCAAGACCCTGTCTCCTCACACCTTCAATATATGTATGTGTGATCAGTCAGAATTCCCTCAGATGCTCCCAATTTACCATCTCTTTTGATTTCCAAGCTTTCTTTTCTTCTTTTTAGCTCTCTGATCACACTTAGTTTTCTTACCAAACTTCTCTGTGAATATGGTCCTGCACCTATTTCCTCTATACGCACCCTCTTCATTGCCTTTTCTCATGCCTCCAATCTCACTTTTCCTGCCCACAAACTTTCTATATAGCTTCCATGGAGTTCAGCACAACTGAACAGAAAACAGGTGCTCTTTCCCTGGCCTCCAAACCTGTCAGCCTCCAGAACCAATAGAAAATGTTAATCAGGAAACATGGAAATAATTAATGTGAGTCACATTATATAAGAAGAAATAAATTCCCAATGGTATAGCCACAGGGAAAAGGCATGTAGAAAAATTTTGTATTGTCTTTTGTTAAGATAGAATCTGGGGCTCGTGCTGTGGCATAGCCATAGTAAAGATTGCCACTTGTAGTGCTGGCATCACGTAGGGGTGCCAGTTTGATTCCTGGCTACTCCATTTCTGATCCAGCTCCATGCTAATGAGCCTGAGAAAGCAGCAGGTGATGACCCAGGTGCTCGGGCACCTGCTCCGATGTGGGAGACCTGAATGAAGCTCCTGGCTTCAGTCTAGCCCCACCTTGGACATTGTCATTTGGGGAATGAACCAGCAGATAGAAGATCTCTCTCTCTGCCTTTGTCTCTCCCTCTCTGTAACTCTGCCTTTCAAGTAAATAAACATTATAAAAAGAAAAAAATATAAAGGTAACTTTAAAAGCAATGGAATCTGTTTTTTCTTTATTCCATACTACATAGAATTCCTGTCTTTGAATCAATAGCTCATGATTTTTATTCACTATTGCTTCTTTGGAACTGGGGTCAGAATAGACAAAAAAGTGGATGAGAAAGAAAGGGAAAAAATAAAAACCTAAAAGTACCAGATTGGACAGGAAGACTGGAGAAGAGAGAATAAAAATAAGGTTAAGAAATAAAGCCAACTTCTTAAATCATTAAAAACAGAAATGAAGAAAGGAGGAGGAAATAGGCAAAGAAGTATGGTTATGTTCTGAGAATTATATCCATTAAATACATGGAATCTGCTCTCTTTATATTAATAAATATAAGTGTTTAAACATTAAAAGCTTTTTCTTCTTTTATTGAATCACTGCAGTGCTCCAAAAGCAGAATTCAAAGGCAAGCATGGGTTTCAGGGTTGGGACAGAGTGCAAAGGGCAGTGACAGCCTTATTCCTCTAATAGCAACCTCTGCACCCCAACTTGTGACCAATCACCCAGAATCAGCTTCATAAAATAAACCTCTTAGGGGGAAGGCTCAGAGAAAATCAACGACCTCACAATCTCTTTGCCTATGAAGCATCTTGGAAATAAGCATGCTGCTGAAGAAAGTGAGATTATGGCCAAGCTGGATATAAAGAACACAAGGATATAAAGCTGGGAGGCAGTTTGGTGATTTATGAGCACTCACAGTGAACTGCAGATGATGGAAAGGCATGGATCACAGAATGGGAGCCAAAGTGGGCAGCCCAGACAGCAGTGATCACACAGACATTAAGCTGAGGTTTGTGAGTATTTGCAAAGTGTACAATGAGTTCTACATACAGCAGCAGTAATTTTTTTTCCTTTGGACATAAGGCAAAACATTTTTTTTTTTAATTTTTAACTATTTTTTCATTTCCTTTGAAAGGCAAGGAGAGAGGTGGGAGGAGACAGATTTCTTCCATTTGCTGGTACCTCCCTAAGTGCCCACAGCAGCTGGGAAAGTGCCAGCCTGAAGCCAGGATCCTGGAACTCCATTCAGGCCTGGGTGAGTTCAGCTGTTCCTGAGGACAGAGTCCTCAGTGATACCTGCCATTGTAAAGACACATCGCAGTATAAAATCACACCGCCTACTGAAGGCTTTTGGGATCTAAGAGAAAACTTTAACTGCATCACAGATGAGAGCAAAGCATTGACCCAGAGGCTGCTGTGACCCAACAGGTTTCCTGCCTACCTGAGAATCAGCCTGCTCACTAGTGAACCAGGGAAAGAGGACCAAGCAAAGACACTTGGGACCTGTGAGAAGAGTCCATCTCTTGAGTGAGCAAGAAAGAGGAGCCAGTCATGGGCAATTCTGGGCCCCCTTAACCCTGGAATGGGTGCATGAACTAGCCAACTCCAATTTAGACTGAGTGAACAGACCAATAGGTTGGCCAAAGCTCACATCAAGGGGCCAGCACTGTGGTGCAGTGGGTAAAAACCACCCCTGTCATGCCAGCATCCCATATGGGCACAAGTTCAAGTCCTGGCTACTCCACTTCTGACCCAGATCTTTGCTATGGCCTGAGAAAGCAGTAGAAGATAGCCCAAGTCCTTGGGCCTCTGCACCTGTATTGGAGGACTGGTGGAGGCTCCTGGTTCCTGGCTTCAGATCAGCCCAGCTCCAGCCATTGCAGCCATTTGGAGAGTGAACCAGCATATGGAAGATGCCTGTCCGTCTCTGCTTATCAGATAAATCAATAAATCTTAAAAAAAAAAAAAAAACAAAAAACAAAACAAAAAAAAAAAAACTTTGTCACCTATACAGGAATCTGGATACAAGAGTGACCAAAAAAGAAGGAGGGGTACACAACAGGAGTGAGGGTGGTAAGCGGGTAATAAATGCACAGATTCTAGCCCAAGACAGCAGACAATGCCAATGTTCTCCTCTGTTGTAAACTTTTATTGTAAACAGCTTGGGGAACATATCTGTAGACAACTAATATGTAAGACGCACATGGGCCCTTTACAATTGGTCTATAAATATTATCATTACTAGTATGTACTTGAGCAATGATCATCAGGAACTACCTCAGGGAAGAGCAATTAAAGGGAATTGTCTCAGTCCCCTTCCTAGGGAATATTGCATCCTACTTCTTACAACCACTTTCCTAATTTTTCATTTAAAAACAACAGAATCTTTTTTTCTATATTCTGTACTGGATAGGAATCAATTGCTCATGATTTTCATCATTTTATTGTTATTATTTGTATTATTTATTCAGGGGAAATAATTCATCCCTGAAGAGCCTTTTTTCCAGATAGCCCAACAACTATCTTGGAAATCACCTCTGATGTCAGATGGATGGACAAGCAAGACCACTGGAGTCATCTTCTAGGAGAAAGGACACTTTACCCAAATGGCTATGTTTCATTCCACAGAAAAATGCAACCTGAAACAAAGAACTTGTCCATCAGTCCCCTGGTTTAAGCAAAGGGCATATGTACATTATTCCAGGTCTGCACCCCTTTTCACTCTACTCAAATATGGACTATCTGCATAAGGAAGTAGAATGTGAGCCAGAAGTAACCACAGCAAAAGTGGTCAGCATTTCCATTATAAAACTGATTTTAATGACCTCAAATTCAGTCATAAAAATTCTGCTCTTAGCAAGGGACACACACACACAGCCATATTCATCCCTTTATGAAAACTTTATTGTGAACTGCTTATTTAGGAGTGTCTTTTTGCATTTAATTACAGCAGTTCTCTACTGCTTATAAAAATAGCTACATAAAGCCTGAAAAATGAGTCAACTACATCAAACTATTTAAACCAAAAAATCCCTGGGGCTGGTAGTGTGGCATAGCGGGTAAAGCCGCCGCCTGCAGTACCGGCATCCCATATGGGTGCCGGTTCAAGTCCCAGCTGCTCCACTTCTAATCCAGCTCTCTACTATGGCCTTGGGAAGCAGTAGAAGATGGCCTAAGTCCTTGGGCCCCTGCACCCATGTGGGAGACCTGGAGGAAGCTCCTGGCTCCTGGCTTCAGATTGGCACAGCTCCAACTGTTGCGGCCATCTGAGGAGTGAACCAGTGGAAGGAAGACCTCTCTCTCCCTCTCTATCTCTGCCTCTCCCTCTCTCTGTGTAATTCTGACTTTCAAGAAAATAAAAAAAAAATCATTAAAAAAAATAAAAACCCTAAAAGATAAAATGTTAATTCTGGCAATCTACACAAATGACCCGTGTCCTCTTTGTATTTTTGAATTCCTCCTGACCTCTCTTCTGGCTTTCCCCTCCTCCCTCACCCCTCACTCCCTTTCTACATCAGTGCCCCACATGCCCCTGAAGCTCTCTGCCTTTGGAGCAGTCTTGTAGACTGCCAGTCAATCATGTGAGAAATGTTACCTACTTCAAAATGGTTTTGTAGGGCATGCCTGAATGGCATCTAATGGCAATAAGCAGGCCTTTTAATATCCCTTAACTATATTTCCAGCATATGTGGGGCCAGCATTGTGGCATATTAAATAAAGCCACTGCATATGACACTAGCATCCCACATGGGCTGTGGTTCATGTCCCAGCCACACTACTTCTAATCCAGCTTCCTGGTACAGTGGCAGAGGATAGCCCAAGTGTCTGTGCCCTGTTCCTTCACAGGAGACTTGGATGAATCTCTTGGCTCCTGCTCTGACCCAGCCCAGCCTTGGCTGTTGTGACCACAGAGGGTGTGAACCAGTAGAAGGAAGATTCACTTCTCTCTCTTTCTCTTTCTCTATCTCTGTGTGTGGTGAGAGTGTGGGTGTCTTTCCCTCTTTCTAATTCTGGCTTTCAAGTAAATAAATATGTCTTAAAAAAGTATTTTAGGGGCCAACGCCGTGGCTCACATGACTAATACTCCATCTGCAGCACTGGAATCCCATTTGGGCACCGGGTTCTAGTCCCAGCTGCTCCTCTTCCAGTCCGGCTCTCTGCTGTGGCCTGGGAAGGCAGTGGAGGATGGCCCAAGTACTTGGGTGCCTGCACCTGTGTGGGAGATCAGGAGGAAGCATCTGGCTCCTGGCTTTGGATCAGCATAGCGCCGGCCATAGCGGCCATTTGGGGGGTGAACCAACAGAAGGAAGACCTTTCTCTCTGTCTCTCTCTCTCGCTCACTATCCAATTCTAACTCTACCTGCCAAATAAGTAAAAAAAAAAAAAAGTAATTTAAAAAAGGGTTCACACTGTGGTACAGCAAGTTAAAATCATAGTCTGCAGAACTACCATACCTTATAGGTACCAGTTCATTTCCTGGTGGTTCCAATTCCCATGCAACTCTCTGCTAATGGTCTGGGAAAGCAGCAGAGGATGGCCCAAATTCTTGGGCCTCTGCAGACACAACAGGGATCTGGCTTTGGGCTCTAGGCCTCAGTCTAGCCCAGCCCAGGCTGTTCTGCCTATTTGGTGAGTGAACCAGCTGATGGAACATCACTCCTAGAATAAAATAAAAAATAAAATTAAAAAGAAACAAACACACACACACACAATTCCTGTCTTTCTGCCTTTCTGATTAAAAAAAAAAAGTTTTATAAAATAAAAAAAAAGCTGGTCATGAATATTATGACTCAAGTTGACATATGATGGAACCAAGAAAGCTACTGCTAACTTTGTCTAGTGCCTCCTAATGCTTTCCTGCAGAAAAATCATTTCTCTTCCTTTCCAAGCACCCAAATACCAAAGGTACCAGTGCAACCCAGTATAACACTGTTTAGGGCTGCTTCGGTATTGAAGGAAAAAAATAGGAGCAAGGGCACAAACCCAGGATGGTTTCAGGGTGACAGGATCCTCCTTACTTTGCACCTTGGTTTCTAATTGGAAATGGTTACAAGGCGAACTTCAGACACAGCAGAGCTGCACAAACACCTTCAGTCAATCACAGACATTGCCATTGGCTCCCTGTGTGTACACTGGAAGCACAACACAGAGCACTCCACAAGGCAGGAGCATGTTATACAAAATTTCTCCACCCTGCTGACCACAATCTAAGAATGTGCTGATCCAAATGCATTTCAGTTCAAGAAAGAGACTACCTGACGTTTTCTCCCTCAGATGTATTCCTGTGTGAAGAATGCATCCTCATGTGGGCATGGCACCACCACACAATGAAAGCCAGGCTACTAGCAGAGCTGTGGCTTTGATGCTCTGAGAGGAATGGGTAACATCTATGGGTTCTGACTGGACTAAAAAGCTTCTCCCTGCTCTAGGAGTCTGATACAGATTTGAATTAAAAGATAGAAACACAAAAACCAGCTGAATCTGTTAGGAAAGAAGAAAGGAATATTGGTTTCTAATAGTTACTTTGTATCACATTAGCCTTGAGAGGATTTCATTTAGTACTTACTTTTGAGGAAATAAAAAGATTGATCCAGTTCAGTCCCAACACATAGCATCTTTAGCCACTGATCGCATTACAGCTTGCCTTCATCACTATCTCCCACTCAACAAATGACAGCCCAACACAATGCTGACACCTGTTCAGTAGGCATCTCCAAAATCTTGACACACAAGTCAACAAAAGGGAAATGATGGGGCTGGTATTGTGGCACAGTGGGTTAAACCACCACAGCCTCAAATGATGGCATCCCATATGAATGCCAGTTTCTTTGAAGATTTATTCATTTATTTGAAAGTTGGAGTTATACAGAGAGAGAGAGAGAGACAGAGAGATGATGGCAATGTGGTATAGCAGGTAAAGCTGCCACCTGCATTGCTGGCATCTCATATAAGCACCAGTGCATGTCCCAGCTGCTCCACTTCTGATCCAGCTGCCTGCTAATGGGCTGAGGACAGCAGAAGATGGTCCAAGTACTTGGACTCTTGCCTCCATGTGGGAGACATGGATGAAGCTCCTGGCTCCTGGTGTGGGCCTGGCCCAGCCCTCACTACTAAAACCATCAGGGGGGCCAGTGCCATGGCTCACTTGGCTAATCCTCCACCTGTGGGGCTGGCACCCTGGGTTCTAGTCCCTGTTGGGGCACCAGATTCTGTCCTGGTTGCTCCTCTTCCAGTCCAGCTCTCTGCTGTGGCCTAGGAAGGCAGTGGAGGATGGCCCAGGTACTTGGGCCCTGCACATGCATGGGAGACCAGGAGGAAGCACCTGGCTCATGGCTTCAGATCAGCATAGTGCTGGCTGCAGCGCACTGGCTGCGGAGGCCATTGGAGGGTGAACCAATGGCAAAAGGAAGACCTTTCTCTCTGTCTCTCTCTCTCACTGTCTAACTCTGCCTGTCAAATAAATAAAAAAATAAATAAATAAAAAACATCAAAGGAATGAACCAGTAGAGGGAAGATCCCTCTCTCTCTGAAACTCTGCCTTTCAAATAAATAAATATATCCTAGAAGAAAGAAAGAGAGAGAGAGAGAGATCTTTCATCTGCTAATTTTCTCCCCAGATGGGCACAACAGCCAGGGCTGAGTCAGGTGGAAATAAGAAACCAGGAGCTTCATCCAGATCTCCCACAATGGTGGGGGGAACTCAAACACCGGAGCCATCCTCTACTCTTTTCCCAGACCATTAGCAGGGAGCTGGATCATAAGTAAAGCAACAGGGATATAAGGCATCACCTATTTGAGATGCTAGAATTATAGGCAGTGGTTTTAGCCCATGATGCCAAAATGCTGCCCCCCGTGAGTGCCAGTTTAAGTCACAGCTGCTCCACTTCTGATTTGTCTCTGTTAATACACTTGGGGAAGAAGCAGAAGATGATCCAAGTATCTGGGCCCCTGCTCCCACATGGGAGCCTTGGATGGAGTTCCAGCCTCCAGTCTTTCAACCGGCTCAATCCTGTTCATCGTGGCCATTTGAAGAGTGAACTGGCAAATTGAAGATCCTCATCCTTCTCTGTCTCCCTCTTCCTCTGTAAACCTGCCTTTAAAATAAAATGCTTAATTCTTACAAGAAAAGGAAAAGGGTAAAAGAGGAGCCACATACAAATAACAGAGCAAAGCTACACTTGTGCAATCCCTCAGCAGCCTTCTGTCTTAAGTGGGAAGTCTCCAGCTTACAGACACTGACATAAAAGTCACACTTACAACATATTTCAAAATAACAGAGGACAGGTTTACAAGGCAGGTTGATTTTAAGATGACTTTTATTGTAAAGTTACACTATCAATAGGCAGATCCCTTTTAGTGCAACCAAGTGAACCCAGTGCCTACTTTAAGGAAACAGCCAAGATGTGCTGACAGTGGAGATAGCTGAAATGTCTCTGTTACTCTTCTCAACATCCTAAACAGAAGGGAAGAAGGTACTCATGTCTGTGATTATAGAGGATAGAAGCACACCAATTTCAGAAGAGGGGCAGAAAAGCTCAGAGAGAGTTTTCTTAAGAAAAGAAAAGAAATCTCAAACTATAATGTGGGTTGAAAAAAACATCAATTCATCAGTTCTCAACAGGATCCAGGAAAACTGCTCATGTGAGCCAAACAATGGTATAGTTCCCATTATGGGCAGGTGTAACCCAACCAGGAACTCAGAGAATGAGCAAAGCTCTTCCAAGATGAAACATGACTGTGAACCAGTCACACAGGACATCTATGTCTAGTACTCAATGCGAGCCCCAGAATAATCACCCAGCAAACCTGTTAGGTCCCAAGAGAAGTCAGCTTTTTAGCCTTGCGGTCACAAGGAAAACACAGCTGCTTGAAATGCTTTATGGTAACTAATAACACCTTCGTCCTTCTCTGAAAAACAAGGGCTGACAGTTAGGAAAACAGAATTACATGTAGTCTACCAGATGTGAATCAATGGAAAAGCTAGAAAATCATGTCAAGAAACATGAGAAAAGCAATGAAATGAGGGATGGATGAGTTTCTTCACCCCTTTTTCTCCATCAAATTCCCTAGGAACCTACACTTGTTAACATAGTGGCATTCACTCCACTGCCAAAACATTGGAAGGTAAGACAAGTTTGTCTACTTGAAGGTGCCCAATGTGAGTCCACCAGTCTTCCCAGGAAAGAGTCTTTCCAGGGAAGCAGTCTTCCCAAGGAGAGGCCAAGTAGCTGGGCCATCATTCCCATTGCAGACCAGCAGAAACAGCAAAGAGAAAAAGTGGAGAAGAAAGTTAGGGAAGAAAAAAATGGAAACCTCAATTTGTGGAGACTCCATCTTTCTGGCTTACAGATGCTCAGACAAGAGCCACCACAGGTTTTAGGAGCCACTGGGGGGCAGCAGCACATCATGGTCACTCAGAAAAATCAACAGACAGCTTCCTGTTGTCTATACAAAGCCGATTTTGGTCTGTACACAATCCAGGTGAAATGCACCTGAATCAAGTAAAGAAAAAGACTTACAAAAACCTTCAAATACAGTATTTCACTGGAAATGAACTTTGCAAAGCTAAGTCACCCAATAGAGTAGATGGGGGAATCCATATTTTAAAGAAATGCCATTCATGATAGCCCTGATATTCAGAGACCAGTTTTGAGTTTTACAATCCTCCCACATATGCATCCTCTCTTCATCTACCCCAACAAAGACCAGACACTGAAGAATCTCCACATCATGCACATCTAGGAAAGCACATCTGTACACATGAGTTGTACAAACTGTGCACATGCATACCTCATGCACACTGGCCATAAACATGCATCTCCACATGTCACTTAAGACTGTTCCAGAACCAGGTTCTGAAGCCAACAGTAGCAACATTATTTTTGATAC
This sequence comes from Oryctolagus cuniculus, assembly GCF_051225735.1. Classification (NCBI taxonomy): domain Eukaryota; kingdom Metazoa; phylum Chordata; class Mammalia; order Lagomorpha; family Leporidae; genus Oryctolagus; species Oryctolagus cuniculus. The sequence goes on from NC_142878.1 coordinate 113,200,159, forward strand.
ACACACCTTTCTCATCACACAGGATTCGTATTTCTCTTTCTGGGAAGTAATAAAGACATTTTCAACCACATGATTGACATCTTTGACAGTATGTAGAAACAGAATTGATGTCTTTGGGATGTGTTGTCTAGAAGTGTCTGTCTTCCACAGGATTGGTAATTGCAGCCATTCATTCCCACTTAAACAGACTTGTAAACTGCCTTGGATATGCCATTAACATTTGACAGGGGTGGGGATGTTTTTTTTCCTGCCAAGATCATTTGTATATTTATGACATCATTCATGGATCACACAAAATTACCAAATTAAAAATTATATGCTGTAGATTGAGTATCCAATGCCACATGCAATTGCCTTGGCAGGGCCAGAACAGATGATTTCATGGACTGGCTGTTTCCCACCTCTGATTTAAAGTAAAATGTTAGCTAAAGTTCTGACTTCTTTTACTTTGCTTATTGGCCAAGACAGAGCCAATGTCCACTAAAGGCCCCTAGAACCTACTGGAGTTAGAAGAAACTTCTTTCCATTTCCCTTGTAATTCTAGAGTGCACTTTCATAGCCACCACTTCCACTTCAAATTGTCTGTGGATGACCTAGTTCTGTGGCACACTGGTTTAAGCTACCTCCTGCAAAACAACCTTTCTATATGAGCACCAGTTCAAGTCTCAGCTGCTCCACTTCTATCCCAGTTTTCTATGAACAGGCCTGGGAAAGGCAGCAGATATCCCAAAAGTCCTTTAGGACTTGTCCCACCTATCCTTTCCTCTCTTTTTTCTTAACCCACTTCCTCAACTTTGTGGAGACCCAAGTTGCCAAACCAACACTTCATGTCTCCTTGCAATGCAAATAGCAAAGCTGATAAGTGGCACAGAGCATCCTGTGAAACAGAAAAGCTAGACATCCATTTTTCCCCAATTGCTTTCTATACCTCCCCACCCCTTTTAGTGAAAAATTCCCTCTTCACTAGATAAATCCTGCTGTCCTGACTCACCTGCTAACAGCCCTCTCCTGAGATGGGCTGCACCCCCCTTTGCTTCCAAGAAAGCAAACTGTCTCTGTTGAGGTCAGTCTCTGTCTCCTTTTCCTATCTCTCCTTCTGAGGGTACAAAAGGCCAGAACTTGAGCTATTCCAAACCTAATAACTTGGGTCCCTGCCACCCACATAGGATTCCCAAAAGGTGTTCCAGGCTGTATCCAGGATTCACTTTCCAACTGAGCTAAGGACACTATCCAGGACTCACTTTCTATTTTTACTTCCTAGATGGCCTCATTGTGCTCAACAATTACTAATCCGTGAAACACCACAACACATGAATCACTGAAACACAGTTATGCATGTGAAAACTTCATTATCCTGAAAGTCAGAAATAGTTTTCAATGTCACACCTTCTACTCCACTATGCAGGCAACTCTGTAGAGAGGTATGCACTTATTTGTCATCTCTCTTCTTTCTTACCCTTCCTCACATTAACAACTTGTATAGATGCTTCCACAGACCACAGTCATTATGAAACTATAGAACTAATATCCTCACATGTCAAAAATGTCATAGGCTTAAACATGGAACCCCAAACAAGGCAAGTAATGGCCGCTCTTCATTAAAACTGTATGGACTGTAAGATAATCAGCTTGGAGGATCATTGGGTGACTATAAAGAACTGGGCAGAGAAAAAGTATTACTTTTCTATATTTATGCTTTTATGGTCCTCCACTTTATGCAGTTCCAGATTAAAATAGCTCCAGTTAACCCACACAGTAGATAGACTGTGTTAATTTCAGCTCACTTTGCAAAGAGATCAGTGGCAGGTAATTGATGGAACAAGGATATAAGCCATTCTTGCTCATCGCTCAAAAGATAGATCAACACAGGGCCAGTGCTCTGTGCAGTGGGTTAACACCCTGGCCTGAAATGCCAGCATCCCAAATGGGTGCCTTTCGAGACCCAGCTGCTCCACTTCCAATCCAGCTCTCTGCTATGGCCTGGGAAATCAGTAGAAGATGGCCCAAGTCCTTGGGCCCCTGCACCTGCCTGGGAGACCCAGAGGAAACTGCTGGCTCCTGGCTTTGGATCCGGGCAGCTGCAGCTCTGGCCATTTTTGGAAGGCCCCCCCCCTCTGTGTTGTAACTTTGATTTTCAAATAAATAAATCTTTAAAAAAAACATTGGAATGTATTCCTTGCCCTTGAATCTCAATTGAGTCTCACACCCTATGGCCCTCATACCCCACCCTGCATTCTTTTCCAAGTACCCAAAGCCCCATCCAGTCCAGGAATTCCCCTCCACCTGCAGCCCCCTATCTCCACTCCCATGCCAATCCCTCCTAAAATATAAAAGTTACAGCCCCTGGGGATCCGGGCATCCTGCCACATAGTCCATCAATGTACATGAAGGCAGTTGGTCACACACCTCTACAAATTTATTTTCTCTGAATAAATTTGGTCTGGCTGTAAATCCACACACTGCCTGCTCTCTATTCTGCACCTCTTTTCCTAACACTGTGGTGCCCTGTGTGAGGAGGCACCAATCTGCAACTCTTTTCCTAACAGTAATAACAGTTGACATCCTTGCTAACAGAAAGAAGGGCTGAAGACAGACATTAAAAAGCAGCCAAATAAAGCAACAGCTATGATTTCATGGCCTCAAATTCAAGATTGAAAGAAAGTGTGTCCACTAAACATGGAAGAGAGGTGAATCCACAAAGCTTCAGCACACCCTTCATACTGCTCTGGCTTGGAAAAGGAAAACTGAACACTAGGGTACCAGCTGCCAGCTGTGCCCACAGGGACCCCACCGGGCCAGCGAGCGCAGGATGCAGGCCGTGGAGCAGATTCTAGTCTGATCCTCCTTCTCCAACCCCCTTCCCCCTCGGGCTCTCTGCTGAAGGCTATCAAGACCCCCCTGCTGGAATGGCCTCTGGATATAGCAGGAGGCCCGACCAGATGGCATAGTCTATCCACTCAAAGTGAGAACTGGCCTTATTTATATTTAAATAAATATATTTAAATATTTAGAGAAAAGGAATCTTGCTGATCTTCGCTGTGCTCTTACCTGTCCTACTTGTGCAGCTCCCCAATCCGCTAACCCTCCCCTTATAACTCTAAAATAAAGCACGTTAAGGAAAGTTTGGGCGAGGTAGCTTGCCACTGTTCTTGCGCTGGGAGGCTGCAAGCGGCTATGGGAGACGGGACAGCCCGGATTCCAGCCCTGACTTTGCACGGAAAAGCTGCCAGGATCACTGAGAAGCAAGTGAGCCATATCTGGGAGCCGCCAGCCGCCCTAGCACCCACCCCTTCCCCCGACACGAATCCGCGCACCTTCTTATTCTCCATACTTGCTGTGGAAAGTCCAGGGAGCACGTCCTCTTTCTTCCGGGCACAGAGGAGCAAAGTAGAGTGTGGGGCAGAGAAAGTCCCCAGCACGTGGGACCCACAGGCAGCAAATGAAGAGGCGCAGCAGCAGCGGGTGGGAGGCTCTGGGTGTGTGTTTGCAAACTGCCTGGGATTGCAGTGTGGAGCTAGAGGCAGTGCCTGTGTGGGAAGGATCAGAGCAGTCAGAGCAGCCTCACGGTACTGAATGAGCTTCCTCTGTTCCTAACTCAGAGGCGCTTGGGCAGGAATGCGCACGCGCAGATTCTTTCCTAAAAGGGAATACGTGGGGACACCTGAGGACTCTGGGAAATGGAGTCCAGGCTGGGGCATCTGGCTCTCCCCAAGGGCTTCAGAGGGCATTTGCTTTTGTTTACATTCTCCTTCTCTTCCTTCTCACCTCAGAATCTCAAGGATCAGTTGGTATGCTTCCTTTCCTGAACAAAAATCTTAACGAGTGACACCCGCTGCTGATAACTGATACCCAAATCTTTACTCCTTCATAAAATGCATTCTTCTGGAAAAGTCTTATTTGCTGCTTTGTCCCTGGAAATTTCTCTCAAATAATAAATAACTACGAATACAATATAACTTTTTGAAGAGATGTGGAAGGCATAGTTTAACATCCAAATTTGAGAATACAATTTTTATATGTGTTTTATTGATGTTTATGATTAGTTTTTAAAGAATTTTATGTATTTGAAAGGCAGAGTTACAGAGAGGCAGAGGCAGAGAGAGAGACAGAGAGAGGGAGAGAGAGAGAGAGAGGTCTTCCATGCACTGATTCACTCCCCAAATGACTGCAATGGCTGGAGCTGAGCCTATCTGAAGCCAGGAGTATCTTCCAGGTCTCCCACGTGGATGCAGGGGCCTAAGTACTTGGGCCATCTTCCTCTGCTTTGCCAGGCCATAGCAGAGAAATTGATAGGAACTGGAGCAGCCTGGACTCGAACTAGCGCCCATATGGCATGCCAGCACAGCAGACAGTGGCTTTACATGCTACACCACAATGCCGGCCCCATACTTCTTTTCAAATTATTTTTCTTTTTTTTTTTTTTTTTTTTTTGACAGGCAGAGTGGACAGTGAGAGAGAGACAGAGAGAGAAAGGTCTTCCTTTTGCCGTTGGTTCACCCTCCAATGGCCGCCGCTGCAGCCGGCGCACCGCGCTGATCCTGGCAGGAGCCAGGAGCCAGGTGCTTTTCCTGGTCTCCCATGGGGTGCAGGGCCCAAGCACCTGGGCCATCCTCCACTGCACTCCCTGGCCATAGCAGAGAGCTGGCCTGGAAGAGGGGCAACCGGGACAGAATCCGGCGCCCCAACCGGGACTAGAACCCGGTGTGCCGGCGCCGCAAGGTGGAGGATTAGCCTATTGAGCCACGGCGCCGGCTTCAAATTATTTTTCACCATCTTTTAATGCACCAAGCACAGAAACAAACAAGGGAACTGGATACAGAACTAACATTGTTGTGTGTCTTATAGGAGCCGGGTTAAGAGACTAAATGCCTTACATCATATCATTTATACCTTAGATTAATTCTGGAGACAGTATCATCAGGAGTTTACAAAGAAGAAACTGAGGTACAAAGAGTTCAGCATTTACCCATGGTGATATCACTAAAAGATCTGGGTTCAAGGTCAACCAAAATCTACTACTGGTTTAGGAAATCTTTGTTTTGTCTTGGGGCTTAGTTTATAAAACCCCAGATTTCTCATCTGGAAAAACAGTGAGAAATAATCTACACTATAGAGAACCACCAACAATTATAACTTGTCTAAAAAAGGAAGGAGATTCAAAGTTGCTATTATTCCATGGTCATTTTTCTTAGGTTTAATATCAAGGAAGAACATATAAGTATTCTTAAGAATATGTGTGGGTTTTTTTAAAAAGTTTTTAAGTAAAAATGTAACTGGATAACTGGATGACATGGAGTTCTATGTTTATGATTACTTCTGTCCATTATAGTCCATGGGGTTAGGCTGTTGCTGGATTAGGAATGCTTAAATGTTCATCCATTTGCTTCACACTAGTATTTACTACCCTAGGCAATATTCTTTCAGTAGATTCCTCTTTCTTGCCAAATTGAAAATTTCATGAGGACAAGAAATGTGCTTGCATTGATATTATAACTCAGCATCTTGACAGTCTCTTAATTGAATGAATAATTGAAAATATAAAAAATTAACAAATAAGATTTCTGACCTCCAAAAACTGTCTAGTAAAGGATTCAAGTCTATTTGATGACTGCCACAATTAGGTGGATATATAATTTGTTGTTCTGATACAAATTTGATCATAAAAGGGACATATAAATCAGTACACAGGGTTGAAAAGCATAAACAGAGATCATCCAGGGCCACACAGTTTAAAGGTTCACTCTAGCTATGCAAGACATTCCATTCATTTATTTAATAAGCATTTATTGAGCAATCCTTTGTGTGGTGTATTGATAGATCTAGGCACCTGGAGTGCCTGCTGAGGCCAACAGATACGTGGAGACCTAAAGTCAGAGGAAGGAGGAAGCACTGCTGCAAGGTTGGAGAGTTGCCATAGCAATGGCATTTTCAGGGGGTGATGTGGCAGGGGCCCTGGGAAGGTGGGCTGATCTCCTGATCCTATGTCCTTTCTCTTATGCTCCTCTAAGCTTTGCTTGGGTTGAGCACAACAATCTGGGTGGGTGATGCTGAGAGGCCACCAGATGAGATTCTGGTTAATGTATGCAGGCTGTGAGTCACAGTGCACAGAGTATGTGCAACATTAGGTGTTGGCCAATGTGCTCACCCACATGCATGATCTGAGGGTCTGACACAGGGAAAGTAGGGCATAGGGTTGGCAAGACAGACTGGTGAGTGAGTGAACTGGCTGACTTCTTAGCTGGGACTACTAGAGAAGGGGAGGAGAGGTTTGCAGGCTAGAAACAGAGCAAAGAGATGGCAGTTAGTACATCCCATTTGCCCCTTCCCCAAGATGCGCAGCCAAGATTAGCAGCTGACGTCTTAAATCTGAATTGGTGGTAGTAGTCATGTTTGAAGTTGTGAAGAAGGGACTAATGTGGCTAACATTCTGCCTGTCCTTCCTGCAAAAGGTCCAGCAAATAATATTTCCTTAAAACAAACATAAGCATGCACATAGTGTGAGGCTTTACAGAAAGTTCTTGCAAAATATAAGTACTCCTTGCAGACTTGAAACATGTTATGTGTGTGGCCACTCATTGGGATTTGTAGTTTCATCATTAGGGCTGGATTTTGCCTCTGGTGGAGCACAAAACTGTGTCTACTGGAGTCTCTGGCCACTCCTATTGCATTTACCTTTGTTAGTCATTTCCTCAGGTTCCCAGCTGAAAGGCACCAAACATGAATCTCTTTAGCTAAAGACTAAAATCTATCTGAACTGCAATAGATTGTAATTGGCTAAATTTTCATTACAAAGTTTCTACCAGAGCTTGCCTTCATCAAAGTCTGTTTTATTCTGACTTTTTCATGCACAGTGATGGAGCCAGGACAAAAAGCCTTAAATCCATGTTAACCTCTCACTTACATAACAAGCAGTCCCCTGTTTCTCTACCTTGCTAATACAATCCCACCTCCCATTGATTATTCCTGCCCTACCTGGCCTATTGGACACAACACTATTTGAAGACTCTTCATATCAGTCTGAGAGCTCTCCATCTCCTCCCAAGCTGTCTCCCCCTTCTCAGATCAGCCTCACAGTCCAGCCTCAGTCTAAACCCCTCCCATCTCACACTGTTATCTCAAAGGACCTTTAAAACTAGCCCAAACTCTTCCTCTGTCTCAGCAGCCCCCAGCTTTGGCTCAAACCTCCAAGTCCCTTCCAGCCCCTTTGTATTATATAAACCACTAGTCTGCAAGGGAGGGTGTGTTTTTTTTTTTTTTTTTTTTTTGCTATGTGTTCACTGGCAACTCTCTTTCATGAATTCACCTGAGAGGGAGCCCCTCCCAGGTTTTAGTCTTCCAAATAAAACTGGTCTGACTGTGGCTTCATGCTTTCTCCTCTTTCCTAACTCACAGCATGTCTTGTTTTGAGGGCTTGTGTTTGGAGATTTAAGTATACTACCTCAATCTCCTACAATTTAAAGGCCAATTTATGGCCAGTGCCACAGCTCACTAGGCTAATGCTCTGCTTGCAGCACTGGTACCCTGGGTTCTAGTGCCGGTTGGGGCACCGGTTCTGTCCCAGTTGCTCCTCTTCCAGTTCAGCTCTCTGCTGTGGCCCAGGAAGGCAGTGGAGGATGACCCAAGTGCTTGGGCCCTGCACCCATATGAGAGACCAGGAGGAAGCACCTGGCTCCTGGCTTTGGATAGGTACAGCACACTGTCCATAGCAACCAATTGAGGGGGTGAACCAATGGAAGGAAGACCTTTCTGTCTCTCTCTTGCAATTTCCAACTCTGCCTGTTAAAAAAAAAAAAAGCCAATTTATAAACAAGGACTTGGAGTTTAACACTACTGATGTGTTTCTATGATCTAAGAAATTCTCTTGGCTGCTTTTATTGGGAGGTGGGTGTCAGGAAGGGAGTTGCTGGTGTTATGCCACCACAAAACACACCAAACACCAGAGTAAGGGAAAGGTTTTTTGGGGGAAACCTAGCAGACTGGAGGGAAGAGGCAAAGAAGGAAAAGGAGAATAAGAGAGAAAGAGGAGAGAGGAGAAGAGGAGCTAGCTAGAGAAGAGAAGAAGCGAAGAGAGCCACGTGTTCAGGAACAGGTCCTTTTAAAACTTTGCTGGAGGGTGGGCAGGGAAGCAGGAGTTGCAAATCCCATTAAGATGGGGTGGGGCTGACACAGGTGGTTGGGCCATGTGGCTACCTGGCTTTTGGCAATGGTGGTGGGGACTAGGGCCTAGGATGTAAATCAGAGTGTAGATTGCACCATAGATAAAACTGTGCCATTTTCCTAACAGTTGGGAAGAGATGGATGAGGTTTCCTTTATGAATTCTGTGGTACTTCACTAAAGCTTTTAACACTTTGGAGATTTAAGCTCTTCAGATTAAAAGCTCATTAACAATTCCTACTCAAAGATGCTGAAAATAATCAGCTATCTAGGTTATAGACCTTAGCTGTGTTCTTACTCCAACTTGAAATTTCTAAAGAGGACTTCACTTAATGTTTTGAAAGTGAAGTTTTCAGGAAGAGAAGACTAAGAACTATGCTTTTTCCCTTTACTTAGAATTTAGTTGTGTTAAGAAAGGGGAGTGTGGAACCCAGGGACTGTTGGGAGGCCTGACCTCCTAATGGCTACCCATGATTTCCTACAGCTTTTTTATGTAAGTGAAATCAGATGAGAAAGGTTAATGTGCAAGCAAGAGGACTCTGGCCATCAATATATTGTCCATAGTGGAGACTAGGGTGTGGGGAGCAATCCGGACTGGACTGAGTTACTGGAATTAAGACTTATTCTATGCATCTGCTCTCCCACAATATGGCGCTGGGAGAGAAGTAAACAGCTTCCGCACAGCTGCCTCCAGTTCAACTAATAAACTGTAGGACTTGCTCCTGATTGGAGGAGAGCAGCGTACTCGGTGTGTGGGCAGCCGAGTTGGGATTGGCGGAGGAGGACTATAAAGGAGGAGAGAGACGGCATGCACCAGGAACATCTATGGGGAACATCTAAGGGAACCCGTGCAGCCCCCGAGAAAGCCGGCCGGTGGTGTGCCGCTCCCCTGCGGAAGTGGGGAATGTGGCCAGGGGGAACTGCCCTTCCACGGAGGTGGAAGGGATAGTAGCCAACCCGGGAAGAACCAGCAGCAAACCCGGGGAGGGCCGAGCAGACGAAAGAACAGCGCAGGGTCCTGTGTTGCCCCTCCACGAAGAGGGGGAGCGACATAATGGTGCCGTGACTCGGATAGGAAACCTAGGACGGATATGAAACTTAGGAGGGAAGAAACGGGAAGAACTGGGAAGGTATCGGAGAGAGAGACTAGCAAACAGCCTAGGGAAAATATCGGAGAGAGAGACTAGCAAACAGCCTAGGGAAAAGCCGGACGAAAAAGGTGCCGGAAGAAGCTATTGAAAGCCTAGGCATAGACTCAGATACGGACTACGGGGGGAAGCTGGGAGAAATCTCTAAGGTCGAAAGCGAAAGTGAAAGCTAGAATAAACAGACTCGGACGCGGACTGTGGGGAGAGGCCAGGAGAAATGAGGGAGGAATATTGTTGGAGAAAAGCTTGGGGAAACATACCGGGTAGAGAAAAATGTTAGGGAAATTGAAGCCATGGGGGGCAGGCCAAGGCGGACACGAAAGCCACTTTGGGATTCTCAAGTTAGCCCGGGAATAGGGGGCGAAAAGTTGAAACCAGAAGCTGAAACGTAAGCCAGATTGGGATCCGTCTGATTAGCCCGGGGAGCAAAGGACGGGAAGCCAAACCGTGGGGCGGAGACGTATGCTGGGTTGAATTCGCCAGGCTAGCCCGGGGAACTTAGATTGAATGCTAGTGGCGGACACGTAAGCTACGCTGTGTGACTCGCGGAAGCCGCCGCGTGCAGAGAGAGCACGGGGCGTGAATAGATAGGGAACGGGGCTGGCGCGAGGCCGTGGTGCAGACGCGAAGGGCGTGGAGACCGCGGAGCGCGCGAAGCCAAGCCGCGCAAAGCCGGGAAGCTGCGCAGATGAGAGAGGCGCGGGCTGAAGCGGCTCAGCCGGGAAGCCGCCGAGAAGTAGCCTCGGGGCGGGCAGCGGGAAGCTGCGGGGATAAGAGAAACAGAAGTTTAGAAGTAAAGTGAGAGAAATAGGAATGCTGGAAGATAGAAGTAAAATGGGAGAAATAGGAATGCCCGGAGATAGAGAAATAGAGAAATAGAAAGGCCTCCCTACAACACTGCAATGTGAGAGCTTGGATTCGGTCTGCCTGATTAAGTGAGGCGATGAGCACGATGAGCACCTGCGGCAGCTAGCAGCTTATGCGCCGCAGGTCACCGAAGACAGGCACGAATTAACATCAGTAAGGCCTCCCCACAAAAAGGCAATGAGAAGGCTTGGATTCGGTTTGCCTGATAGGGCTTGTAAGCCCCTGCAGGCAGAGCAGAGCATGCGCTGCAGGGCACCGAACACAGGCACGCATCAGCGCCTAAAAACCTCCTCACAACATGGCGAAGAGAGGACCCGGATTCGGTTTGCCTGATTGATAGGACTTGTAAGAGCCTGTGGCAACTCTAGCAAGTAGAGCAGAGTGTGTGCCGCGGGACACCGAAGACAGGCGTGTATCAACGCCAAAAAATAAAAAGAAAGGGGGATCTGTGGGGAGCAATCCGGACTGGACTGAGTTACTGGAATTAAGACTTATTCTATGCATCTGCTCTCCCACAATATGGCGCTGGGAGAGAAGTAAACAGCTTCCGCACAGCTGCCTCCAGTTCAACTAATAAACTGTAGGACTTGCTCCTGATTGGAGGAGAGCAGCGTACTCGGCGTGTGGGCAGCCGAGTTGGGATTGGCGGAGGAGGACTATAAAGGAGGAGAGAGACGGCATGCACCAGGAACATCTATGGGGAACATCTAAGGGAACCCGTGCAGCCCCCGAGAAAGCCGGCCGGTGGTGTGCCGCTCCCCTGCGGAAGTGGGGAATGTGGCCAGGGGGAACTGCCCTTCCACGGAGGTGGAAGGGATAGTAGCCAACCTGGGAAGAACCAGCAGCAAACCCGGGGAGGGCCGAGCAGACGAAAGAACAGCGCAGGGTCCTGTGTTGCTCCTCCACGAAGAGGGGGAGCGACACTAGGGTGCATGGGGAGTCTTCAAGAATTCCATTAAAAAATGTGTATAAGGGAAAAACTAGATACTGATTTTTAAAAATTGTACCAACAGTAACTTACCTTTTAACTCCATTTCTCCTGTGCACTTTTTACAATCCTTTGGGTATAGTTTACTCTATGTGAGGTCTAGAGCACTCTGGGGATACAGGAGACATTATTATGTCTGAGACTGCATCATGTGTTGATTGCACTTTATAGGCTCAGAGTATGGGAACTCAAGTGTGGCCCATTGGACTTAGCCTGATGGGACAGTAGTCATAATAAAGGCAAGCTAGTACTGAGAAATTACCAGCCAGATATGGTCCTTAGCATTTTAAACGTGTTGCCCTATTTCATTCTTGCTTAAATGGTAGGTATCATTATTATCATAATTTTACAGGTGAAGAAGAACAGATTGCCCAAGATGCTATTGGTAAAAAGTGGCAAAACCACCATTTAAACCTGGAAGGATTCTTTAATGATGATGCTTAATTTTAGTTGGATGTGTCAGAGTCTGGCTGACTGTACATACTCTGTATAGGCTCTGCACAATGAGGAAGGTGAAAACTTTCAAAAGTTATTACACATGACTTAAATTGATGGAGCTAGAGAAGAATTTGAGGCCCAAGGGACTTTTTTCCCCACCTTGAATGAGAAATCTAAGAATCCTGGTGTCTCCCATATCAGCCAACTTTCAACAGTGGGTGATGTATAGTTCTTTTGCAATCTGTCTTTCAAAGTGATGTTGGCCTTTTGCCTCTCCTGGAGATTCCATAGTGAAACACAAAGCAGCCTGGAATGGCATGCTTTTAATTAGTTTTGAGCAGTGCAGTAAATGAATGACATTGAAATAGGTTGGCTGAGAAAAAGAAGGAAAAATTTAAACAGCAGTTTTTTCTGATAATTCTTTGATAGCTGACATCACTTCTAGAATGAACAAGGTAAGGGTTTACTGCACAGGGTGAACTGAATAAGCAATAACTTTATCATAGCCTTATCAACTGAAAATAGGTAACTTTAAACATTATTTTTAATGCTTATATAAATTAGCTTTCACTTAGACACTTTAAACCATACTTTTCTTTTACATAGTTCACCCACTTCTTGAGTGTCTGCTATTCACTGCCAGGTGCTTGATCCAGTGGCAGAATTATCATCCAGCTTGAGTCACTCTACTGAACTATCAACAGTAGTTAAAGAAGAATCCTAAAGCAGAGGTTAAAATTAAACCAATATTTTGATTTACAATGAATGTAAAATACAGCAGAGATCATGGTGCATGAAGCAATTTTGAGTTTACATGTTTATAATGTTTCAATGTTTAAAATATCTTTTCTTCCTAAAGATAAGGTGTAACATGTGCATATGTATACAGCCATCTATGTACACTGGATTGTAGTTGTGCTCCTGGTGAATCTTTTCTCCCCAGATTCACTTAAAAATTCATGGGAGCACCACTGCTATAAGACCTTCTACTAAAAATATTTCACAGTAAGACAGAAAAAACAGCTGGGACACATTATTAAATTTTCAAGTAATGTTATGCACAGTATTATTGTCAATATATGCTCAACAGTAAGCTTAGAACTATAAATGTACCATGTAATTAACATTAGAGAATAAAACTGTTACAGGTAATGGGAGAGGACATAGAGAAACTTTTTTCCTGCTGCTAAAAGAGAAACAAAGAGAGGGAAAAGCCTAGGATGTCATCCATTCAGTACGCATGTCTAAATTCTTTACGTATGTTTCTACATTTTTTCAATTAAATGAAGTACAGATAATTCTGTAACAATGTCAAATTGCTTCCCTAATAGCTACTTGCCTTGCAAGTCAAATTTGCTTTATGTTAGGATTTACAAAAATAATAAAAGTCAAGATGAGAAACCATTATCATCCTGGTTCCAAGTGACATAATTTGGCCTTTCATCAAAACTGGTAATTTCTGAAGTTTTGCTACACATGAAAAGAACAGGTGTCACAGGACATGATTAAAAAATTTGTTAAAAATTAATAGAAATCACCTTTAAAGTAGCTTTCCAAAAGATACTATAGGCAGCAGTCCAGTTAGAAATATCAGCTCTGAAGAGGTAGAGAATTTGAGCACATTATCTGAAGACAGCTTTGGCACCATCTTCTCTCTCCTCAGGATCAACATTTTCAAGTAAGACAATTTCATGGTAACAGGAAAGCAGATTCCATAACTGAATGAAAAGGTGCTGGTCAACTCCCATGTCTCAACAATTAGTCTATTACATATGAAACAGAACATGGTCAAGGACACGCATACACTTGATTTATTTTTGTCTGTTTCCATGATCAAGTTTCTTCATAAGTGAATTTGATATCAATAAATACAAAAAGGTATCATTCATAACAAAGATACAAGTGAAAACCCCCTGCAATAAAACCTATTTTCAAAAGTATCAAGAAAACAAAAGGGGGATGATTTGATGCAGCTTTCTTAAGAGATCATAGAGAGGACACGGTTTTAAATAAAAATGGCAAGATCAATAACCAACAAACAATATCAGTTGCACAGAACTAGATGATTCTGTAACATTTCTCTTTGAGGTCTTAGTTTTCAAACTACAGATCACCCTAAAGAAGTGGCAACTAATGACATGTATCACCATCACAAACAGAGGCCTGTTGAAGTTCAATACAGTCCTGCACTGTTTCACATCATTTAAGTATTTCTAGCATAGGACATGATACAGAACAAAACTAGAAAGTAGGAATAAAATATTATTCTGCAGTGGAATAAAGGCAAAAAATGTTTAAAAGTGTTAATTTTTAAAGCTTTAAGCATTCCTGTTTAACCAGGATTTTAAAAAATTATATAATCATAAAATTGGCAAAGGTTAATGGGAAGACAAAGAACTACAAATATGTGAAATGATGAATTAGGTTAAAAATTACTTTGTACTGGGGCCGGCACCACGGCTCACTTGGTTAATCCTCCGCCTTGCAGCCCCATCATCCCATATGGGAAGTGAACCAATGGAAGGAAGACCTTTCTCACTGTCTCTTTCTCTCACTGTCAAATAAACTCCCTACCTGTCAAATAAAAACAAATTATTTTGTACTTTTTGATGTTTATACTGCTTTGGGGCTGGCGCTGTGGCGCAATAGGTTAATCCTCCTCCTGCAGTGCTGGCATCCCATGTGTGTTCCAGTTCTAGTCCCAGCTTTTGCTCTTCCAATCCAGCTCTCTGCTATGGCCCAGGAGTGCAGAGGAGGATGGCCCAAGCGCTTGGCCCTGCACTGCATGGGAGACCAGGATAAGCACCTAGCTCCTGCCTTCAGATCAGCACAGTGCAGCGGCCGCAGCGCACTGGCTGCGGAGGTCATTGGAGGGTGAACCAATGGCAAAAGGAAGACCTTTCTCTCTGTCTCTCTCTCTCACTGTCCACTCTGCCTGTCAAAAAAAAAAAAAAAAAGAAAAGAAAAAAGAAACAAAATGAAATTCTAAAACTAGGAAACAACGGTTAAGCTCCAAAAGATGTTTTTGAGTGTTCCTTTTCACTAATGAGGGTAGTCTGTCCTTTTCAGTAGAGACCTGGTTCACTTTGATGAGCTTCATTAACTTTGTCCAGAAATATCAGTAGTGGGATCAATTCCTCCTGAACCTCTCTGTGCACTTTTGATGCAAAGATGACAAACATTTTATTGCTGGTGAGTTGGCTGAGATGTGGTTTTAGCTCATCACCAATCACTGCATGAACAGCCACCAGACAGAGGACACCAGCTTCCTGAACACTGCTCTCTGAGTGATCATAACCCTGTATTAGGCCTAGCATACTTTCTGGCAAAAGTCGGTTAAGGGGTTCCTTGGACTTTCTCGCTATCACATTTGTTTGCATTTTGATTGCAGCCATGTTAATTGGGTAATCTGTAGTCTGGATGATAGGACCAGGCACTTTGATACATTGCTCTGGAGTAATGGAAGTAGCTAGTGCTGATGCAGCTCCCTCAGCAGATCTCATCACCTCCTTATGAGGATCTTTATGTGCTTCCAATGTTTTCATTACAGTCAGTTCTGCATCGTTTTTAAATCTTGCTAGTTGATGCCTTAGGTTCTCTCAAAACCTCTAATGCCAAAGCCCTGATTGTTGGCTCTTTATCTCCAAGGGTTTCAAGCAATAAAAGCAATATTGTTTTGAAATGTTCATCCCAAACACTGAAAGATTTTTCCTATTCCACTTTCATGAGTTCTTAGAGGGTGATCTTTCTTTCTTCCACACGTTCATTGTGATTAGACAGCTCCTTCAATAATTCTGCAACTAGGTCAGAATGCTCTAAGGAAGGATCATCAGGAAATTGAGCAGAATCATCTGTCGCTCCCCCTCTTCATGGAGGAACGACACTAAACCCTGCGCTGTTCTTTTGTCTGCTCGGCCCTTCCCGGGTTTGCTGCTGGTTCTTCCCAGGTTGGCTACCGACCCTTCCACCTCCGTGGAAGGGCGGTTCCCCCTAGCCACTTTCCCCACTTCCGTGGGGGAGCGGCACACCGCTGGCCGGCTCTCTTGGGGGCTGCACAGGTGTTCCCTTAGATAGATGTTCCCCTTAGATGTTCCTGGTGCATGTTGTCTCTCTCCTCCTTTATAGTCCTCTTCCACCAATCCCAACTCTGCTACCCACACGCCGAGTACACTGCTCTCCTCCAATCAGGAGCAGGTCCTGCAGCTTGTCAAGTTGGTGAGAGGCAGCTGGGTAGAAGCTGTTTCCTCCTCTCCCAGCGCCATATTGTGGGAAAGCAGATGCATAGAATAAGTCTTAATTCCAGTAACTTAGTCTAGTCCGAGTTGCTCCCAGTTGCTCCCCACAATCATCATCAAACATGGGTTCCTTGAGTGTAGAAATGTTGAAGGGACTGATGCTATCTCAAGAATGGTGTGGATTATAGTCTTGAGAGCATAGGTAGGAGTGAGCAGGCAACAAATGGAGCAATGAAGTTTTATTATCAAGAGCTGTTTGGCTTGAGTCAGTAGCATCACCTCCTGCTCTTGGGTCAGCAACACCAGGACCACCACACACTGAATCACCATCATCCTTTTTGGAATCCTTTTTCAATTGCTCATTCATATCTTCTTGACTACAGAAACTGAAATTCTGAATTGCTTCAGTGACACCTCAAAGAGAGCTGTAAATATCTTCAGAGTTTATATTTTCTGAATCATACTCAAATGCACTTGGAGATAATGTATTCTGTGATTTACTGGTAGGAGAAGTAAGAGGAATGGACTAGTTGGCTGGCGATCATGGTGTTGGTCTCATCAAAGGATTCCCCATGGAATTCTGCATTCTGTTGCTGGTATTTCAAAGGTGATTATGAAGAAGCTTGGTAGCACCATCCTGAAAAGATTTTGGTAAAGTTCCTAATAACATTGTAAACTCCAGAGTATTGAGTTCAAATAAAGAAATCAGCTCTGATTGTGCTGCCTTCCGAACATCAGAACATTTGGGTTCTGTTGTCCAAATGATAACTTGAGACATTGCCAGGCAAGTTTCAGGGTAATTTATAAAATCTCTTGCGCCAATCTGTTTGGCTATAGTTTTTATGTATATAAGTATAGCAACCTTCACCTTGAAGCTTGGTGTTTGGGTCTGGCCAACTGTAAATCTCATTAGAATATTAAACTGAAGATCAATTGGAAAAGATTCTCTGGTGCCATCAGGGCCTTTCTGAACTTTTGCCTGAACAGACCCAAGCAAGTCAGCACCCATTTCTTTTTTTATTAGTTGTGTGAGCAGCACAGATAACCAATCTTGAGGATCATCCTTGTGGACCTGTATCAGATCCACTAGGCTCTCCAAAAACATGTTGAACACCCTGCCATAAGGATCAGCAAATATTCTTGTGAAAATCTCACATAATCTTTTCAGGTCAACTCGACTTAAGGGTCTCTGATTTTTTTTTAAATAAGTTCTGCAGTCCCAGGAGTCCTTCCTTCCTTTCTGACCAGTTGGAACTAGCACATCTATTAAGGACTTTTGCAGCATCTTCCATCTGCCTCATATATGTTGGACTACTACCATTTTGAGAACTATATAAGCCTTCTTAATAAGAACTAGACACATTGCTGTTGGCATCATCATCTGAAAACATTCCATATAATTCATATCTTTGAGCAGGTTTTTTCAGGGCATCTGCTACTGCCTCTTCCACATTGGAACCTGTGTTCAGGACTCTCATATCACTGACTGAAGATGACGGTCAGCTTGATTGACTGATCCCATACCCCAGACCCAGGGGTTGAAAAATCAAACAGGATTTGTGTCCTGGTTGCTCTCCTGATTTTCTCCCCAGCTGCATCCCTGACTCACATTGGTCATGGAATGTGACTATTCTGGGCAACTCAGAGTCTTGATGGGCTAGCATCTCTGCTACAACCCTGGCCACTTGGTACCTTGTTTCTTTTCTGCACTAGGGCAAAATTGACCAGGACTCTTTGAACACCAGAGCTCACAGTATAGAGAGCTATTGTGGACAGAACTCTTCCAGAAGACCCCGACTGGCTACCAGGCTGTGATTTGGAGACCATTTTCATTCAGCTTTGTCCTCTAGAGTCCATCTTGGCATTTCCCATGCCAGAATGCGGTGCTGAAAGCTTTGCTCTCACCTGCCCTAGGGAGCATAGGAACCTGGATTCAGCGCACCTGCACCCACCTGCACCCAACTGCCCACTTTCACAGACTTCCCAGAAGCATGATGTGCCTTGGCACCAGCAAAAGTATTCACATCAATGTCACTTCATGAACACTGCAGACTTCCTGGAAGGGAACTGGCTTTGCTGCTACCTGCTGATACTCTTCCAGCCACAGCTGACAGATTTGCTGTAGACCATTTGGAAGAAAAAGGGTAATTGAAACTTTCTTGTGAGCTAGATTAGGACCTGTCTGATTGTGGAAGAGATTCGACACTGCTGGAACTTCTTAAGTAGGCATGAATACTCTTCTGATACTTGGTTCAAGGGAATTATACAATGTTTCAGATTCACCAGAAAGTGGTTTCTAAGACTCATGTAAGTCTTTCTTGTTTCCACTCTTGCCTCAGCATCAGCATCAGCATCATGAATTCCCTTCTTAATAGTTTTTTTAAATTTTTGTTTAACAGGTAGAATTATAGACAGTGAGAGAGAGAGAGACAGAGAGATAGGTCTTCGTTCCATTGGTTCACTCCCCAAATAGCTGCTATGGCTGGTGCTGCACCAATTTGAAGCCAGGAGCCAGGTGCTTCCTCCTGGTCTCTTGTGAGGGTGCAGGGGCCCAAGCACTCTGGCCGTCTTCCACTACTATCCCAGGCCACAGCAGAGAGCTGGACTGGAAGAGGAGCAACTGAGACTAGAACTTGGTGCCCATATGGGAACCCAGTGCTTTAGGTGGAGGATTAACCAAGTGCGCCATGGCACCAGTCCCCCTTCTTAATTTTTTTGACCAAGACAGCTGCATGTCTTTATAAGGAATGAGTCTGCCACTCTTGCAGCAAGAAATCTAAAAATTCAAATGAACCTATCCTCACAGACTGATTTTGATGTGCAATTGCATATTATTAAAGGCACAAGTCTGGACACATGTGTATTCTGAATGATGAACATGATTGCTGCACATCCAGAAGTTGCCATGACTGTTCCAGCTATGGTAACGCAAGCTTCCTGAACCACTTGGAATCTAAAATCCTTAGCTGCAAGTTTAAATGACCCACCCAACAAGCATAAATGTGGAGAAAGTGATCATATTGTGCAGCTCCAGCAACCAGCAGTGACCAGATTTTCTTAAGTGCATTGGCACACTGATCCCAGTCATGTTTGTCCTCTGACAAACTTTCCCTGATTTTATTGAATGTTTCTTCAAGTTTTTGACTAGAATAGATCTGAATAGAAGGGACATCTGTAAAAGCTTTTACAAAATCATCCTCATCTGGCCCAAGTCTTTGGGCCCTGCACCTGGATGGGAGACGAGGAGGAAGCACCTGGATCCTGGCTTTGGATTGGTGCAGCATGCTGGCCATGGCGGCTATTAGGGTGGTGAACCAAGGGAAGGAAGACCTTTCTCTCTGTCTCTCTTTGTCACTGTCTAACTCTGCCTGTCAAAAAAAAAAAAAAAAAAAAAAAAAAAAAAAAAAAAAAAAAACCACAAAATCATCTTTGTCAATGGCTCCAACACCTCCTTTTGAAGCGTCTCCAAGCTAAGGGACACCTGCTGAACCAGGTTTCCTTGCACTGTTAACAGGATTTCTGGACATTTTAGGTTCAGGAACCTTGAAGGCTGAAGCAGCTGATGATGGTCTATTTCCATCCCCTGATTTTTTTCATCATCAAAGCGTTTATGTTTGCAGACACTCAAAAATCATACCACCTGGATTTTGCACTACTTTAAATTTAGAAATGATCATTTTTAATCTAGCAGAAGGAATTCCTCTTGTTAAAGATCTACTCACACTTTCTCTCCCACATGTCTATAAATCTCCACTATAACCAATATTGCAGCTTCTCTCACTTGACTATTAGAATCTCCAAATAGTACACACAATGTTATACCAACTTGATGAGGACTAATGGCTGAGTCCCAAAATTGTTTAATGTTTCAATAAGACACAGACACATACCTTGTTGAGATAGAAAATTCTCGTGTTTAAAAACTGAAGTCGGCTGGCGCCGCGGCTCACTAGGCTAATCCTCTGCCTTGCGGCGCCGGCACACTGGGTTCTAGTCCTGGTTGGGGCACCGGATTCTGTCCCGGTTGCCCCTCTTTCAGGCCAGCTCTCTGCTATGGCCCAGGAGTGCAGTGGAGGATGGCCCATGTACTTGGGCCCTGCACCCCATGGGAGACCAGGATAAGTACCTGGCTCCTGCCATCGGATCAGCGCACTGCACCGGCTGCACCGCACCAGCGGCCATTGGAGGGTGAACCAACGGCAAAGGAAGACCTTACTCTCTGTCTCTCTCTCTCACTGTCCATTCTGCCTATAAAAAAAATAGAAACCAACAGTGCCATTACACACATAGGTGGTGCTACTTCATTCATAAACTTCAATATCACTATTTGAGCTTCATCTCAAACCTTATTTTTGACATCTCCCATTCTATTAAAATTTCAATAATCTTTGCTATATAAGATTTAAATTGTGTTGAAAATTTATGAAAAAGGCACTTAAATTGCCAATCCCGTTAATGATACCTGATCATTGCTTGATCTCACCCAGCCAATGAGCGCATCAATGATCTTGGCCAGGTGGCTCTGGTCATCTTCCAGGTCTGAGATGGCACTGGGGGTATTGAGATACAGCAGGAGTTCCTGGATGACCTGCAACCTGCTGCCAACATCCTTCTGCAACACCTGGGCACTGAAATACTCCATGCTATGGGGTTCCATGGCTGCAGCCAGTGAGGGGCCAACTTTTGCCCAGCCTCCAGTGTGGGTAGGCACTGGGAACCCACAGAAAGTGCAACAGAGGTGTGGCTCCTGGCGCTAGGCAGGCGGTGGGAGCAGTGCCAGGTGCGCAGCTACCCCCAAACTAGTCAAACTTGCACCTGCTGAGCTCCATCCCACTTCTGAGACATTTCTGTGCTAGGCAGTGAAATTTATTGTTTGAAGTTTGAGTTAGCTTGAACTGTAGGTGTTGGGTTTAAAAAGGGGAAAGGTACAACATCGCTGCCTTTATTGTTTCTATTTTTTGAAATGATTTATTTGTAAGTTAACTTTAAACTTTGATTTTTTAAAAAAGATGTTATTTATTTACTTATTTGAGAGGTAGAGTTACAGATAGAGAGAGAGAGAGAGAGAGAGAGAGGGAAAGGTCTTCCTTCCATTAGATCACTCCCCAAATGGCCACAATGGCTGGAGCTGTGCCGATCTGAAGCCAGGAGCCAGGAGCTTCATCCATGTCTCCCATGTGGGTGCAGGGGCCCAAGGACTTGGGCCTTCTTCTACTGCTATCCCAGGCCATAGCAGGGAGCTGGATTGGAAGAGGAGTAGCCATGACTAGAACTGGCTCCCACACGGGATGCTGGCACTGCAGGCCAGGGCTTTAACCTGCTGTGCCACAGCACCAGCCCCTGATTTTTATATTTAATTAGGCTTCAGAAAGTCAGACATCTAGCAAATTTCATAAAAAAAGTGTCAAGGGAAAATAATTATTTCACATGTTTAAAATTTTTTTGAGACTTTCAGCAATGCTCCCATTACTACTGCATTTGTGTTTTCTTTCTTTCCATAGTTAAAAAGTCCTATAGTCATTCAGGGCCTCTGGGGAGAGTGAGTCTGAATGAAGGCAGCCAATGGAAAAGCCTAAGGCTATGGTCACCTGTGCTCTCCAGGCCTTGTTCAGTCCCCCAGCATGTCAGCTCCTTGTGTAGGGGGCTGGGAAATTTCCAGAATGTCCTGAGCAAACTCCCCTGTGGTGGACATTGTTTTCACACTGGGAGAAGGGAAGAGGCTGTGCAGAGATGTCCAAACTGAGACAGGAATGCCAGGGGCGAGGGATCAGTAATGAGGCTGAGCGAAGAGCCTTGGTCTGTTCCCCTGAGCTTTAGTGTGAACAATGGCCACTCAATGTTCACAGATTTTTCAACCTTCTCTCTTTTGAGCTTCGGCACTCCATCTACAACTGAAGGCCAGAGTTGCATGCAGTTTTGAAAATGATTTGGGAGACTCAGAGCTGTAATAATACATCAGGTACTGGAATGAAGGTTTTGAACTTCCAGTAATAAGTACTGTGATTTAGAAGAGGGAGGCAGAAACATGGGAGATGGAAATGTTGCAAGGGCATTACTGAAGACTAGTTAGGACAGGGCCACAGTGGACACAGTACTGGAGGAGTGGCCAGGCTTTCTCATCTTTACTTTCCTCCCCAAAGTTTTAGATGCATCTTTGTTTTAAACTCTACCATCCTCACAGAATATAGCAACTCCCTTTCCTTGTATTTACTTTCAAGAGCAAGGAAAGTTCTAAGTTCCCACTTATTTCCTCCCTGTTCTGTTCAAGATTAGTGCTCCAAATTCACTAGAATGCTGATGTCCATTACATTGATGCATCCATGGTGACAATAGCATCATTCCCTCCTCAGAGGCATCACCACTTTTTAGATTTTGAGATCATGCATGTTAAGCCACAAATTCATCCTCAGGTAGCTGTCACATCATAGCTTCTATAAAGTTGAGGTACGCAAAGATGGAGGGAGGGCAGTTGTGATTCCTGAGACCCAGAGGAGCTTTCTCATTGCATCCTAGCTTTTTGTGAACTATCTGGAGTCTACTTTGGAATCTGGACCTGCTTCAGGCATTCTAGGGTGAATAGACATCACAGTGGGCTCAGAGGTCTCAAGGAAGAACTGGGTGCATTTTTTTCTCTCTGCTTTCAGCTTTTATGAATTGGAACATATGCTTCTCTTCCATCCTCTCTCTCTTTCCCTCCTATCTACTTTTCTTATATGCTTCTTGTTCTTTTAAGTGCTATTGCAGCTATCTCCAAGATGATCCCCAATGATCCTTATCAGTATTCACACCCTTTGCACACTCACTGAATCTGAGATAGCCCCATAGAAACAGTAGTATGTTATGGAAGAAATGACATGTTGAAGTAACACCTTGATAGTAGGGACTCTATTTTGGAGAACCTGAGACTCCATTCTGGGAAAGTACCCCCCACGCCATGAGACTCTGGTCTGAAACTATGATCTAAAACAGTTGGACAATAGCAGTTCACTACATCACACCTGGCAGAGCATAAAAACCCCCTAGCATGATCGCTCAAGCTTGGAAGTGGATAGGCTGCACCTGGGTTACTGATAAAAATGTAATTTGTCTATGTCCTACATATGATTAAAACCAATACCTGGATTAATGTCAAGATTATAATTGGAATTGTTAAGATTGTAATTGGTATTGTCAAGATTGTAATTGACACTAGTTTCACATAGGTTTTAGTTCAGCTTGACCCCAGTAACCATGTATTCCCCCCTGATCCTAGCAACCATATATTCCCCTCCCAATTTTGCATTTTTTGCCTTTATAAACCCTGTGGCTTTGCGCTGCAGGGTCGATAGTTCTTTAGGGCATGCACCCATTCTCCATGCTGGCAATAAAGGACCATCAAATTTTATCAATGTGTGGTGCTCCTTTGTTTACACTCACTCAGGTACAACAATGAGACTTTTGAGGCTGTGATAGAGACCATTCCAATCTGCCTTGGATCATTTCCTCTGAGGGAAATTCTCATGCTGCAAGGACACCCAGGAAACCCTGTGGAGAGGCACATGTATGTAGAAATCAGGACATAGCCAAAGTCCAGTGACAGCTTGTCAACCATGTGAATGAGCTTTAAGTGAGTCCATCAGCCTCAGTCAAGCACTCAGATGACTGCAGCTCAGTGGATGTCTGACTTCAGCCGCAGGAAAGACCCTGCACCACACAGTTACTCAATCATTTTCCACATTTCCAGCTCACAGGATCTCTGAACAATAACAACTGATGATCTAATGATTCTTTTAAAGCTGGAGTTGGGATGATTTCTTGAGAACAACATTAGATAGCCTAAGTAAGGACATTTTTGGTTGTTGGAAAAGAAATTTTCTTGGCTTGCTTATTGTCTTATATCTAACTGTGCTCAAAGACCGTTTTACCTCATACAGTTGTTCCCCTAGAAGCATGCAGTGGCAGCAGGGAGGCATGTATGCTATGATCCTGAAGTGCTCGGTGTTTACTATGAGGCCAACTGCAGCCATTATTATGTGTGGATGCCTTGGTTGTTCCTGGCTTAAGGACTATGACTGTCTTGCAGGCCTACACCATTGGGCTGCATCAACCTGCTGCTGTGGGGGCTGTTTCTATAGAAAGCAGGAGGGGAAGAAGAGAACCTCAGCATTGGGCACTTGGGAGACAGGAGGAATAGGACCTTTCAAAGAAAAATGGGCTCAGATTTTTTAAAGCTTTCTTTTTTTATTTGTATTTATTTGTTGAAAAGACAGTTATAGAAAGAAAAAGGAGAGAGGAAAGAAGAGGAGGAGAGTGATGGAGGGAGAGAGGGAGAGAGAGAGAGAGGGAGAATCTTTCATCCACTGGTTCATTCCCCAAAAGGCCACAGTAGCCAGGATTGAGCCATGTCAAAGTGAGGAGCCAGTCACTCCATCCAGGTCTCCCACATGGTGCCATCCTCCACTGCCTTCCTAAGTACAGAATCAGGGAGCTAGATCAGAAGTAGAGTAATCAGGAGAATACCCATATGAAATGCTGGCACTGCAGGCTGTGCCTCAAGCCACTTCTTGTGGGCTCATTTCTTGTGGTTGATTTTTCTGTGGTCTTTCTTTAGAAAAGTAGAACAGTGGCAGACAGCTCTGTGATGTAGCAGGTAAAGCTGCCACATGTGGAATCAGCATCCCATATGGGAGCCAGTTCATGATCTTTCCTCTCCACTTCCTGTCCAGCTCTCTGCTGATGTTCCTGGGATAGCCCAATCACCTGGCCCCCTGAGACCCTGTAGGAGATCAAGAAGAGGCTCCTGGCTTAATCCCAGCCCAGCTCTGGCCATTGCAGCCATCTAGAAAATGAACCAGTGGACGGAAAATTCTCTCTCTCTCTGTCTAAATTTTTTTAAATGAAAACAAAATAGGTAACAGAAAATATAAACCAGGGAGAGTTCAGGTGACATAAAAGAATCAGTTCCACATCAGTACACATATAAAAAAGGAAAAGTGGTGTATTTTACCTTTAGCAGACTTTACTTTTCCCTTCTTCTCTTTCCTATTTTCCATTGAAGAAATGGCTTGCCACTGGGGCACTGGCATCAGGACTTCTGAGGCCTTGGAAGGCAGGATATGGGTAAGGAGAAGTCCAAAGGAGGAAAGTATGGGGGAAAGGAAATAGCATTTGGGAGTCACCCATGCCATATTTTTTCAGCTTCTACCTCCTTCCTGTGCTATAGAGTCATCTCTACTTTTTCAAACACCATATTATTTCTCTTAAACACCACATTATTTCTCTTAGAGTGACCAAGTATGCTTTAGTAGGAAATGAGACTACAATTGCACACACATTCATTGCATGCCCACCTGAACTCTCATAATCACGTGGTACTTCCATTATGAAATTTAGTGCCTCCTGCTTCACAGCACCTGCTTATATATGTGTGTTTGTAGGCTTGAAGTGGATTCTAAACTCAGATAATTACAGAGCTTTGTTCTCTTTTCTTGAAGAGGGTCCCATCCATGTTCCTGAAGGTAAAGTCTTATCTGTGCCTCAATTTGGTCCATCATGGCCATTTCACATCTTTCTCTCAAGAATGTTCACTTATTTATTTACTTATTTCTTTAAATGTAGTGCATATTTTAAAGACCTGTATCACCAATTTCCTTCCTAGATTTAGGCACCAAGTCCTTCCAGACCTAGGCCAAGCTAGTTCATGCAACTTACCAGGGTGCACCTGATTTTTTAAAGATTCATTTATTTATTGAAAGGAAAAGTTACATAGAGGCAGAGACAGGGTTGGGGAGAGAAGATCTTCCATCCACTGGTTCACTCACCAAATTACTTCAGTGGCTGGAGCTGGGCTGATCTGAAGCCAGGAGCCAGGAGCTTCTTCTAGATCCCACATGGGTGTAGGGGACCACACATCTGGGCCATCTTCTACTACCTTCTCAGGCCACAGCAGAGAACTGGATCAGAAGTGGAGCATTCAGGTATTGAACCAGTGCCCATATGGGATGACAGGATGCAGGTGGTGGTTTCACCC
This sequence comes from Oryctolagus cuniculus, assembly GCF_051225735.1. Classification (NCBI taxonomy): domain Eukaryota; kingdom Metazoa; phylum Chordata; class Mammalia; order Lagomorpha; family Leporidae; genus Oryctolagus; species Oryctolagus cuniculus. The sequence continues at coordinate 113,225,999 of NC_142878.1, forward strand.
ACTACACCAGTGTCAGCCATGATTTATGCCTGATTCAAGATTATCTTCTGGGGCCAGTGTTGTGGCATTGAAGTTTCAGCCACTGTTTGTGAAACTGGCATCCCATATGGGTGCCAGTTTGAGTCCTGGCTGTTCCACTTCCTATCCAGTTCCCTGCTAATGCATCTGTGAAGGAAGCTGAAGATGGCCCTAGTATTTGGACCTCTGACAGCATGTAAGAAGACACTCCTAGCTCCTGGTCTTGGCCTGGCCCAGCCCTAGCCATTGCAGCCATGTGGGAAGTTAACCAGTGAACCAGGCCAAACCCATGGGGAAGGAACTCAATTTGGGTTTCCCACTTGGGTGGCAGGGTTCCTAGTACTTGGGCCAAATTGTGATGCTTTCCCAGATGCATTCAAACAGAGATGTATTGAAAGCAGGACAGGCAGCATGTGAAGTTTTAAGCTTTTTGTTTAGTGAGAGAAATGCATAGGAGAGTGAGGGCCCTATCTAAAAGAGAAAGGGAAATATGGGTTCATACCAAGCACCAGAAGCCAGCTACATGGAGGGGCATTCTGGTGGGAAAGCATGGGTCAGGTGGCCAGAAGACCATGTGCCCCAGAGGCACAGAGCAGCAAGGGGATTCAGGGCAAAAGGAAGAAGAAAAAGGGCAAAGGGCAAAATGTCAAAAAAGCCAGATCCACTATACTTCAGGCCTTTCATCCACTTCCCAAGTGGAGTGGTTAACTAGTCTGCCAGATGGGTACACAGGTGTGGCCAGGAAGGGGTATGAGATCCCTTTCTGTCTCCTTCTCTTTCTCTGTAACTCTGCCATTTGAATAAATATAAATGAATCTTTTTTTAAAAGGCCATTTTAGCAATAATATAAAGATACATGATTATGTGTTCAGGATATGATGTACCAGAACATTCACAAGACGCATCTAGATAATAGATTTGGATAAGGGGTAGATGAATACACTCAGGAAATACATATGCATTAAAAATATCTTTCAGCTGGTGCCACAGCTCACTAGGCTAATCCTCCACCTGCGGTGCCGACATCCCAGGTTCTAGTCCCGGTCGGGGCACCGGATTCTGTCCCGATTGCACCTCTTCCAGGCCAGCTCTCCTCTGTGGCCTGGGAGTGCAGTGGAGGATGGCCCAAGTCCTTGGGCCCTGCACCTGCATGGGAGACCAGGAGAAGCACCTGGCTCCTGCCTCTGGATCAGCGCTGTCTGCCAGCCGCAGTGCGCTGGCCACAGCGGCCATTGGGGGTGACCCAATGGAGAAGGAAGACCTTTCTCTCTGTCTCTCTCTCACTGTCCAGAAAAATATCTTTGAATTTTGAAATTACAGATATCAACATTTGTTTTAAGGGCACAAAATATACTTTCATTACAGTATATAAATATTTATTTCTGGGCTAATGACAATATGTATTTTTCAGTTTAATGAAAATATTTAATATTAAAGTAACAATCCAAGGTGCTATGGAATAACTATTTGAATGTTAATCTTTAAATTTTAAGATGTAAACTAGAAATGCCTGTTATTATAGAGTAATAAAACATTTTAAATACTACCATGATATAAGATACATATAAAACCATATTTTAAAATTCACAAGGTTGATATATTCACTTTGAAACATCATATTATAATAAAATTCTTTGAAAAGTTTAAGAAAAAAATATATTATGAAAAAAGAATGCAGAGACTTCAAAGACTTTTCCAACAAAATAATGTTTTTTAATTCCATTTATAGGGGTTCATACAATCTTCCTTCCTTCCTTCTTTCCTCCCTTCCTTCCTTCCTCCCTTCCTCCCTTCCTCCCTTCCTCCTTTCCTCCTTTCCTTCTTTCCTTCTTTTCTTCTTCATTTATTTGAAAGACAGAGTTACAAATAAAGAGAGGGAAAGCTAGATCTTCCATTCACTTGTTCAGTCCACAAATGGCCATAATGGCCATTTATTTATTTGGATCAGTCTAAATAAAGAGCCAGGAGCTTCTTCCAGGTCTCCCATGTGAGTGCAGTGGCCCAAGTATTTGTGCCATTACCTGCTGCTTTTCCAGGTGCATTAGCAGAAAGCTGGATCAGAAGTGGAGAAGCCAGGACTCAAACCAATGCCTATATTGGAATGCTGGCATCCCAGGCAGCTTTACCCTATGCCACAATGCTGGTCCCTATTTTTGGAATTTTTGAAGAATCTTACAGCTTTAATGTTTTGGCCAAATGATTAAGACACCTGCTCTCCATAATGAAGACCCTGAATTTGATATGTGGTTGTGCCTCTGGCCTCCAATTTCACCCAAAAGCAAGCCCTGAAAAGCATTGGTGATAACACAATTAATTAGAATCCTTCTACCCATATGGGAGCTCAAGATTAAGTTTTTGGTCCTGGCTTCTTCCCATTTCAGGCAGTTGGAGAGTAAATCAGTGGGCATGATGGGAGCTATCTCTCAATCTCTCTCTCTGAGTTCCTTGTTCCCAGATTTTGCCTGGCCTAACCCCAGCTATTGTGCATATTTGGGGAGTAAGTAAATCAGCAGGTGGACAATCTCCCTGGTTCTCAAAGAAAAAAAAATACATGCAATTAAAAAGCCCTGAAAATAACATGTGAGAATTTTTTAAAATTTTGATTTCTGGTGTTGATTTATATTTTAATTCCATTTCACTTGAGAAATGCACTTGGTAAGATTTCAATTTTCTAGAACTAATAGTTGAGACATTTTCTGAATTAATAGGTGCTCTCACCTGAAGAGTAGTTAAGAATATGTGTTCTGGGACTGGTGTTGTGGTGTAAGGGGTTAAGCCACTGCCAATTCTGAACCAGCTTCCTGCTAACATACCTGGGAAATCAGTAGAAGATGGCCAAGTGCTTAGCCCCTAAACCCATATTAGAGACTCAGAAGAAGCTCCAGTCTCCCGGATTTGGCCTGGCCTACCCTTAACTGTTGTGGTTATATTGGCGAGTGAACCACTAGAAGGAAGATCTCTCTCTTTGTCCCTTCCTCTCTCTCTGTAATTCTGCCTTTCAAATAACTAGATAAATAAAACTTTTTTTTTTTTTTTAGAAAAAGAGCATGTGTTCTGATGCAGCCAAGTAGAATGCTTCTTCTATAATTGTTAGAGAAGTTGATCTCCACTGTTGTTCACATCTGCTGTTTCATACTTATTTTATTTCTGGTAGTTCTATCTTTTCTTGGATATCAGGTTTTAACATTTCCTTCCAGTTATTCTGTTGCTGTCTGATTCTCCTTCTACTGTGTCAATATTTTCTTTTTTTTTTATTGAGTAAATATAAATTTCCAAAGTACAGTTTCTGGATTACAATGCCCCCCCCCCCCGCACAATTTCCCTCCCACTCACACCCCTCCCATCTCCCACTCCCTCTCCCATTCCATTCACATCAAGATTCATTTTCAATTCTCTTTATATACAGAAGATCGATTTAGTATATATTAAGTAAAGATTTCATCAGTTTTCACCCACATAGAAACACAAAGTGTCAAATACTATTTCAGTACTAGTTATAGCATTTTCATTGAGTATTATTCATCATAGCTAATTCACTGCAGCCAAGATTTGGAAGAAATGTCACTGTAAAGATGAATTTGTGAAGAAAATGTAGTCCATACACACAGTGGGATTTAATGCAGCCATTGGAAAGAAGAAATTCCTTGACATGGATGAAATTTGAGGATATTGTGATAAGAAAATAAGCCAAACAAAGAAAAATACTATAAGATTCCACCTAATTAAGGTCTTTAAAGCACTCAAAATGCTAGAAGTAGAAATATGGTTCTGGATGGCAGGAAGGGTTTACTCTTTAATGAGATGAAGAAGTACTGGAGATCCATTACACAAGGATGTGTTTGTGTGTGTATCACTACTGAACTGTACATGTAGATGTTAAAGATGGTAAAGTTAGTATGTGCTTTTATCATAATTATCAATTGGGGGTTATTTTGTTTGTGAGATGCTGTATCCAAATCCTCTTGTACCTTACCCTAAAAATGGCCCTGCCTGTGGTCTTAAGTCACTCTGAGATTGCATGTGAGCATAGCTGTTATCAGGTCACTCCCAGGTGGATGTTTGGCAGTCCATGACTGGTGTGTCCAGAAATATCGAGAAACATTGCAAATATGTGTGGTAAGTACAGGAAACATAGCTGAGTGGAGAAATTCACAGTGCCCTGAAGAGTCAGTGCATTCTTCCATGAGTTCAATAAACACAGTGGTAAAAGGTGCTGGAAGAGGCCCATATAGTATTGAGGGAAGAGAAAAAAGAGGGTTAGAGTAGGCAACAAGAAGGAATTGTGTGTTTGTGTACAAAAGTTTTAAATGTATAAAAATTTTACTTGAGATTTAATGGAGTATTTTCATAATTTCTTTTTTTTAATTTATTTTTTGACAGGCAGAGTGGAGAGTGAGAGAGAGAGACAGAGAGAAAGGTCTTCCTTTTCCATTGGTTCACCCTCCAATGGCCACCATGGCTGGCACACTGCGGCCGGTGCACTGCGCTGATCTGAAGTCAGGAGTCAGGTGCTTCTCCTGGTCTCCCATGCGGGTGCAGGGCCCAAGCACTTGGGCCATCCTCCACTGCACTCCCGGGCCATAGCAGAGAGCTGGACTGGAAGAGGGGCAACTGGGACAGAATCCGGTGCCCCGACCAGAACTAGAACCCGGTGTGCCGGCACCGCAAGGCAGAGGATTAGTTTATTAAGCCACAGTGCCGGCCTATTTTCATAATTTCTTCAAAGTATTCATTCACAGTTCCTTCCTTTTTTCCAACAAACCAGTTTCCTTCTTGTTAATTACTGTTATTTGAAATTATAATATAGTTTTAACTTATTTGAGAGACAGAGAGAGAAAGTGACACAGAGAGGAAGAGAGCTCTCATTTGCTAGGTCAATACCCAAAGGTCTGCAATCACTAAGACTGAGCCAATACCAAAAGTAAGAGCCAGGAACTCAAATTGGTGCCCAGAACCAAAATACTTAATCCATAATGCATTAGGAAACTGAATTCAGGAGCTGGAGGCAGATATCAAACCCAGCCACTCTGATTGAGAAAGATATCTTAAATGCTAAGCTAAGTGGATGCTCATGTTTATCAAATTTTTTAAATACATGAAGTATATGGAAAATATCATTTCTTTACTTTTGGCCATGCAGTAAGTACATAACAAAATAAAAGTTGAGGTAATGTGACAATTTTTGAATGATTAGTGAAGTCACATTAAATTGAGTTTCCTTCTATCCATTTAACAGATAGATACATTAAGATACAAAAGAAATAATGACAACTGATATTTGGAGACTACAGAGAAGAGACTAGGAGTCCTTACCTAGAGAGAAGACAGAAAGTCAGTTTAGGACCATCATTTTCCACAGTAGTCTTAAGGAATGCAGTTCTATCTTCTGAGCTGTACCTTGTTTTTTACAGTGAACACATGGCTAGTGTAGAGATGAGGGAAGCTGCACCCACTGACACTCATGTTGTATTTAGACAACTTAACCTGCAGAATGCTGAACACTGCTTCTTCATTCTTTGCCAGCTGTGACAGCAAATTATTTCTTAGCTGTCTGCTGTGCACAGACTTAGTTATTTTTAGTTTGATCCACAAGAAATACTCTGCAAGCCTTGTAGTATAAAGAAACATGTAGTTTATTTAAGTAGCAAATTTTAAGAAGCAGGGCAGAGAGAGAAAGAGAAAGAAGAGGGGGGAGTCCCTAAGAGTAGGGACTCAACCCGGGAATTTACCACTAGGCAATCTTCACACAGCACCGGAAAAGGATCCATACTGAGAACCAAACATCATCAGTAATCATCACGGGCACATTCAACGTCCAGCAAGACTGCATGTTCCCCTGGGATGGAACAGCAGAAGAGGCTTGCTCTGTCTTCCTCTTAAAGCCCCCAAGGACAAAGGGGGCTCATTGCCAAGATTTTAGGCAAGCAGTGCGTCCCGTCTCGGATCTTGGCCAGAGAGCTGAGACGCGAAGCATGCCCACCTGTTTATCAGAAACATTCCTTTATCCTCCTCCCTGGGAACTGGCCAGGCTCCCAAGGAGCAGGAGAAGGTCATCTGGAAGACAAGTTACTTGTTTATCAGAGCCAAACCTAGATACAAGCCTCTTCATCCTAAAAATCTGTCCTTACACCAGCTTAACAAACAAACAGAACAAAACAAAGCAGGCAGAAGTTGGGATTGCAGCATCCCATATTTGAATGCCAGTTTGAGTCCCAGCCACTCTGCTTCTGATCCAACTTCCTACTAATATGCCTGGCAGGACACCAGAAAATGGACCAAGTGACTGGTTGGGTCCCTGCTGCCCACCTGGGAGAGCCAAATGGAGTCTCTGACTTCTGAATTTTGCCTTGTCTACCCCTGGTGTTGCAAGTTTTGTAGAGTGAACTAGAAGATGGAAGATCTCTCCCTCTCTCCTTTCCAAGTAGATGAAAAATAAACAAACGTAAAACAGTTTAAACATAAAACTATTTGTTCTAGATTCTGGGGGCCAACTTTGGAAAGGTGTTACTTCGTGCCTGGTGCATGTGCCAGGACCTGAGCCTCCTGTTAGTTCCTAAAGACAGAAACAGACAGCAGTGAAACTGTGGTTATTTTTGCACTGACAGTTTTTGGAAGAGGGACAGGTTTCCATTAGATCCTCAGTGAACCCTGTTTGAACCACCATGTTTGTGCCAGGTGTGGCATTTCTCTCAGTAATGCCTATATACATATACTATATAGCTATATATACATTTCTTTGTATACACTTCCTTGGGAAATTTAAAACTTATGTATATCCACATAATTCATTTGAAAGTAAGATAAATTAGCATATGTGTAAGTGTACCCATATATAATGAAGTAAACTTATGAGTGTCTTACATGGTATGATGAATCACCCACTGAGAAATATGTGTTTGAATAAACATGTATTTCATAGATTCTCCAGATATTTTCATTGTAACATGTATATTTGTTATCTCCATACATAAATATTAACAAATAAGCACATACTTGTCTTTGTTACTTCTTAATTTACAATTTATAATGTGTGGGTTTATTTACCTAAGAAGACCACATACAGATTGCTGACTACCACTGAGGTCCTGACTGTTGTCTGAAACTCTCCTAGGGCTAACAGCCCAAGGCCCTCTGATGGGCTTGAGCCCTCTGCCTTGAGCATGCACTGCAGCATGTCCTTTGTTTTAGTATACACAGCAACATCCCTATACCACACCTCAAACAAGGGAATGAAACTCATGGCCAGAAATGTGGGATCCTCGTTAAATATACTCTTCATCCATCCACCTTGGAATGGGGGTGGTAACACTCTGATTTTGACCCACTGATGTTGCTCCATCACAGTCTAGGTAAACACAAACAAATCTGACCTGTTCTCCAGCTGCAAGGTACCTGAAAAAAAAAAAAAGAACTTAAGGCCTTTGACCCCCAGCTTTGTGGAGTCCAGATAACAAGTAGGCCAACTACCACTCAGAGAGGAATGCCTGCATTTTATGGACATAAGTAGAAATTATCAGATCAAAAATGTGAAGTCTCCAGAGGTAGGATCACTTAGTCTGGCTCTAGGATATTTCCACAGGGTCATAGGTGATTTTTTAAAAAAAGATTTATTGATTGATTTGAAAGTCAGAGTTGCACACAGCGAAGGGGAGGCAGAGTGAGATCCAAAGCCAGGAACCAGGAGCTTCCTGCAGGTCTTCACACATGGGTGTAGGGGTCCAAGCACTTGGGCCATCTTCTATTGCTTTCCCAGGCCATAGCAGAGAGCTGGATGGGAAGTGGAACAGCAAGGACTTGAACTGCTGCCCATATGGGATGCCAGCACTGCAGGTGGCAGCTTTGCCTGCTATGCCACAGAGCTGGCCCCCATAGGTGCTTTAAACCCTGGCAAGATTGCCTCTCATTCTGAAGCTCTCTTCCCTCCTCTAGTTTCCCACTGCATCCAGGGATGCCTGAGAACTCACAATTAACTACACTTCTCCTCAGGGTAGAGCCTGAGTACCACCATCAGCATTGCCAGGACACATTCAACATCTTATTACTTATTCAAAAAATAGGCTCTTATCCTGGTGCAACTCTGTACAGAGGAAGCCAATATCTTACTGGGAATGTTGTATCTTTAGTAGGCCTTGTTAAAGGGCCAAGCCCTAGTTGTTTCTGTTAGTCAGAAGTCAGCTTCAATAGGCAGCATGATAGTATAGTGGCTTAAGCATCTGCTTGCAATGTCAGCATTCCATATGGATGCTGGTTCAAATCCTGGCTGGTCTGCTTCTTTTTTTTTTTTTCCCGTAGAAACCATTGAAGCTTATTGGTAGTCACAATGCTTACACCATTTGTAGCAAACACTCTCACATGTCTATCCCAATCTGATCACATGAGAAAGGATTCACCACACAGTCACCAGAGAAGGGAGGGACTCAACAGGCCTGTTTCCAGGGGTGGAGGAGAAAGAAAAACAAAACCTAGTTGATGAGTGGCCCATGGCAAGAGCTGAACTAGAGATGGGTACAACCAGCAGCAATAATTGTGAGGAAAGTACAAGGTGAATAGTGTCGCTCCCCCTCTTCGTGGAGGAACGACACTAAGCCCTGCCTAGGCTTCATATCCGAGTCACGGCACCATTATGTCGCTCCCCCTCTTCGTGGAGGAACGACACTAAGCCCTGCCTAGGCTTCATATCCGAGTCACGGCACCATTATGTCGCTCCCCCTCTTCGTGGAGGAGCAACACAGGACCCTGCGCTGTTCTTTCGTCTGCTCTGCCCTCCCCGGGTTTGCTGCTGGTTCTTCCCGGGTTGGCTACTATCCCTTCCACCTCCGTGGAAGGGCAGTTCCCCCTGGCCGCATTCCCCACTTCCGCAGGGGAGCGGCACACCGCCGGCCGGCTTTCTCGGGGGCTGCACGGGTCCCCTTAGATGTTCCCCATAGATGTTCCTGGTGCATGCCGTCTCTCTCCTCCTTTATAGTCCTCCTCCGCCAATCCTAACTCGGCTGCCCACACGCCGAGTACGCTGCTCTCCTCCAATCAATAGCAAGTCCTACAGTTTATTAGTTGAACTGGAGGCAGCTGTGCGGAAGCTGTTTACTTCTCTCCCAGCGCCATATTGTGGGAGAGCAGATGCATAGAATAAGTCTTAATTCCAGTAACTCAGTCCAGTCCGGGCTGCTCCCCACAAATAGCTTTCTCCATAATTTTTCCTCTGTAGGTTCATTCTTTTTTAAATATTCAAAACATTTATTATGGTTCCCATTTCATAAAAACATATACTTTCAAGGGGTGGGAGGATGTTTACTCCATGCTAGGTAGGCCTTGTTATGAGAACCCCTCCACTGAAGGAACTTCCTCCTGTTCATACATTCACAAGTGCAGGTGCATGTATAAATATCCACATGCATACATCCACACACCCTGCCTCAAGGGCTGGGGAAGGCAAAGGTATTGGCCACATGCACCTGGGCCTCTGGTGGCATCAACCAAACTGCTCAGCCTGAGAGCAACCGGCTCCCTTAGTTCTCTGTGGTCTGTGTGTCCAGAGGCCAGAAATCCTAAAATACACTGTGAAACCCAATGTGTAGGAGGCATCTATTGGAGGATGAGCATGAGCCCCAGATGAGGAAGGGTGGAGGTGAGGACACTGAACACTGTTAGGTGGCTGCATGGCATGGTCAGAGCCAGGGGCTGGGGCACTGCTCTGGCATGGCTTAAAGGTCCTAAAAACAAGAGTTCACATGGTAACAGGACGTGACCATTTCTGGGGTGAGGAAAGGGTAATACAAAAAAATGTGCATTTGGAATTTTTACTTCTTTTGCCTCTCTACAGTTAATCACTAATTAAATCTCTGCACTTTTCACACCCTTGTCCAGTAAAGCTTCAGGCCAACAGGATACATGTCTTCACTCACATGCACACCCCTCACATCAACACTAGTGCACTAGACCCTGTAAAAATTTTTGTCACACTATTTGTTTTTAAACTGGAGTCAATATAAACCTTGTTCAAATGTTATGAAAAAAATGTACATGTTTATACAAGGCAGGCTGTGGCAGGACACTGGGGGTTCTCCCCCTCAGGAGGCCCCAGGAGGAGGGGCTGGAGGCACAAATGTCCTTGTCTCTATCTCCTCCCACCACCATTCCCACCCCATCCCCAAGAACCAGCAGTGCCCTGCCCTCAGTGAGTGCATTTACATCTGTTCCCCTGAGAAGTAGCTAGGTGACTTTTGCCATTGCCCCCACACCCCTGGATGAAGGAGCTCGGAACAGGCAGGCCCTCTCCCTTGCAATTGTTCTCTCCTCTGGGCCAGACCCAAGGGACACTGCTCTGTAAAAGTAGAGTCCAAGGAAGTGTGAGCTCATCATGTCATTGCTGTTCATGGGTTGGTCCACTTCTAATCCAGCTCCCTGCTAATATGCCAGGAAAAGCAGCAGGGGATGGCCCAAGTGCTTGGGCCCCTGGACCCATATGGGAGACCCAGTGGAAGGTCCTGGCTCCTGAGTTTGGCCTGACCAAGCTCCAGCCATTGCAGCCATTTACGGAGTGAACCAATTGATGGAGGACATTTCTCTCTCTCTCTCTCTCTCTCTCTCTCTCTCTCTCTCTCCCCCTTTCTCTCTGTGTGTGTTTGTGTGTCCCACTCCCTATTTTTAAAATATTTACTTTTATGAATTTGAAAGGCAGAGTTACAGAGAGAAAGAGAGGGGAAGAAAAGAAAGTAAAACAGAAATAGCTTCCAATTGCTGATTCACTCCCCAAATGGCTGCAGCAGCCGGGACTGGGTCAGGCTGAAGCCAGGATCCAGGAGATTTGCCATAAGTCCCACATGGGTGCAGAGGCCTAAGTATTTATATCACCTTCTGCTTTCTCAGGCTCATTAGCAGGCAGCTGAGTCAGAAATGATGTCAACTGGTGCCAATATGGGCTGTGGGCATTACAGGTGATGGCTTAACTGGCAATCAGCAGGGCCAAAATATTCCAGAGATGCCATTTCCTGCTTCCTCCTTCTGCCAGAGACCTTTAGAGCCTGACCATTTGACCAGTTCCAGCGCCAAAAGTACATTCTTACTTAGACATTTGCTTATTTACACTTATTTCCACCAGCATAAGAATCCATCTACTGAACATCAAATAGAATTTGAGATTTTTATCTTGCAATACCTTGGGTCAAGTTCAGACTCTATCCTGAATAAACTTTTCACTAATTCTGAGATTTCAAGTTCCCCCACAAGCTTGAAATATAGGAGGAGGGCAAATGGCATCAGGGCGCTTTCATTGGCTACTGATCTGGGCAGATCAAAAGTTTTTATTCTGACTCCTTTCAATGTTTAGTAAAGGCAGCTGATCTCCAAACTTGTCTTCAGCTTTTCAGTCATATTGCAGGAAGACATGAAATTAGCATCTACCTTGGAATGGTTCAGATCCTACTGAAAAAGAAAATTCTGAGCAGATGGGTCAAAAAGTATTCAAAGGTCATTTTATTTCATGTTAAAACTGAGATCTGCATTCCAGGAAGAGCTTCTGCCTTCCTGTTCTAACATGCAGCCTATGCTGGGGCATGTTGCTGAACTGAACCTGCACACACTCGTAACTGTGATGACCACAATGTCCATTCTTACATATTAATTTCACCCTAAAAGAGAGCAGATGGCCATAAACAAATGTCCATCTGTCCAGATCTCAGAAGTTGCTGCTTGGGGAGAGAGAGAACATGAGATCCACACCTACACCTCTACCTCATGGTGTTTCAATCTGGGCTGTGGGTTTCCCAGTGATATCAATGGGAGGTACAGACTACAGATGAGACACCTCTGCTGTGATGCTAGGTTATTTGTTAGGATTTATTTTTTTTTTTGTTTGAAAGTCAGAGTTACACAGAGAGAGGGGAAGCAGACAGAGAGAAAGAGAGAGAGAGAGAGAGGTCTCTCATCCAGTGGTTCACTCCCCAATTGGCCTCAATGGCTGCAACTGTGCTGATCCAAAGCCAGGAGCCAGGAGCTTCTTCCTGGTCTCCCACGTGGGTGCAGGGGCCAAGGACTTGGCCATCTTGTACTGCTTTCCCAGGCTATAGCAGAGAGCTGGATCAGAGGTGGAGCAGCCAGATCTCGACCTGGCACCCATATGGGATGCCAGCATTTCAGGCCAGGGTATTAACCTGCTGTGCCACAGCACTGGCCCCAGCTAGGTGATTTTAAAATAGGAGTCCAATAGAGAAAAGTTGAAGATCTTAGGGAAGCTGCAAGCCTGCACCAAAAGACCAGGTGAAGGGCAGGTAACTGTCTACTAGGTACCTCTTAAGTTTTTTGCCCAGTTTCACCAGCTAGCACTAAGAGATGGGTATTATCATCTTGATTTTCTAATGAATGAATTGGACATCATGGTAGTTAGGCAATAGTCCCAGGTCACACATGAGTAGAGGAATAGAGTCCACTATGGGCAAGCAGACTTCTGCCCATGCTTATTATCCTGAAGTACATGGCCTGTCTCTGTTCATGGGGAGTTGACCAACTTGGCATAGGAATGGACAACCAGAGCTTCACACCCATGCACACAGAAAGCTGAAAGAATTTCCCAGAATCCCTCCATTTGTTTCCTTAACATTCCACCTGGTGTAGGTTAGATGTATTATCTCTGTTTTATAAAATTTCATTTCCTATAAATCTTCAAAATAATTGTGTTGACACTCAGCAACCTCAAAGTGGCCAATGGTATTTTGACACCACTGTCACTATCACCATCATCTCATGTATTTCTGCTTGAAGGCCTTTGGGCCACTGTAATTATGACCATTTGTTCTCACACTGAATCTTTCCAATCTTAGGTCACTGGGAACTTCCTCATGCCAGCCCCATTGGGGTTTTATTCATCCCACTAATACAAGAGAAGCTTCTTGCAAAAGCCTCTCATGCTGTCTTTCTGTTTCTTCCTAGAGCACCCAGTTGTGTGGCCCTCTGTAGGAAAACGAAAGCCTCATGGACATACATCAAAGAACTACTCTAAGGGTGTAAAGTTCAAGGCTTTGCTACTAGGAAACAGAAAGTAGTTGAGTGTCTATGTTTTTCTTTAGCCAAAATAAGAGTCTAGAAGACTTAGCTCTGGAATAAAGTCACTAAAAGCATTCCAAATGGGTCTATCAGCTTTTATTTACAGTATTATGACAGTTGCTCTTAAAGGAGCACACTCTTCTCCCTCTTATTCAAACATATCTTAAACTCTGGTCCTGACTGCTGATGCAGATGCAAGAATCTGGCCTGGAAGGGACTCTGGAGATCATGCCACAGTGAGGCCCCATTCTTCCTGGTTCTAACCTAGTAGCTATGAAATGGGAATGCTCACCCAATCCTATCCCTGAGTAGTCAGACTGTATCAAAGCATCCAATAACAAAGAAAATTAATTAGAATTTTCATGTATTTGGACCTTAGGTGTTTGCAAGTGTAGATAATGAGACAGAAAATTTTGGGGGAGGGGGAATCACAAGACAATTGGCTTCCTGGAAATACACCTTCAACACAGGCTGCCTATAGCTGCTCAGCGCAAAGTCCCAAGAAAGTCAGCTTCCAGCAGCACAGCAATGCTCATCAGAAGCTGTACTCTGGCACGGTTTTCTTTCCTCTTATGAAAGGAGCGTGGTACTTCACCTTCTGCAAGTTGCCATAGGGAGTCTGCTCCCCTGGGGCTACTTTGTGCCATGCCCAGGGCACTGCCTCTGGAGGTCTGTTGGCTTTCCAAGGGAGATGGATGGACTTGGGTGCATACTGGATGTCCCTGCCTAGGCACTCACAGAACCTGAGGGCAGGAGACCAAGCTTTTACCTGCTGGGCCATGGCTGGTCTGAAACTGTCACTCCCTCAGGGGGACTGTGAGAACCCTGTTGTGTAGCTCTCTGACCTGTCAGTCTTCCTGTTCTTCCGAAACACAAACCTCAGAAGGGTGAATGTCCCCTGCAATGATCATCAGAAGGGTAAGCAAGCAAACTGTTTCTGTCTCTGCTTTTCAAAAAACTGTACTCTCCTTCATAGCCATTTTTCTTTAAAAAACACCAGGTCTCTGTCAGACACTTAAATCAATTAGCATGGCTCTCAACAGGAGGAATATTCTATCCTTCTACCCTATATGTTTTACCTTCTCTTCTGCTTAAAATCAACAGTCAGACAGCAAAGACCAGGCCTCCCTCCAAACTTTGGCTTGAGAGTATTAGTTGAGACTCTTTTTGTCAAAGCTCACTCCCAAATTCAGGCATGTAAGACTGAGCTCAAAGCAAGGGGATACAAGTCCACTGTTTCTAGTACATGAGGCAGGAAGTTGATGCAGGGAGGGCACCCAGTGTGGATCTCAGCCCTTCAGACATGCTATTAGAATCCCCCCAGATCTCAAGTGAGAAAGGGTTAAGTGTGGGTGTAGGCACATAGTCCTACCAATCACTCCCTCTCTCACTGTGGGGCTTCAGGATGCATCTAATTCCATAGATTGGTAATTTGAGAAGCATCTCAAGCTAAGGAGAGAAAAACATCTCAAACTAAGGAGAGATAAAAGCATAAGTGTACTTTTATCTCTATAATTTTATTACAGATGTGAAGCAAGGCATTTGTGGTTGACAACACTTTAGAGTGAATTCTCAAAACCTGGGATTCCTTTGACCCCCAAAGTCTAAAGAACAAAAAAAGTGTCTTGATAATTTTTGTCATCATTATCTAGCTGGGTTATAAACTAGAAGATGGAGAGGACTGGCTTCCTGTGAACCTAGATATTTCACCCAGCCTCTATCTTCACTGCCTGTCAACATGTGTTGTCACTGCAGATCATCCCTCGTAGTATAGCTTAAAAATCCATGAACAGCTTGTGGGGCCAAACTTCTTTTTTTATTTAATTTAATTTATACAAGTTTCATGCATTTTGTAAGTGCAGATTTAGGAACATATTGATATTTCCCACCCTAGCATCTCTCCCACTCACACTCCAATACTTCTTCCTCCTCTCATCTATGGCATTCTTCTCAAAGCTCAAAAAACTAATGCTAAAATTCATATTGAAGCACCAGAGACCCCTCCCTGAATAGCTAAAGCAATCATACAATGGAGCCAAACTTCTATTGTGCATGTATAAGGGCTTAAAAAGTTAAAATCTTTTTAAAGAAGGCTAATTTGTTTATTTATTTCAGAGGCAGTGTGTGTGTGTGTTTGTGTGTGTGTGTGTGTGTGTGTGAGAGAGAGAGAGAGAGAGAGAGAGAGGGAGAAAAGTCTTCTACTTGCTGGTACACTTCTGGAATGACCAGAAAAAGGAGAGAAAGTTCTATATATGTAAGAATTTATGCTTTCACAGCAAAATGGGCCAAAACAAAGTGGTTAAAATCATACATTGAGGGACAAGCATTATGATGCAGTGGGTAAAACTACTGTCTGTGATGTCAGCCTCACATGTGGGCACTGCTTTGAGAGCTGGCTGCTCTACTTTCGATCCAGATCCATGCTATTGGCTGCACAAGATGGACCAAGTGCCTAAGCTCCTGCCACCCACATAGGAGACCCAGACAATGCTCTTGCTCCTTGCTTTGTCCTGCCACAGCTCTGGCCATTGTGGACTTCTGGAGAATGAGCCAGCAGATGGAAGATCTCTTTCTGTGCTTCTTCTACTCTCTTGTAACCTTTTCTTTAGATTATTTATTTATTTGAGAGAAAGAGTTACAGAGACAGGGAGAGACAGAGAGAATGGTCTTCCATCTGCTGGCTGCAATTGCCAGAATTGAGCTGATCTGAAGCCTGGTGTCAGGAGCTTCTGGGTCTCCCACATAGGTGCAGGGTCCCAATTACTCGGACTAATTTCTACTGCTTTCCCAGGCCATAGCACAGAGCTGGATAGGAAGAAGAGCAGCAGGGACACTAACCAGTGCCCATATTGGGTTATAGCACTCCAGGCTGAGACTTAGCCCAACAAACCACAGCACCAGCCCCATTACTCTGACTTTCAAATAAATAAGTCAGTCTTCTAAAAAAAAAGTACTGATCCAAATGCCTATTGGTTTCTGTAATTTAAGCAAGCCTTTGATAACCTGCTTTAAATCTGTTTTTCTAAAAACTGGAGATCATTGTAAAAATCAAGAGAATGACTAGGAGAAGAAGGAGGAGGAAGAGTGGAATCATGGGCTGGAGGGAAGGTAAGGTGGGAAGAAGTATCACTATGTACCTAAATCTGCATATATGAAATACATGAATTTGTAAACCTTAACTAAAATGAAACTTTAAAAAAAGGTATTTTCAAAATCATTAACATGCACTTGTACCTGTATTGGCTGGACACGAAGTATTGTAAACTTACTCTTGTCAATTATGTAAAAACACAATAATTTCTGTTAAAATTACAAATAACTCCAATAAAGGCATAATGTTCATTGTGTTCTGTGTATTTAGTACAAAGAACTAGCCTATAGAGTTTTCTTTGGTCTGAACATGATTTAAAATATAAATTTACTTGTCTAATATCTCAGTCTCTTATGCCATCTATATGTAGTTGGAAAGTATACATTGTTCACTTTGGGTAAAGGTAAGAAAAATGTCGCTAAATACCAACTTAAATATGCTTTGCATCTTAAATTCTTTGGAAATGACTATCTAAATTTATTAGCAAGTATATTTTCATAAATTATTCACATATCACAAATAATTCAAGACTGCTTTAAAGTAACTAAAGGCTTAAGTAAAAATAAATCTTTATAAAGTAACTAAAGGTTTAAGTAAGCTGCCAAATTAGTGACTAAGTCATAAAAGATTTGAGAAAAAATTCTTTTTTTTTTTTTTTTGACAGGCAGAGTGGACAGTGAGAGAGAGAGAGACAGAGAGAAAGGTCTTCCTTTTTTCTGTTGGTTCACCCTCCAATGGCCACTGCGGCCAGTGTGCTGCGGCTGGTGCACCACACTGATCTGAAGACAGGTGCTTCTTCTGGTCTCCCATGTGGGTGCAGGGCCCAAGGACCTGGGCCATCCTCCACTGCATTCCATGTGCCCCAACTGGGACTAGAACCTGGGGTGCCAGCGTCGCAGGCAGAGGATTAGCCTGTTGAGCTGCGGCGCCAGCCAGAAAAAAATCTTAAAAGCATAATTTCTGCATAGTACAACTGACTATGACTTCGAGATACTGTCCATAGCATCTTCAATACAACTGACATAAAAATAATATATAATCTTCATGGTATTTTTGACTGTAAGCTCATTTTGATTCCGAAGTTGTTAAATTGCTCTAAATTATAGGATAATATTCTGTGCTAAGACCAAGGAAACACAAATTTTGCATTTTATTAAAGTAACCTCTTGCAGTGTCTACTGTCCTTGTTAAGTTCAGAGTTTTTAGAAAGAGCTAAATCTTAAAATGGTTAAAGTTGCATTTGAATATGTATGATTTGAGTGATCACTTTATGACTGTGATTATATCTTGCTTACAACTGGTTAAATCACTTTAATTAAATAGATGGAAATCATTTCATACATTAAGTGATCTTATTTTGACCAGTTATCTTAAACCCTCTTAGCATGTCTGTCAGGTTTTCTGAAAATAAAGTTGATAAATATTTTGGACTTCATATCAAAGGCTATGCCTCTCATGTTGTAGAGCTAATACCTAGTTAGGCTACTTGAATTATTTTAAAAGTACTGTCAAGATGCAAAACAATGCTGAAATTGAAGGTATGTTGATATAAAAATACTCTTGATACAAATGTCCAAAAATTCATACAAATCTAACATTCTTATGGAATTGTCATGTAATGATGGAAAGGCCTAGAGGCTTAAAAGGGACAAATGATTATAAAGTTGTGGGGAGCAACCCGGACTTAGACTAAGTTACTGGAATTAAGACTTATTCTATGCATCTGCTCTCCCACAATATGGCGCTGAGAAGGGAGAAGCAGCTTCTACACAGCTGCCTCCAGTTCAACCAATAAACTGTAGGACCTGCTCCTGATTGGAGGAGAGCAGCGTGTGAGTAGCAGAGTTGGGATTGGTGGAAGAGGACTATAAAGGAGGAGAGAGACAACATGCACGAGGAACATCTAAGGGGAACATCTATCTGAAGGAACACCTGTGCAGCCCCCGAGAGAGCCGGCTGGTGGTGTGCTGCTCCCCCACGGAAGTGGGGAATGTGGCAGGGGGAACCGCCCTTCCACAGAGGTGGAAGGGTCGGTAGCCAACCCGGGAAGAACCAGCAGCAAACCCGGGGAGGGCCGAGCAGACGAAAGAACAGCGCAGGGTCCTGTGTCGTTCCTCCACGAAGAGGGGGAGTGACATAATGGTGCCGTGACTCGGATAGGAAACCTAGGAGGGAAGAAATGGGAAGAAGTGGGAAAATACCGGAGAGAGAGACTAGCAAAGAGCCTAGGGAAAAGCCGGACGGAAAAGGTGCCGGAAGAAGCTATCAAAAGCCTAGGCATAGACTCAGATACGGACTACGGGGAGGAAGCTGGGAGAAATCTCTAAGGTCAAAAGCGAAAGTGAAAGCTAGAACAAACAGACTCGGATACAGACTGTGGGGAGAAGCCAGGAGAAATGAGGGAGGAATGTTGTTGGAAGTAAAGTTAGGAAACATACCGGGTAGAGAAAAATGTTAGGGAAATTGAAGCTGCGGGGGCAGGCCGAGGCGGAAACGTAAGCCAGCTTGGGATTCTTCAAGTCAGCCCGGGGAACAAAAGGCGAGAAGCTAGATGCGTAAGCCAGGTTGGAATCCGTCAGATTAGCCCGGGGAGCAAAGGACGGGAAGCCAAACCGTGGGGCAGAAACGTGAGCTGGGTTGAATTCGCCAGGTTAGCCCGGAGAACTTAGATTGAATACCAGTGTCGGAAACGTGAGCTGTGCTGTGTGACTCGTGGAAGTCGCCACGTGCAGAGAGAGCACGCGGGGCGTGAATAGATAGGGAACATGGGGCTAGTGCGAGGCCGTGGAGCAGGCGCGGAGACCGCGGAGTGCGCACGCGAAGCCGGGAAGCCGCGCAGATGAGAGAAGCGCGGGCTGAAGTGGCTCAGAGCCGGGAAGCCGCCGAGAAGCAGCCTTGGGGCGGGCGCCGGGAAGCTGCAGGGATAAGAGAAACAGAAGTTTAGAAGTAAAATGAGAGAAATAGGAATGCTGGCAGATAGAAGTAAAATAGGAGAGATAGGAATGCCCGGAGGTAGAGAAACAGAGAAAAATAAGGCCTCCCCTCAACATGGCAATGAAAAGGCTTGGATTCGGTCTGCCTGATTAGTAAGGCGATAAGCACCAGCAGGCAGCTCGACCAGAGTATGAGCTGCAGGTCACCGAAGATAGGCACGAATCAACACCAATAAGTCTCCCCACAATACGGCAATGAGAAGGCTTGGGTTTGGTTTGCCTGATAGGGCTTGTAAGCACCTGCATGCAGTTCTAGCAGAGCAGAGCATGTGCTGCAGGGCACCGAACACAGGCACGCATCAGCGCCTAAAAACCTCCTCACAACATGGCGAAGAGAGGACCCGGATTCGGTTTGCCTGATTGGTAGGGCTTGTAAGCACCTGTGGGCAACTCTAGCAAGCAGAGCAGAGTGTGTGCCGCGGGGCACTGAAGACAGGCGCGTATCAACGCCAAAAAATAACAAGAAAGGGGGATCCGTGGGGAGCAACCCGGACTTAGACAAAGTTACTGGAATTAAGACTTATTCTATGCATCTGCTCTCCCACAATATGGTGCTGAGAAGGGAGAAGCAGCTTCTACACAGCTGCCTCCAGTTCAACCAATAAACTGTAGGACCTGCTCCTGATTGGAGGAGAGCAGCGTACTCGGCGTGTGGGTAGCAGAGCACGGATTGGTGGAGAGGACTATAAAGGAGGAGAGAGACGGCATGCACCAGGAACATCTATCTGAAGGAACACCTGTGCAGCCCACGAGAGAGCCGGCCGGTGGTGTGCTGCTCCCCCGCGGAGGTGGGGAATATGGCAGGGGGAACCGCCCTTCCACGGAGGTGGAAGGGTCGGTAGCCAACCTGGGAAGAACCAGCAGCAAACCCGGGGAGGGCCGAGCAGACAAAAGAACAGCGCAGAGTCCTGTGTCGTTCCTCCACGAAGAGGGGGAGCGACAAAAGTCTTTTAG
Organism: Oryctolagus cuniculus; assembly: GCF_051225735.1. Taxonomy (NCBI): domain Eukaryota; kingdom Metazoa; phylum Chordata; class Mammalia; order Lagomorpha; family Leporidae; genus Oryctolagus; species Oryctolagus cuniculus. Next base: position 113,246,093 of record NC_142878.1, read on the forward strand.
ATATTTTCTAAAATGGTGTGCAGATTAAACATAAGTGTACTCATTGTCATTTAATAAGTTCTTAAATTTTAATTATGACTAAAGTATTTTTGCTATACACAGTTTTATATTCTCCAAAAACACTTGTAATCAGATTTATGGAGAAAGATTCTAACAAAAATGAGCTACAAGATGACTAATCAGAAATTTGCTCAAGAAAAAAGGAATTTGATCGCAAGAAGAGAACAAATATCAAGATGAAGTCACTGGTGTCAACCCTGAACAAAATTAAATGAAGCCAAGATGTTGTGGAGGAAGGAGTTTTATGCAAGGTTGCATGATAGCAGCTCAATATGGAATGGTTAAAATGCTGGGTGTCCTTTATTTGCTATTATTGATTTTGGTATTGTTTCACTTTGGCTTAGATGCCTCCCTCAAAACTCTGTAATGTGACATTGCTAAAATTCCTGGCCTTAAAACTCTGTATATTTTGAAACTTTTGTAAAATTTGTCTCTGCAAGTCTAGAGGCTGTCAACCTACAGATGCACTGTGGATGGAAGCCCAGAAGAATCCTCATTTTATCAGGTACCCTATAACCAACCATCAGAAAACGCTTTGCTGCCCACCCAGTTCTACACTGCTTGTGAGCACAAAGTAGCCAGAGTGATCGTTGTCCCACAATCCTCTAATAGAACTTAGGGCCACTTTTTGTTTTCTGAGAGGGGATTTGAGGAGCTAGAAGGGTTAATAGACAATTGGTAAAGTCCCCTTTGGTAATAGGGAACTAGGTCTTCCTTAGGTGCTGAAACTTTTCATCTGCTCATTAGACAAAATACATTTCTCCAAGAAAATGAAAGATAGGGAATGTAATTGGTCTCATACCCATAGGTACCCATATAAGAAACAAGATTCTGGCATCATACAGGAACACACCACAAAGCAATGTCTCAATTTCCAGCTCTAGAAACCACTTCTAGCCTTAAAATCAATATAGGCATTTTTCATCTTTCAGGAGAGTAAGCATCTGAGGGTTGTTTGGACAGGGAAAAAAACACACAGAAAAATAGGCCTTCATGTGAATGGGCAAGTTCTCTAGATATCTGCAGAACTGTGACTTCTGTGACAAAGGAAGTGAACCCAAGCCTGTACATATGTTCATTGTGACATGAACCAGCTCTCAACATCTCCCATTTTCAGAGAATCGTCTCCTTCAACCTCTAATCGGCACCGTGGTGCCAAGGGTGACATCCAAATCAGTTAAGAGGAGCAGAATCAGTAGTAGTGATGAATCCCTGAAAACAAATTCTTCATTAAAGCCTAATTAAGAGTTGATAGGGGCCAGTGCTATGGCTCACTTGGTTAATACTCCATCTGCAGTGCTGGCATCCCATATGGGTGCCGGTTCTAGTCCCAGTTGTTCCTCTTCCAGTCCAGCTCTCTGCTGTGGCCCAGGAGGGCAGTGAAGGATGGCCCAGGTGCTTGGGCCCCTTCACCCACATGGGAGACCAGGAGGAGGCACCTGGCTCCTGGCTTCGGATCTGTGCAGTGCTGACCATGGCAGCCATTTGGGGAGTGAACCAACGGAGGGAAGACCTTTCTCTCTGCCTCTCTCTCTCTCTCTGTCTATAACTGTCAAATTAAAAAAAAAAGAGTTGATAAGGGACAGCTGTGATTTGGCCCAATCATCTCAGTTGAGAAGGATGGGGCAGGTGGAAAACAAGTGAAATACAGTAAAGTATTCCATTACAAGGCCTTGGGGATAATATATGAGTGTAGGACTCAGATCACAAGCATTACATTGCAGAAAAAGCAGTATAATATGTGTTGGAATGCAGATTGCAGTCATGATTTATATGTAAAATATTACTTCCTGAGAAGCATTTAGAAAAACCAGATAAACCCTCCATGTAGGCCTAGAATACAGGTGTTCATGGGCAAAGATTCAGATGGAGTGCCTACATTTACTCATCCAAATAAGACTTTGTGTGAAACTCCAAGCACTGCTTTTGAATATTTGGATCCATAAACAAAGGAGGTTTCCAGCAATTTTCACTTGCTTGAAAAGATCTTTCCCAGGCATGAATGAGGTCCATAACATCAGCAACTGCAGAATTTTCCTTCCCATGAACAGTTAAGATTTTGGACCCCTGAGTAAGGGTATTAGTCTTAGAAACCTGGAGAGTCTCCGTGTGTTTGAATTTGAATTGTGCTGTGATTAGACAGACTCTCCAAGCTGCTCATTTTTAGGGAAATGGTTCTTAATGCCTCCAGGTCTCAATGTTTTGTTGGAAGTAGGAAGGACATCAGGCAGAATAAGAAACATCTGCAACTGTCTGGAGCAATCTGATTCCTAACAGGCACTCTTTAAGGCTAATAAAGCTTGATGTGGAACTGCTGTGGCTTGCTCCAGCCATCGTAAGTAGAGTTTGCAGGACGTGGAATATAGACAAAATTCAGAAAATCCTTTCTTTTCTGGCACTCGGGAGCAAACTCAGAAGGCAGGAGACAGATCATATGGATGTATTTTCTACCAATGTTGACGAACATGACAGAATTCAAGCAGCGGCTGTGTCTTATGGTGCAATATAATTTCCTGAACAATATCTGGTAAAAGTAACTGAACCCCCTCAGGAAGGCCAGGAATAGGGATGATCATATAAACATTTTTGACAATTGTTAAAAATCTACAATTTCTAAAAATCCTGGGAAGTAATCTCTAGCACATCTCTGGATACCTCTTTACACCATAAAAAAGAAAACCAATACAGGTGTTTTGAGTTTTTTCTGTGAGAATAAACATATCAAATATTTGTGAGCACCATAAGCACACCAAGCAGTATAATATACCTTCATATTAATGGCCAAGGTCTTTGGGTAGCTGCAATATTGGGATGACTGATATAAGTGAGCCTGAACCTATCCATGTATGAGTTGCACCCTTGTTTGGCAATTGTTCCCAAAGCTGTCCTTTTTAAGTCAAATGGTTCTTTTGGCCACTAGGTGGTAGTGTGGTGCCGGGGGAGAATGTCTAATTTATCAGAATGGGAGACATCTGCAGCTATTCTGAGTCCCCTGGAACAAATGCCTCATTACAGTAATTGAAGTTTGATGATAAACAAATGTGTCTTGGCCAAATCATGCTGAGAGGATGGAGGGGGTGGAAAGTAGGTGAAATACAGAGAAGAACTCCATTAAAAGCCATTGGTGGGAATATATGAATGTAGGACACAGATCACAGGCATTTCTTTTGACATAAATCATGTCAGACAGTTTGGAATTAAACAGTGGCCATGATTTAGGTGAAAAAGAGCATTTCCTCAGATTAGGATTATAGTTATTGTTAATGTAATGTTTAGAATTAGGAGTAATATTAGGTTTAGGATAAGAACAAGCTTGGAAGCTTCAATTAGCATTAGGATTAGAGTTAGCGTTAGAGATATTGCTAGTAGAGGGAGTGTTTAGGTTTAGGATTAGGGCTTGAATTAGCATTGAGTCTAAGGTTAGACTTTGGGGTAGATTTAACATTAAGATTATATGGCTAATGTAGAGTTAGGGTAGGTATTAAATTTATGGTTGAAACCTTGGTTATGGTTCAGATTATGGTTGGAGTTAGACCTAAGGTTATGGTTAAGGTCATGGCTCATTTTACAGTTGGCTTACTGTTATGGTGAGTGTTAAATTTAGAGATTTAGCTACAGTCAGGATTATACTTATGAATAGGTTTATGGTTAAGTTGAATGTTAGAGTTAAGAGAACAGTTAGTGCTAGGATTAGGGCTAGGATTACATATTTTATAAAGGATAGTGTAGTGGCTCACATTAGGATTTGAACTAAGTTATGTTTTGAGTTAGGGTTAAAGTTAGAAATGAGAATAGGATTATTGTGAGGCATAGTGTTAAGTTTAGGTTTAGGGCTAGGGTTACAGTTTTGGTTGTGGCTAGAGTTAGGGTTAGGATTAGTCCAAGCTTAGAGTTATAGTTAGGGTTAGAATTAGGACTAGGTTAATGAATAGTGTTAATGCTATGGTTAGAGCTGGAGTTAGGTGTAGGATTAGGATTACTCCAAGAGTTAGGGCCAGCTTCAGGGTCAGGGTTATCGTTAGATTTACAGTAAGGCTTAGGTTTAGGCCTATGTTTAGGATTCCTTTTAAAGTTAGTGTGAATGTCAGGTTTAGGCTTGGGTTAGATCTACGATTTTGGGTGTTAGTTCTACATTTAGGGTTAAGGCTGGGGATACCTAGTGTTAGATTTAGGGTTAAGGTTAGGGCTATGGTTATGGTTAGATCTAGGACTAGGTTTATGTTTGTGGTTGGTATTAGGCTTAGGGTTGGGTTAGGTCTAGTATTGGGTTATAGTTAGGGTAATAGTTAGGGTTAGAGCTTGTCTTATGGTTAGATTTAGGAATAGCAAAATTGTAGAATTAGGATTAGGGATAGGATTAGTTAAGTTTAAGGTTAGGATAAGGGTCAAGGCTAGAGTTAAGAGGTAGTCCTGGGGTTAATGTAAAGATTAGAATTAGTGCTAGGGTGAAAGCTAGGATTAGGGTGAGGGGAAGTGATTATTTTAGACTAAGAGTTAGGGATATAGTTATGGTTAGGGATAGGGAGGGAGAAGTCTTTGGGTTAAAATGGGGTTTTGGTCTGATAAGGTTAGGTTTATGCTTTGCAGCAGGTGTAGCATTGGGACTGAATCTATGATTATAATTAGGGTAAAGGCTATAGTTTGGGTTATGGTTACTGTCAGGGAATTATGAAGGAGAAGAAGCTGCACTCTAAGCTGCTCTGCAAGAGGAAATGGCCTAACCACAGACCATTGTTACAACTATGTAACCCTTCTACTAGGACTACAGGGCCTAGGAGGGTGGTGTTGCTATGACTACAAGACCCTGGGAGGGTGGCACAGAGGCAGGGTTGTCCTTCAAAAACTGTATATAAGTGGACCCTCAGATGCTGTAAAGCAGAGGTTGCTCAGCCTCTCTCCCTGGTCTGTAGTGCCTTGTGACCACGGGGATTCTCCTGGTCTGTAGTGCCTTGTGCCCTCAGGAGTTTGGCTGAGCAGTCTCTCCTTCGAGATGCCATAATAAAGGTGTGTACTTGAGTCTTCTCAGTCTCCTTTGTTGAACCTGTCATTGGCTTCCTGGCCAGTTATTGATGATCGGGAAGCTGACAGTTGGCACCTGAACAGGGACACAACTGAGGCAGTGGAAGGAGATGTGCCCTTGAGAAGACTACAGAAGGGTGAATAGTGGTGGTTAAAAAGGACCACAATGTGTGGGAAGTCCCAGTCTAAAGAGTATAGTTAGGCACTAGAGTGTATGGGAAAGGTAAAAGTCTTTCCAGGAGAAACACAGAAAGGAAAAAGAGTAAAATGCTACACACCAGGTAATGTAATATGGGCTTGTAAGCTGGCAGCAGCTTGTACAGAACATGACCTCTCTAGTCTTAGAACAGTAGAAGACATAGAGAAGAGGCTAAAGGACTTCCTTCTAAAGGGAGAAGGTAATCTTGGAAAGGATTATAAGTGTGCAGCCGAGACCCTTAAGGTGCTTGTCCACTGTGGGAAAGAGCTATGCCCTAGGAACACTGAGGAAGCTTGTAGTCTATATAACATGATTGCAGACTTTCGAGACAGACCTTTGCAGCATGAGCCTTTGCCCACTAACCACTGAAGAAAGAATGAAAGAGCAGGCAGCCTACCCTGTAGTAGTGTGAGCTGGAAACATAGAATATGAACCATTGGGTCCTAGCGCAATTTCAATTTGGGGAAAGCAGGTACAGGAACATGGCTTAACAGGAACCCCTACCATTACATATTTTGGAGTAGTTTCAGTAAATCTTATATTGGTAGATATAAATATGCTTCTAAATGTGATACCATGGGGAGCATCAGAGAAGCAATTAATTCTAGAAAAAATAAGGGAAAAGGCAGCACAGTGGGATGAACAACACCCACCCCCACCATCCGGTGCAGCAGGACCTGCATCATGAACATCTATCCAAATAAGGGGAATAGGCATGACATGACAGGAAGCAGCTAACCCTGTATTTAATAATGCTCGAGCCCTATATAGTCAGTGGATAATGGAAGCAATGCAAGTAACCCAGAGGGCAGTTAGTGGGGCTGCACAAGGCAAGGACCGAAAGAACATTATTCTGATTTTATTGACAGACTATATTCTCAAATTGACTTAGAGGTACCTAGAGAAGATTTAAGGGAATACTTAAAGGGCACCATGAGCATTAAAAATGCCAATGATGAATGCAAGAAACTGCTTAGAAATTTAAGACCAGAAGACTTCTTAGAGGATAAAATGTATGCTTGTTGAGAGTTTGGGTCCACAGCCTATGAGATGGCAATGCTGGCAGAAGCATTAAAGGTGGGAAATGAAAAGGGAGGCTCTAATACATTTAAAGGAAATTGCCATAAATGTGGAAAAAGAGGTCATATGGCAAAAGAATGTCATGGGAGGGAAGCCACTAGACCTCCTTTAAAATGTTGTAAGTGTGGGCTAATTGGACATATGGCAAAAAATTGTAGAAAGCCAAAAAATGGGGGATGGGGGACACTTCAGGCCTCCCTGGATGATGATGATGGCCACAATGCCATTGGAGGAGAAACCTAGTCTATCCAACCCTCTGCCCCAGCAATGAAGGAAATGCAAACAGAAACCCTGCAAGTAGGAATTCACCCAAAATTACCAAAAGACTAAACTTGGAAAAAAGACCAATGATAAAAACTAAGATGGGGAAAATGATTGAAGGATTATTAGATACAGGAGCAGATTTATCTATCATAGGAAAACAAGATCTAAAAGGAATACAAGGGGGGATGAATGAGCGATGGCAATATGTAGAAGGAGTAAGTGGAAGTACTAGGTTACAGAAAATATCAGGACTGAAACTGGAAACACAAAATGGCATCAAATGGACATCTTTGTTAGTCTCTCCCAATATCCCGATCAACATATTTGGTAGGGATTTATTACTCCAGTTAGGAGTAGCCCTAGTAATGGCACAACTGTCAACTAAAATAGAACCAGTGAAAATAAAAATGAAAGATCCCAGTAAAGGCCCTATTATTCCCCGATGGCCTTTAACTGAAGAAAAACTGATAGGATTAAAAGAGATAATAGATAAATTATTAAAGGGAAAGAAAATATCCCCTGCAGCCATAGACAATCTGTGGAATACCCCAGTTTTTGTTATCAAGAAAAAATCTGGTAAATGGTGTATGCTGATAGACTTTCAGGAACTTAACAAGTTAGTTGAAAAAGGAAAAGAGGTGCAATTGGGTATTCCACATCCCGGGGGGTTACAGAAAAGAAGGCAGGTTACAGTATTAGATATAGGAGATACATATTTTACTATCCCTTTAGATCCAAGATTTAGACAGTATGCTGCTTTTACCATCCCAGAAATTAATAACAAAGGACCAGGTCATAGGTATGTCTGGAATTGCCTGCCACAGGGATTTGTATTAAGTCCCTTAATTTATCAGACCACTTTAAGGGATATACTGAAGCCTTGGAGAAAGCAACATCCAGAAATAGACCTTTATCAGTTTTTGGATGATTTACATATTGGTTCAGACTTGCCACTGCAGGAACATAAACAGATAGTCAGTAACCTAAGGAATCTACTGTTGGAACAAGGCTTTGAGACTTCACCAGAAAAGTTACAGGAAGAACCTCCTTATTTGTGGATGGGATATCAACTCCATCCAGAGAAATGGACATTACAAAAATTAGACCTCCCCAAACTCCCAGAGAGATCTTCCTTGAATGAATTACAAAATCTAGTAGGCCTCCTTAATTGGCTAACTCAAGCCATTCCCGTCATAAAAACAAAACCATTTACCCTAATGATGAGAGGTGATCAGGAGTTAAACAGTAAGAGAGAGTGGACTCCAGAGGCAAGACAAGAGCTTCAAAACATTAGAAAGCTACTAAAGGAACATAAGGCATTAGCATATTGAGAACCTAATGAGGAAGTGTATTATACTGTAATGATATCAGGGAATACATTAAATTATAAAATTCACCAGGGAAACAACATCCTCTGGATAGGAAGGATAGAGTTTCCTAGAGTAATGGCAGCTTCCCCTTTAAATAGAGCCATTTGGTGCCTACACAAAGTAAGACAGGAAAGTATTATAAGACTAGGAAGAGAACCTATTTATAGGTCTCCTATAAAGAAGGAAGATTTGGGGGGCGGAGCCAAGATGGCGGAATAGTGAGGACGGGCACTGATAGTCCAGGAAAAGATAGGTTGATAAAAGAGGAATTACAGTAATTACAGGGAAAGGCTCAGGGGAAAAAATGCAGAGGAAACCCTTCCGGATCTAATGGATGTGACACAGACGACCAGCGGGGAGAGCAGGGACACCCACGGTTCCGAGTCCACACATCGGCGCTGGAAGGGGGGGTGAGCTCAGTAACCCGAGACATTGGTCGGGAAACAATGGACAGAGTCTAGAGGGGAGTGGGCTTGAGGCGGGAAAGTTCACCAGACTGACTACAGGAGAGAAGAAAAAAAAAGAAAAGAAAAGAAAGTGTGGGGGGGTACTGGTACGGATGAGTTTCTCTCTCCGCTGACCTTGCAAAGGCGAGCAAGAGACGAAGAGCAGATGCCATTCTGGATATACGTAACAGGTGTGTGACCTCAGAGTTGTGTGGGAACTCAGAGCTGAGCGGGACAGACCTGCGCCTACAGTCAAACAGAAAAACCTGACTCTGGGGGGGTGAAATATCAGGAGGTTAGGATTTATTGAAAGTGTAGAGCTAATGAACTGAGGAGAGGGGACAAAAGAGACAGTGGAAAAGAGAACTCACGGAGGTCACGTGAGTACTCTCCAGAAATGCTACAATTCAGTAACCTGGGCAACCCGGTGGGAGGCCGCAGGAGAAACTGAGCCCACACAGATTCTTTGGGTAGTCTGTTGGAAAAAGCAGACGAATGATGTACATATAGAAGCCAGAGATCAGAAGCTAAATACCATCAATTCTGCTCAGCTGTGCGGTATTACTTCCCTCCTGAGTAAAAAAATAAAATAAATAAATAAATAAATAGAGATTCATCACGCCTAACCTGAGGGTCTCACCGTTGGCACACCCTTTACCCTGAAGAACTAAGTAGAGCTCTCTGGCCACACCCATTTCAAGCCTCCAAGGCTCCTCCAACAGCAGGCAGTCCATTTAACACAGACATAGTATAACACACACACACACACACAGTGAGGGAAGAAGAATTTACAATGCCAAGCAACAAACACAAAAACTGAGGGAACAAGATCAATGAAGACACTATGACGCCTCCAAATGAACAAAACACCCCAAGCCAAGATTATGAAGATGATGAGATAGAAGAAATGCAAGATACAAATTTCAAAAAATTTATGATAAGAACATTTAGAAGTTTTCAAAAGCAAATTCGTGAACTACAGAAATCCTTACTGGACAGGATAGAAAATCTCTCTCGTGAAAATGAAATTTTAAGGAGGAATCAAAATGAAATGCAGAAACTAGTAGAACAGGAAAGTGTGATAGTGAACAGAAATCAAAATGAAATGAGGAACTCAATAGATCAAATGACAAACACATTAGAGAGTCTAAAAAACAGAGTCAGTGAAACAGAGGAGAGAATATCGGACTTAGAAGACAGAGCACAGGAAAACATACAGTCAAACCAAAGAAAAGAAGAGGAAATTAGAAATCTAAAAAATATTGTCAGAAATCTACAGGATACAATTAAAAAAACCCAACGTTTGAGTTCTAGGAGTTCCCGAAGGCATGGAGAGAGAGAAAGGATTAGAAGGCCTTTTTAGTGAGATACTAGCAGAGAATGTTCCAGGTTTGGAGAAGGACAGAGACATCCTAGTACAGGAAGCTCATAGAACCCCTAGTAAACATGACCAAAAGAGATCCTCACCACAACATGTTGTAATTAAACTCACCACAGTGAAACATAAAGAAAAGATCCTAAAATGTGCAAGAGAAAAACGTCAGAAGATCAACAAGGAAACAGCAGATTTAATCGACACTATTGCCCAAATGGATCTAACAGATATATACAGAACTTTCAATCCTACAGCTAAAGATTTTACATTCTTCTCAGCAGTGCACGGAACCTTCTCTAGGATTGATCACATACTAGGCTATAAAGCAAGTCTCAGCAAATTTAAAAGAATTAGAATCATACCATGCAGCTTCTCTGACCACAGTGGAATGAAGTTGGAAATCAGCAACTCAGGAAACCCTAGAGAGTATGCAAACACATGGAGACTGAACAACATGCTCCTGAATGAACACTGGGTCATAGAAGAAATCAAAAGAGAAATCAAAAACTTTCTGGAAGTAAATGAGGATAACAACACAACATATCAAAACTTATGGGATACAGCAAAAGCGGTACTGAGAGGCAAGTTTATTGCAATAGGTGCCTATATCAAGAAATTGGAAAGGTACCAAATAAATGAGCTTTCAGCGTATCTCAAGGACTCAGAAAAACTGAAGCAAACCAGACCCAAATCTAGTAGGAGAAGAGAAATAATTAAAACCAGAGAAGAAATTAACAGGATTGAATCAAGAAAAACATTACAAAAAATCAGCCAAGCGAAGAGCTGGTTTTTTGAAAAAACAAACAAAATTGATACCCCATTGGCCCAACTAACTTAAAAAAAGACCCAAATCAATAAAATCAGAGATGAAAAAGGAAATGTAACAACAGACACCACAGAAATAAAAAGAATCATCAGAAACTACTACAAAGAGTTGAATGCCAGCAAACAAGAAAATCTATCAGAAATGGATAGATTACTGGACAATCTACGTAAATTAAACCATGAAGACATAGAAAACCTAAATAGACTCATAACTGAGACAGAAATTGAAACAGTAATAAAGGCCCTCCCAACAAACAAAAGCCCAGGACCGGATGGATTCACTGCTGAATTCTACCAGACATTTAAAGAAGAACTAACTCCAATTCTTCTCAAACTATTCAGAACAATTGAAAAAGATGGAATCCTCCCAAATTCTGTCTATGAAGCCAGCATCACCTTAATCCCTAAGCCAGAGAAAGATGCAGCACTGAAAGAAAATTACAGACCAATATCCCTGATGAACATAAAAGCAAAAATCCTCAATAAAATGCTGGCCAATAGAATACAACAACACATCAGAAAAATCATCCACCCAGACCAAGTGTGATTTATCCCTGGTATGCAGGGATGGTTCAACATTTGCAAATCAATCAATGTGATACACCACATTAACAGACTGCAGAAGAAAAACCATATGATTATCTTAATAGATGCAGAGAAAGCATTCCATAAAATTCAACACGCTTTCTTAATGAAAAATCTAAGAAAATTGGGTATAGAAGGAACATTCCTCAATACAATCAAAGCAATTTATGAAAAACCCACGGCCAGCATCCTATTGAATGGGGAAAAGTCGGAAGCATTTCCACTGAGATCTGGTACCAGACAGGGATGCCCACTCTCACCACTGCTATTTAACATAGTTCTGGAAGTTTTAGCTAGAGCCATCAGGCAAGAACAAGAAATTAAAGGGATACAAATTGGGAAGGAAGAACTCAAACTATCCCTGTTTGCAGACGATATGATTCTTTATTTAGAGGATCCAAAGAACTCTACTAAGAGACTATTGGAACTCATAGAAGAGTTCGGCAAAGTAGCAGGATATAAAATCAATGCACAAAATTCAACAGCCTTTGTATACACAAGCAATGCCATGGCTGAGAAAGAACTTCTAAGAACAATCCCATTCACAACAGCTACAAAAAGAATCAAATACCTTGGAATAAACTTAACCAAGGACGTTCAAGATCTCTACAATGAGAATTACAAAATCTTAAAGAAAGAAATAGAAGAGGATACCAAAAAATGGAAAAATCTTCCATGCTCATGGATTGGAAGAATCAACATCATCAAAATGTCCATTCTCCCAAAAGCAATTTATAGATTCAATGCAACCCGAATCAAGATACCAAAGACATTCTTCTCAGATCTAGAAAAAATGATGCTGAAATTCATATGGAGGCACAAGAGACCTCAAATAGCTAAAGCAATCTTGTACAACAAAAACAAAGCCGGAGGTATCACAATACCAGAATTCAGGACATACTACAGGGCAGTTGTAATCAAAACAGCATGGCACTGGTACAGAAAGAGATGGATAGACCAATGGAACAGAATTGAAACACCAGAAATCAACCCAAACATCTACAGCCAACTTATATTTGATCAAGGATCTAAAACCAATCCCTGGAGCAAGGACAGTCTATTCAATAAATGGTGCTGGGAAAATTGGATTTCCACGTGCAGAATCCTGAAGCAAGACCCCTACCTTACACCTTACACAAAAATCCACTCAACATGGATTAAAGACCTAAATCTATGACCTGACACCATCAAATTATTAGAGAACATTGGAGAAACCCTTCAAGATATTGGCACTGGCAAAGAATTCTTGGAAAAGACCCAGGAGGCACAGGCAGTCAAAGTCAAAATCAACTATTGGGATTGCATCAAATTGAGAAGTTTCTGTACTGCAAAAGAAACAGGAGAGTGAAGAGACAACTGAAAGAATGGGAAAAATATTTGCAAACTATGCAACAGATAAAGGGTTAATAACCAGAATCTACAAAGAGATCAAGAAACTCCACAAAAACAAAACAACAACCCACTTAAGAGATGGCCAAGGACCTCAATAGACATTTTTCAAAAGAGGAAATCCAAATGGCCAACAGGCACAGGAAAAAATGTTCAAGATCACTAGCAATCAGGGAAACGCAAATCAAAACCACAATGAGGTTTCACCTCACCCCGGTTAGAATGGCTCACATTCAGAAATCTACCAACAACAGATGCTGGTGGAGATGTGGGGAAAATGGGATACTAACCCACTGTTGGTGGGAATGCAAACTGGTCAAGTCACTATGGAAGTCAGTCTGGAGATTCCTCAGAAACCTGAATATAACCCTACCATTCAACCCAGCCATCCCACTCCTTGGAATTTACCCAAAGGAAATTAAATTGGCAAACAAAAAAGCTGTCTGCACCTTGATGCTTATTGCAGTTCAATTCACAATAGCTAAGACCTGGAACCAACCTAAATGCCCATCAACAGTAGACTGGATAAAGAAATTATGGGATATGTATTCTTTAGAAAACTATACAGCAGTAAAAAACAATGAAACCCGGTCATTTGCAACAAAACGGAGGAATCTGGAACACATCATGCTGAGTGAAATAATCCAGTCCCAAAAGGACAAAATCATATGTTTTCCCTGATTGGTGACAACTGACTGAACACCAAAAAGAAAACCTGTTGCAGTGAAATGGACACCATGAGAAACAGTGACTTGATCAGCCATAGCCCTGACCGTTGATGAACAACTTAATACGTTATCCCTCTTAGTATTTTTTTTGTCTGTTCTACTTAATACTATTGGTTTAATTCTGTAATTAATACACAGTTATTCTTAAGTGTTGAAATTCAACTGAAAAGTGATCCCTGTTAAATATAAGAGTGGGAATAAGAGAGGGAAGAGATGTGCAATTCGGGACATGCTCAAGCTGACTTGCCCCAAACGGTAGACTTAGAAACATACCAGGGGATTCCAATTCAATCCCATCAAGGTGGCATGTACCAATGCCATCTCACTAGTCCAAGTTGTCGCTCCCCCTCTTCATGGAGGAACGACACAGGATCCTGCGCTGTTCTTTCGTCTGCTCGGCCCTTCCCGGGTTTGCTGCTGGTTCTTCCCGGGTTGGCTACTGACCCTTCCACCTCCGTGGAAGGGCAGTTCCCCCTAGCCACTTTCCCCACTTCCGCGGGGGAGTGGCACACCGCCGGCCGGCTCTCTCGGGGGCTGCACAGGTGTTCCTTCAGACAGATGTTCCTGGTGCATGTTGTCTCTCTCCTCCTTTATAGTCCTCTTCTGCCAATCCCAACTCGGCTGCCCACACACCGAGTACGCTGCTCTCCTCCAATCAGGAGCAGGTCCTGCTGTTTATTGGTTGAACTGGAGGCAGCTGTGTAGAAGCTGTTTTCTCCTCTCCCAGAGCCATATTGTGGGAGAGCAGATGCATAGAATAAGTCTTAATTCCAGTAACTTAGTCTAGTCCGAGTTGCTCCCCACACAAGTGATTAATTTTTGTTCACAATTGACCATAATTAAAGGACTAAGAGTCAAAGGGAGCACATAAATAAGACTAGTGTCTGCTAATACTAATCGATAGAATAAAAAAGGGAGAGAACGATCCAACATGAGAAGTGCGATACACAGCAGACTCATAGAATGGCTGATGTCCTAAACAGCACTCTGGCCTCAGAATCAACCCTAAAGGCATTCGGATCCGGCTGAAAAGCCCATAAGAGTATTTCAGGCATGGAAAGCCAAGAAATGCTTGCAAAAAAAAAAAAAAAAAGAAGAAGACCTAAATGAAAGATCCCTGCGAGTGAGATCCCAGTGGAAAGAACAGTTCTTCATAGAAGGAGGTACCTTTCTCTGAAGGGAGGAGAGAACTTCCACTTTGATTATGACCTTGTCTAAATAAGATAAGAGTCGGTGAACTCAAAAGGCTTCCATATCCTTGGAAACTCATGACTGGAGCATAGGGAGATTAATGATGCCATAAACAAGAGTGTGAATTTGTAAAGTCAACAACAGGAGTCACTGTGCACTCACTCCTCATGTAGGATCTCTGTCCTTAATGTGCAGTACATTGAGATTTAATGCTATAACGAGTACTCAAACAGTATTTTTCACTTTGTGTTTCTATGTGGCTGCAAACTGTTGAAATCTTTACTTAATGTACACTAAACTGATCTTCTGTATATAAAGAGAATTGAAAATGAATTTTGATCTGAATGGAAGGGGGGAGGGAGAGGGAAAGGGGAGGGTTGCAGGTGGGAGGGAAGTCATTGGGGGGGGGAAGCCATTGTAATCCATAAGCTGTACTTTGGAAATTTGTATTCATTAAATAAAAGTTAAAAAAAAAGAAGATTTGGATATCATGATCCAAGAAGACCCTTATCTACACTGGGTACCCCAAACAGAATGCATACATGCTCCTATAATTCTCAGGAGAGCTTTAAACAGTCTAGAAGCTAAGCCGGTAGAAGGACCCACATATTACGTTGATGGAGGTAGCAAACAGGGAATGGGAAAATATGGCTTTTGGACAGCTGAAGGAAAAATAATGATTAAGGAGCATGAAGGAAGCAACCAAGAATTAGAAAAAAGAGCTATACTTTCCACCCTTCAGGCAGGACCTGAAAAAATGAATATAGTTACTGATTCCCAGTATGTATGTGGGTTAATTGAGGCAAGGCCTCTGCCTGAATGCATCGAAGAACCTCTTTTGAAGATTATACTAGAATCTATAGAAAACAAAGAGGAGCTTTATATACAGTGGGTACCAGGGCATAAAGGTATACCAGGGAATGAAAACATTGACAGGCTAATATCTACATCTTGTAGAACGCAGATATACCTAAGTGGTGCAAGGAGGCAATATCTGGGAGAAGGAACCAGAACAGATAGGATCTAAGCACCAAGAAATTTATTTCCTTAAAAACATCGAGTCATCAGAAAAGGACCATACAAAATGGCATGGGGATGTTCAATACTTAAGACAGGAGTATAACCTTCCAAAGAACGTTGCAGAACAAATAGTTAAGAAATGTCCCAAATGTGTTAATAAAGGAGGAACTATCCCACATCTCAGTAGATCAGGCTCAGGTGTATGGCAGATGGATGCCACACATTACGAAGGAAAAATCAGTATAGTAGCAGTTGAGACCGCCACAGGACTATTATGGGCTAAGGTAATTCCAAAAGAAAATGTACGAGAAACCGTATGGGCTATATTACAGCTAGCTAGGGTTGTAGAAACCCCTGAGAAAGGAATAATTAGTTTACCACAAAGACATGTTAGGCTAATCCCAAACCCGGAAAATTAACTTTCCTACAGGATACATGGATTATCAGCTATGCTTACCCTGCCCAAATAACCCCTGCATGTGCTCTGAATGCTGCTATCATTGCCAATTATGCTCTCTACAAAAGAAGTTAGGGATGTCTTTTTCCAGACAAAAGCAGAAAGAGATTGAGTATGGATGGTGCAAGTATCACCAATTAGTGGAGAAGAAGCAAAGGAATTGTATCAAGAACTTATAGAAAAGATGATACAGGAAGGAACATGGGAGCCCTCCATGAAGAATCCATTTGAGGGACTCCAAAAGGAACAACAAGAACAAAATGTAGGAGAATTGCAGGAACAGTTGCAGGAAATAAAAGAGAAACTAACTGAATGGGAGCCAGGTAAGGTATACACAGGTAAGAAAAAATCGCGGCCCCTTATAAAAGAAAGATTCATACTCTTAATAATGCTAGTGATGTTACCAGTAGTGCACTCTCCAATGTTGGGCTTAGTTGAAGTCCCTCCAGCCTATAAGGTTCCTAGTGTAAGGGAAGTACTGTGGAACTGTGAGTCGAAGCTACCAAATACAAAATGTGAACTTCCAGGGACTCTTTCCAATATACGGTACCATAGGAACAAAACCATCCAATGGACTGCACAGGTAATGGAGCTCACCAAATTGTGGGAACAGAAAATAATAGAATTAATAGATGGCCAGCGACGCAGCTCAACAGGCTAATCCTTTGCCTTGTGGCGCTGGCACACTGGGTTCTAGTCCCGGTCGGGGTGCTGGATTCTGTCCCGGTTGCCCCTCTTCCAGGCCAGCTCTCTGCTATGGCCGGGGAGTGATTGGGCCCTGTACCCCATGGGAGACCAGGAGGAAGAACCTGGCTCCTGCCTTTGGATCAACGCGGTGCGCCAGCCGCAGCACACCAGCCGCAGCGGCCATTGGAGGGTGAACCAATGGAAAAGGAAGACCTTTCTCTCTGTCTCTCTCTCACTGTACACTCTGTCTGTCAAAAAAAAAAGAATTAATAGAAAGTTCATGTAAGACAGAAAAAATAGGAAAATAGGATGTTCAAATTTCACATGCAGAAGTAACTCAGATAATATTACTATGACCTGTGACAGTACAATAAAGACATTAAAGGAACCTCTAAATATCCTAGTAAGAGAAAAATTAGCATACAGGCTGATCAGGGATCCATGGATCGTGAAGAGAGCTCTTGTACAGAAGTAGGTTGTCGTATGGAAGGAACCATCTGCCACAAATGTACCCTAGAACCAGCACCTTTAAGGTTGTGTGTGCGACCCCCTTATGCTATTATGAAGTGCTTAAATATAACATGTAAAGATGAAGGCCAGCTATGGAAGGCGGTAAATTGCTCCCAGTGGGAATCAATGGCTTGCATGAATGAAATGCCCATCTTACAACCTACATTAGCTTTCATAAGGACAGACAGATGGCCAGTATTAGGTTCATTTATGAACAATAATAAGAACACTAAAAATAACTCTGAATGGCAACAATAGGAAGGAGGAGAGCTTTATAACTATGATTGTAGTCTTCAGTTAAACATAAGCAAGGTAGATGTTAACATTACTTGTAAGTATGATATACCAAAAGAGTTTGTTTGGATGAATTTTAATGAATATACTATACAGTACAATGGCACAAGAATCAGTTAGGTAAACTGTACATTTTCAGTCAGAAATAACATATCATGGGCTGAGGAAGAGGCATGGGGATGGGACTGGAACAAGAACAAAATTAGCTTTAATTGTATTAATGGCAGCATTAGTAGATATATAATGTGCCTGATAGCTAACATAAATAATCATACTGTACAATGTTATTGGCAAGCAGGATACAAAGTCCTCAGCAAACACTTACTAAAATTGTAGAATCACTGAACAATTCAAAATGGGCTTGTCAGGCCCTAGGACTTTTCTACATTAGAGAGAGGGAGGCAGTAGATTCAGAAGGGCCTCACGATGGGCGTGTGAGTTTCATATCTATACCCAAAAGGCCAGTAATGACATGGGATTACAGGATAAGAGCATTCTTCTCAGAGTATATGGTGGTGCACACCGCAGGGTTCACTTATGTGCCAGTCAACACGACTGACCTGGTTTCACTGAGACCAAAATGAGACTTTGGAATCACAGCAGCCATAGTAGCAACGGTAATTGCAGCAGCTGCAGTCGTGGGAGCTGTGACAGGAGCGCTGGCTCTTGGCACCACCCAACTACAGGGGGAAGCCTTGGAGTCCGTCCTGCAGGTAATGCAGGATGAGCAGGCTCAGCTAGTGCTCCATACAGAGTTGCTAAAGGCACATTCTCGAGGGTTCCAAATTCTTGAAGCACGGATAAGTCAGATGGAAACTAATGACAGCGTTAAAATTGGAAAGTGAATTTAAATGTGAAAAGGTGTATCCACAGCTGTGCGTCACCAATATTCCATGGGAGAATCTCTCAGTCCCTAATTCCACGCAACTGGAAGAGATGTTTGCAAACTCCTCCCTGACTTGGCAAGATTGGGTTAGTAAAACCTCTTCCTTAGAATATAATATCACCCAAAATGCGAAAAATTTAACTGCCGCCATAGCCAGAGCTAAGCTTAATATAGATAGGGTACAATCAGTGGAAAATATGATCACATCCATGAGCAATACACTTAGTAAATGGTTGCCCACATGGTCTTGGATAAGGTCTTGGATAATAACTTATTATCATTCTGGCAATTATAATATGTCTACCTGTTCTCCAGTGACTTTTCTCAACTGGAAGGAATTTGGCAAAGGGATACCTTTTCTTCGAGGAAGTGACAGTCCCAGCAATAGAGGAAGATTACAACAGCAGAAACGACGAGGACACAAAGAGACATTTTGGAAGAACATGCGAGCCTTAGTTAAAGGCATCTGTCCCCTTGGTCCAGCAGCTCAGCATGCTCTACAACAATATAAACAGCTCTAAAATAAAAAGAAAGGGAGGACTGTCAGGGAATTATGAAGGAGAAGAAGCTGCACTCTAAGCTGCTCTGCAAGAGGAAATGGCCTAACCACAGACCATTGTTACAACTATGTAACCCTTCTACTAGGAGTACGGGGCCTAGGAGGGTGGTGTTGCTATGACTACAAGACCCTGGGAGATTGGCACAGGGGCGGGGTTACCCTTCAAAAACTGTATATAAGTGGACCCTCAGATGCTGTAAAGCAGAGGTTGCTCAGCCCCTCTCCTTGGTCCATAATGCCTTGTGCCCTCGGGGATTCTCCTGGTCTGTAGTGCCATGTGCCCTCAGGAGTTTGGCTGAGCAGTCTCTCCCTCAAGATGCCATAATAAAGGTGTGTACCTGAGTCTTCTCAGTCTCCTTTGTTGAACCTGTCATTGGCTTCCTGCCAGTTGCTGATGATCGGGAAGCCAGCAGTTACTGTTCAGGCTATTGTAAATTCAAAACTAGTGATTAAAATTAGAATTATGACTAGAATTAGCACTGTGCTATGACTTTCCTGAGATTCCAGGCTAGGGACGGCTTTATGATTATGGTTAGAATTACAGTTAGGGTAAATATTAGAACTGCATTTCAGATTATACTTTGGGTCAATGTTAAGGTTGTGGTTAGGGTTTGGGTAAAGGTTTAGTCTAGGTTTAGGTTTAGGGCTGTAGATTAGACTGCAATTAGATTTGGGATTACGATTAGGGTTAGGTTTTGAGATACAATTAGTTTTAGAATTAGGACTGGGTTAATACTGCGGTTACTAATAGGATTACAGTTGAGGTTATGTTAAGGTAAGGGCTAGTGTTAGGTTAATAACACTAGTGCTTGGGGTTAGGTTCAGGAGTAGGATTAGTTTTATGGATAGTGGGTGGGGTAGGGTTTTGTTATATATTTAACCTTCTGTTATTGCTAGGATTTGGCCTACAACTTGGATTAGATTTCATGCTATGGTGGCATTTAATTAGTATTCAGTTTGGAGCTAAGATTGGACTTAAGATTAGCGTTAGGATCCGGCACTGTGGTATAGTGGGTAAAAGCCACTGCCTACAGTTTCAGCATCCCATATGGGAACTGATTCATGTCCCAGCTGCTCCACTTCTGATCCAGCTCTGTGCTATGGCCTGATAAAGCAGTAGAAGATGGCTCAGGCCCTTGCGCCCCTACACCCATGTGGGAGACCCAGAAGTGAAGAAGCTCCTGGCTCTTCACTTTGGATCAACCCAGCTCCAACCACTGCTGCCTTTTGGGGAGTGACCCACTGGATGGTAGACCTCTGTCTCTTCCTCTCTCTCTGCCTCTCCTTCTCTGTGACTCTACATTTCAAATAAATAAATCTTTTTAAAAAGATTAGAGTTAGTATTTGGGTTTGGATTAGGTAAGGGCTAGGGATAGGTTTTAGTTTAGTGTTAGGGTTAGGGTCATGCTTAATATCAGGGCTAGGGTAATGTACATGGTAGAACTAATGTTAGGAATACCATTGGGGCTTGTGTTATTGTTAATTATGGTTAGGGTTTCCAATATTTCAAATACCATTTAGACCCACCATATTGGAAAGAACTGTTGTGCCTTAATTCATTTCAAAAAGTAGAGTTTGTTCTTCAATTAGATTAGCAATACCACAAAGAATTTTCTGTTGATTAATTTAGGTACTGAGAACTTCATACACAACACTGTATGTGCTTAGCAAGCAGGCCATTTTTTTAAAGTTTCAAACATCATGTGCATGAGCCACATTACAAAACCTGTCTTGCCTGATGTCACTTCAAAGAATATTATTACTCAATAGGAACACTGTTGCTACACTGATATTTCCCTGTTCATTTTAGCTTTAGGTACATAGGCTGCAACGAATAATAAGTATGTGAACAAAAAGTACATGAATGTTTCCATAAAGGGCTGATTTTGTTGAAGCTCTCTCAAGATCTTGAGTTAATACCCACTTTAGTACAACATTACAATCTTAGATTTCATGAAACTAGAGGCTAGTTTTGTTTTCATATTAGATGCAGTTAGTAAACAATGTGTTTCCGATGCTTCAGATAGCATAAACATAAACTGGAACAGAAATAGCTGTTGTCTCATGTTATTTCAAGAAATAGAATTAATTCCTCACTTAGACTTTGGTTATTACATTGATTTTTGTCTGTATTTACACCAATTGCTTCAGTTACACAGCACCTCATATGCAAAAAAATTATACACTTGATAATAGAGGAGAATTGAATGCTATTGAAAGATGTGTCTTTCCCTGAATTTTTAAAAGATTTATTTATGTGGGGCCTGTGGGGAGCAACTCGGACTATACTGTTACTGCAATTAAGACTTATTCTATGCATCTGCTCTCCCACAATGTGGCGCTGGGAGAGGAGCGTACAGCTTCCACCCAGCTGTCCCTTACCAACTTGATAGGCTGCAAGAGCCGCTCCTGATTGGAGGAGAGTGGCGCGCTCGGCGTGTGGGTAGCAGAGCACGGATTGGTGGAGAGGACTATAAAGGAGGAGAGAGACGGCATGCACCAGGAACATCTTAGGGGAACATCTAAGGGGAACACCTGTGCAGCCCCCGAGAGAGCCGGCCGGCGGTGTGCCGCTCCCCCGCGGAAGTGGGGAATGTGGCAGGGGGAACCGCCCTTCCACGGAGGTGGAAGGGTCGGTAGCCAACCCGGGAAGAACCAGCAGCAAACCCGGGGAGGGCCGAGCAGACAAAAGAACAGCGCAGGGTCCTGTGTCGTTCCTCCATGAAGAGGGGGAGTGACATAATGGTGCCGTGACTCGGATGGGAAACTTAGGAGGGAAGAAACGGGAAGAAATGGGAAAATACCGGAGAGAGAGACTAGCAAAGAGCCTAGGGAAAAGCCGGACGAAAAAGGTGCCGGAAGGAGCTATTGAAAGCCTAGGCATAGACTCGGATACAGACTATGGGGGGAAGCTGGGAGAAATCTCTAAGGTTGAAAGCGAAAGTGAAAGCTAGAACAAACAGACTCGGATACGGACTGTGGGAAAGAAGTTAGGATTTAAAGTGAAAGCAAGAAGAAACTTAGATTCAGATACAGACTGCAGGTTGAAAGTGAAAGTGAAACCTATAAGAAACTTAGACTCGGATATGGACTGTGGGGAGAGGCCAGGAGAAATGAGGGAGGAATATTGTTGGAAGAAAACTTAGGGAAATATACTGGGTAGAGAAAAATGCTAGGGAAATTGAAGCCGCGGGGGCAGGCTGAGGCGGAGACGAAAGCTACCTTGGGATTCGTCGAGTTAGCCCAGGGAATAAGGGGCGAAAAGTTAAAACCAGAAGCGGAAACGTAAGCTATAGGTTGAATTCGCCAGGTTAGCCCGGGGAACTTAGATTGAATACTAGTGGCGGAGACGTGAGCTGGGGCTGTGTGACTCGCGGAGGCTGCCGCGCGCAGAGAGAGCATGCGGGGCACAAGTAGATAGGGAACGCTGGGCTAGCATGGAGACCGCGGAGTGAGCGAATAGAAGCCGGGAAGCCGCGCAGATGGGAGAAGTGCGGGCTGAGGCGGCTCAGAGCCGGGGAAGCCGCCGAGAAGCAGCCTCGGGGCGGGCGCCGGGAAGCCGCAGGGATAAGAGAAACAGAAGTTTAGAAGTAAAATGAGAGAAATAGGAATGCTGGTAGATAGAAGTAAAATAGGAGAAATAGGAATGCCTGGAGATAGAGAAATAGAGAAAGGCCTCCCCACAACACAGCAATGAGAGAGCTTGGATTTGGTCTGCCTGATTAGGACGATAAGCACCTGCAGGCGGCTAGCAGCTTATGCGCCGCAGGTCACCGAAGACAGGCACGAATTAACACCAATAAGTCTCCCCACAACACGGCAATGAGAAGGCTTGGGTTCGGTTTGCCTGATAGGACTTGTAAGCACCTGCAGGCAGTTCTAGCAGAGTAGAGCATGCGCTGCAGGGCACCGAACACAGGCACACATCAGCGCCTAAAAAGCTCCTCACAACATGGCGAAGAGAGGACCCGGATTCAGTTTGCCTAATTGATAGGACTTGTAAGAACCTGTGGGCAACTCTAGCAAGCAGAGCAGAGTGTGTGCCGTGGGGCACCAAAGACAGGCACGTATCAATGCCAAAAAATAAAAAGAAAGAGGGATCTGTGGGGAACAACTCGGACTATACTGTTACTGCAATTAAGACTTATTCTATGCATCTGCTCTCCCACAATGTGGCGCTGGGAGAGGAGCGTACAGCTTCTACCCAGCTGCCCCTTACCAACTTGATAGGCTGCAAGAGCCGCTCCTGATTGGAGGAGAGCGGCGCGCTCGGCGTGTGGGTAGCAGAGCACGGATTGGTGGAGAGGACTATAAAGGAGGAGAGAGACGGCATTCACCAGGAGCATCTTAGGGGAACATCTAAGGGGAACACCTGTGCAGCCCCCGAGAGAGCCGGCCGGCGGTGTGCCGCTCCCCCGCGGAAGTGGGGAATGTGGCAGGGGGAACTGCCCTTCCACGGAGGTGGAAGGGTCGGTAGCCAACCCGGGAAGAACCAGCAGCAAACCCGGGGAGGGCCGAGCAGACAAAAGAACAGCGCAGGGTCCTGTGTCGTTCCTCCACGAAGAGGGGGAGCGACAGGGGCCAGCACTGTGGCTCAGTGGGTTAAAGCCCTGCCTGAAGCACCAGTATCCCATATAGGCACCAATTCTAGTCCTGGCTGCTTCTCTTCTGATCCAGCTCTCTGCTATGGCCTGGAAAAGTAGTAGAAGATGGCCTAAGGCTTTGGACTCCTGCACCCACATGGGAGACCCAGAGGAAGCTCTTGGCTCCTGTCTTCGTATTGGCTTAGCTCTGGCTATTGCGGCCATCTGGGGAGTGAACCAATGGATGGAAGACCTCTCTCTCTGTCTCTACCTCTTGGTAACTCTTTTTTTAAAGATTTATTTATTTATTTGAAAGAGTTACACTGAGAGAGAAGGAGAGGCAGAGAGAGAGAGAGAGAGAGAGAGAGATCTTTCATCAGCTCGTTCACTCCCCAGTTGGTGGCAATGGCCAGAGCTGTGTTGATCCAAAGCCAGGATCTAGGAGCTTCTTCTGGGTCTCGCACATGGGTACAGGAGCCCAAGGACTTGGCCATCTTCTACTGCTTTCCCAGGCCATACCAAAGAGCTGGATCAAAAGTGGAGCAGCCAGGAATTGAACCAGCACCCATATCATATGCCCACACTGCAGGAGGCATCTTTTTACACCTGCTGCTTCCCTGAATTTTTTCAAGGAATAGAATTTATGCCAGTGTAGTAGATGATCCCATTAATTTTCCTTGCCAATTCAAGAGAAAGCTCAACAATAAATGTCCTTAGTAAGTATTGTGATGTGCCATAAAGAAATGCACTGTACATGCGTTGTATCTGAAAGATACGCTAAGTTTAAAGCTACTACAAATAATGCAGTTGAAATATACATTATGCAGGCTTACAATGTTGATTTTCCTAGAATGTTAAGTGAATTCCCTGCTTTAACTACATAGGCATGAATAACAATATTTCCAATGTTTCAAATGCAGAGTGGTTTAATCATAGTTGAAAGAGTAGTGGTGCCTGAAGTTACCATAGTTTGTGTCTCAGTTGTTGGAGCCCACTAGCAACATCGATTTTTCTTTGCAAATTCTTTGATCTCTCTCCATCTTTCTCTCTCTCTCTGTCTCTCTGTGTATATATTTGTGGGCAATAATTGTACAAATGGCAGAATGCAGTTCATGTGAGTGTTAATGCAAAGGAATGTTTTGCCTGCACTTCTTTCAAGAAGTGGAGTTTGTACCCTGTTTATAGCTTGTTTAGTATTAGCTTACAAGATTAGGTTTCAATGCAAATTTAAAGGAATGGTTGTCGTAAGCCTAGGAACACCAAAGAAGCATTGTGCCTTCAAATATGAAGACGTGCTTACATGTGGACTACTTGAAAGATGCACTGTGCATGAAACTGGCATAATGAATTTGCAGTGCACATCAGAACATACTTGCAACAATTTTTTTTTCCAGAAAAAGATTAACTGAATTCTCTTTCTCTACACAGTGGTTAATAAATAATACATTTCCATTATTCAAACACTGGTTAAATAAATCATACTTGAAATTTCTGTTGTACCTTAAGTTATAATAGCAATAGGGTTAGTGTCTCAATTTGAACACAGCTACATTCATTATACTTTGAATATTCATTAATTGGTTGATGAATACAAATCTTAATATGTAGCAAGAACAAAATCAAAGAAAACAGGAAATGAATGTTACTGGATAACAGTGTTTCGCCAGAAGTTACCTCAAAAGATGAAATTACCTCACAGTGTCATACCAGCTGACATCACCAGAGTACACCATGGGGTCTTCATGCCAAAGAAAGGCAAAGCTTGACTTAACACTGTATGCATTTAGCATTGGGCTTTCCAGTATGAAAACTTCACACACTGTATGGGTGAATTACAAACTGCAGAGGGGGCGATCCCGGGAGGAGCCCATGAATGCATGAGTGCCCACACTCTGGTCTTGCGGGGAATACGAAACAGCCCGTGCCACTCAGAGGGCCTGATGTGACAGCCCCTACCCCAGCTACGAGCTCATCCCATGAACGGCCACGGTTCCGGTCAGGAGTGGATCACACCAGCAGTCCCTGGGAGAGGACCCTGCCCTTCAACCCCCTCTCACCAGGAAGCCTCAACAGCACATGTGCAAGCCTCGAGCTTCCCAAAGACTATGTTTCTGAGGCTCGGTTTCACCCACAGGCGTGTTCCTGAGGCCGGCCACTGCCTCTAGCTAGGACTTGTGGCCTGTTTGGCACACTGGGCGGGCTCCTAGAGAGCCAGCTGATTGGGGCATCCGGGGTCCTGCTGGCTCCGTGTGTGAATGGCAGACGTTAGCCGAGTGGGGCCAGGCCTGGCCACCCTGACCAAGGGCCGATCCTCACCCTGCAGCCAGCAATCTGCCCTGCAGTCGGTTGGGGGCCTCAGGTCAGTGCTGTCCCAAGCTCTGCGTGTATTGGTGTGCAGTGCCGTGTGCATTCTTCCTGCCCCTAGCCCTAACTGAACCTTTTCCCAGCTCTAGAGCTCGCGGTCCTCTCAGGCTTTCTGCTGAAGATCGGGGGCTGTGCCCCAGGCCGGAATGTTCAGGCTTTCATCTTGGACCTGCCTCGCCCCTGCCCAGTGGCTTCATGGGCTTCTCAGCCTGCCTGGAGCACCAGCCAGTCTCTTTCTCAGGGAGCTAGCCAAGGATTGAGTCCCAGTCCCGCAATATGTCTGATCTGTCGGAAAGGCTGATCATTCAGCAGATTGCTAGAACAAAACAGGTGCCTTGCCTGGGATCCAAAGAGGAGTTTAGATTTTCTATGTCTTTATGGTTCAGTTTAGGTAGGTTGTATGTTTCCAGAATCTGTCCATTTCTGAGAGATTTCCCAGTTTGTTGCCATACAACTTTGTCGTAATTTCAGATGACTCTTTTTATTTCTGTGGTGTCTATTGCTACATTGCCCTTTTCAACTCTGATTTTATTGATTTAGGTTTTCTCTCTCCCTTTTTTGGTTAGTTGGGCCAATGGTGTTTCAACTTTGTTTATTTTTTTCAAAAAACCAGCTGTTCGTTTTGCTGAGCTTTTGTAATGATTTTTTGGATTCATTTCTGTTTATTTCTTCTCTAATTTTAATTATTTCTCTTCTCCTACTAGTTTTGGTTTGGTTTACTGTAGATTTTCTAGATCCTTGAGATGCATTGATAGCTTATTTATTTGTTGCCTTTCCAATTTCTTGATGTAGGCACCTATTGCTATAAGCTTTCCTCTTAACACTGCTTTTCTGTATCCCATAAGTTTTGATATGTTGTGTTGTTATCTTCATTTGCTTCCGGAAAGTTTTTGATCTCTCTTGATTTCTTCTATGACCCACTGTTCATGCAGGAGCATGTTGTTTAGTCTCCATGTGTTTGCATATGCTCTACGGATTCCTGAGTTGCTAATTTCCAGCTTTGTTCCATTGTGTTCTAAGAATATGCATGCATATTTTCGATTCTTTTGAATTTGTTGAGACTTGCTTTATGGCTTAGTATGTGGTCAATCCGAGAGTAGGTTCCATGCACTGCTGAGAAGAATGTAAATTCTTTAAGTGTAGGATTGAAAGTTCTGTAGATATCTGTTAGATCCATTTGCGCTATAATGTCAATTAAATCTGCTGTTTCCTGGTTGATTTTTTGTCTGGTTTATTTGTCCATAGCTGAAAGTGGAGTATTGATACAATACAATAAAATACTCTTGTTTTGGAGTCTAAGTCTTCCTTTAAGTCACTTAACATATATTTTAAATATCAGTGACCTATAATTAGGTGAATTTATGTTTATAATAGTTACAACTTCCTGTTGAACTGATCCCTTAATCATTATATAGTTCCCCTCTTTGTCTCTCTTAACAGTTTTAGCATTAATGTTTATTTTGTTTATTTTTATATTAAGATGGCTACACCAACTCTTTTATGGTTTTTGTTGGCATGGAATATCTTTTCCAACCTTTCACTTTCAGTCTGCATGCAGCTTTGTTGGAAGGATGTGTTTCTTGTGAGCAGCAAATAGATGGGTTTTGTTTTTTAATCCATTCAGCCAGTCTGTGTCTTTTAACTGGAGAGTTGAGGCCATTTACATTCAACGTGACTATTGATAAGTAGTAACTTTGTCCTGCCATTTTACCAAAGATAGTTTCTAATATATACTTGGAACTTCCTGTGTTCTTCTACTGAGAGATTGTCTTCCTTTACCTTCTTTCATATTGATGGCTGTGTTTCTGTGTTTCTGTGTGTAACGCATCTTTAAGCTTCTTTTGCAGGGCTGGATGAGTGCTGACAAATTCTTTCAATTTCTGTTTGATGTGAAAGGTCTTTATTTCACCTTTCATCCACAAATGAGAGCTTTGCCGGATATAATATTCTGGGCTGGCAGTTTTTCTCTCTTAGTACCTGGGCCATATCTCGCCATTCCCTCCTAGCCTGTAGGGTTTCTGATGAGAAGTCTGCTGTGAGTCTAATTGGAGATCCTCTGAGAGTAACCTGGCATTTCTCTCTCGAACATTTTAGATTCTTTATGTTTCACTGTGGTGACTTTTATTACAAAGTGTCATGGCAAGGACCTTTTCTGGTCATGTTTATTGCTAGTTCTGTGTGCTTCCTGTACTTGGATGTCTCTTTCTTTCTCCAATCCCAGGAAGTTTTCTGCTAGTATCTCATTAAAAAGGCCTTCTAATCCTTTCTCTCTCTCTTCAGGAACTTCTAGAACCCGAATGTTGGGTTTTAATAGTATCCTGTAGATTCCTAATAATGTTTTAGATTTCTAATTTCCTCTTCTTTTCTTTGGTTTGACTGTATACTTTCCTGTGCTCTGTCTTCTAAGTCCGATATTCTCTCTTCTGCCTCACTGATACTGTTTTTAAGGCTCTCAACTGAATTTTTTATTTGTTCTATAGATTTCTACATTTCATTTAGATTTCTCTTCAATATCTCAAATTCATGTTTTATTGAATACTCATTTCATTTTGATTCCTCCTTAAGATTTCCTTTTCATGAGATTTCTTTTCATGTGCTGCATGGATTTCAGTAGTTTGTGCGTTTGTTTTCATTACTTCTAAATATTCTTATCATCAGTTTGCTGAGTCCATTTCTTGCATTTATTCTGTCTCGTCATCTTCATAATTTTGTATTGAAGTGTCGTGTTCTTTTGGGAGTGTCATGTTGTCTTCCTTATTCTTGTTTCCTTGGTTGTTGCATTTGTTGTTCAGCATATGTGGAGATACTCATTGTATGGTTTATTTATGTTAATCTCTGTGAAATGATATCCTTTTGACCAAAAGGTTAACTCAGTGGCTATAACTCAGGCTTAAAGTTAGGCATTTAGTAACTTAACCAAACTCTCTTATGAGTTCAAGTATTGTCTATTACTAGAGTTATTTGGTTCTCATATATATAGGATCATGCCACCTGCAAACAAGGAAAACTTAACTTCCTCTTTTCCAACTTGTATCCCTATTATTTCTTTTTCTTGCATAATGGTTCTGGTTAAATGTCACTCCCCCTCTTCGTGGAAGAACGACACTAAACCCTGCCTAGGTTTCCTATCCGAGTCACGGCACCATTATGTCACTCCTCCTCTTCATGGAGGAACGACACAGGACCCTGCATTGTTCTTTTGTCTGCTCGGCCCTCCCCGGGTTTGCTGCTGGTTCTTCCCGGGTTGGCTACCGTCCCTTCCACCTCCGTGGAAGGGCGGTTCCCCCTGCCACTTTCCCCACTTCCGCGGGGGAGCGGCACACCGCCGGCCGGCTCTCTCGGGGGCTGCACAGGTGTTCCTTCAGATAGATGTTCCTGGTGCATGTTGTCTCTCTCCTCCTTTATAGTCCTCTTCCATCAATCCCAACTCTGCTACCCACACGCCGAGTACACTGCTCTCCTCCAATCAGGAGCAGGTCTTACAGTTTATTGGTTGAACTGGAGGCAGCTGTGTAGAAGCTGTTTCCTCCTCTCCCAGTGCCATATTGTGGAAGAGCAGATGCATAGAATAAGTCTTAATTCAAGTAACTTAGTCTAGTCCGAGTTGCTCCCCACAGTTAAAGCTCCAAGATTAGCAATGATGAATGTGGGCATCCCTGACAGGTCCAAATCTTAGTGGAAATGCCTGCAACTTTTCCCATTTAATATGATGCTGTCTGGGATTATCATATATTGCCTTGAATGGGTTGAAGAATGTTCCTTCTATGCACAATTTGCTTGTATACACAATGCCATGGCTGAGATAGAACTTGTAAGATCAATCCCATTGACAATAACTACAAAAATTTAAATGCATTGAAATAAAGTTACCCAATTATGTATAAGATTTCTAAAATGAAAATTAGAAAAGATTTTTAAAAATAGAAGACAAAAAATTAGAAAAATAAAACTCTTCCATGTCCATGGATTGGAAGAAGTAATACCATCAAAAGGTCCATACTACCCAATACAATTTAGAGATTTAATGTGATCCCTATCAAAATACCAAGGACATTCTCTAAAGATGTAGAAAAAGTGTTTATATTCATATGAAGCACAAGAGACTCCAAGTAGCTAAAGCAATTTTAAACAACAAAATTAAATCTGAAGGGTAATAATTTCAGATTTCAAGATGTGCTATGTGACAGTTATAATTAAAATTTCCTGGTGATAGCAACAAAACAGACATGTAGACCAATTCAATAGAATAGAAACTTGAGAAATTAATTCATGCAGCTAACTCAACTAATCTTTGACTATTGAGCTAAAACCAATCTCTGGAGACTGAACAATCTCCTCTGTGGTGGAATGAGAAGGCCATGCCAAGATGGCCACTGGCAAGTGAGCATCAGTTACTCAGGAATGGCTTTGAATCCCACCTGGCAATGGAGCCTGCCTGGCAACAGGCTGTGATTGGTTGGGGCATAGACCACCCCTTGACTGGATTGGCTGGTCTTGGCTATATAAGCTGTTGTACTAACTGAAATAAATGAGTCTGCAGGCTGCTTGCCTCATTCCCACTTTTACCCAACTCCCGGGGTCTGTGTGGTGACTCTGCGCCTCTTGCCCCCACCATGCTCTTCCTCTCAGAAATGAATCCACTGCAACATTGTTGAGAAATCAACTGCAACACTCCTCAACAAATGGTCTTGAGAAAAGTGGATCCACACATACAAAAGAATGAAACAAGATGACTACATTACACCTTATATAAAAATCAACTCACAATGGATACAGGATCTAAATCTATGACATAACACCAATGAAATATGAGAGGGAAACATTTAGGAAACTCTGCAAGACAAAGGCATAGGCAGAGTTCTCGGAACAGAGCCCAGCAGTACAGGCAGTAAAGGCAAAAAATAGACACTGCACTGTGAAGGAATCACTTTACAAAGTGAAAAGGCAACTGACAGAATGGGAGAAAATATTTTCAGGGTACACAACTGCTAAATGACTAGCAGCCAAGTCCTATAATGGGCTCAGGAAACTCAATAACAACAGAACAAACAATCCAGTTAAGAAATGGGCTAACCACCCTCGGGGGGCGGAGCCAAGATGGCGGAATAGTGAGGGCGCGCACCGAAAGTCCGGGAAAATTTAGTTTAATAAAAGGGGAGTTACGGTAGCCTCAGAAAAAAGAACCAGGAAAATATTGCAGAGGAAACTCTTCTGGATTGAGTGGCCATGAATCAGAGGACCTACTGGGAGAACAAGGTCGCCCACCGCGCGGAAGCCGAGCCGCGGGACCGAGCTGCGCAAGCCGCAGGCTCTGCGTGCCAGTGCTCGAAGGGGAGTGCGTGCCACACAGACAACAGCGGGGAGACTTGGGACGTCCAGGGCTCCGAGTCCACACATTGGCGCTGGAAGGGGAGCGGACCTGCGTGGAGAGCGTGGGAGCCCACAGTTTGGGACACCAGCGGCAGACTCAACACACCAGCACTGGAACACGAGGTGAGCCGAACCTCAATAGCCCGAGACACTGGCAGGCAAGTGGAGAGAGGAGACTAGAGGGAACGACCCCCGGGGGGGGGGGAACTTCACCAGGCTAACCGGAAGAAAGAGAGAGGAAAAAAAAAAAGGTGACTGGTACGGACATGGGTTTCTCTCTCTCCGCTCACCTCTCAAGGGCGAGCAAGACAAAGAGCAGGCGCCATCTTGGACATACGTCATAAGCAGAGTGACCTCAGGTCTGCACCGACCCTGAGCCTAGCAGAAAAACCTGACTCTGGGCGGGGCAAATTAACAGGAGATTAGGACCTAGTAAATTTGTGGTGCTACTGAACTGAGACTGTGAAAAAAGAGATGGTGGGGGAGAGAACTCACAGAGCACTCTACAGAGAAGCTACAATTCCGTAACTTTGGCAACCCAGTGAGAGACTGAAGGAGAATTTGAGCCCACTCTGAGGGCAGAACAGATTCCCTGGGTGGTCCTTGGGAAAGAGCTTCTGATCTCTGGCTCCTGTGGGTATATCATTTGCCTGCTAACTACCTCCAACTTCGTTCAGCTGTGCAGAATTACTTCCCTTTTGAATCAAAAAAAAGAAAGAGAGAGAGAGAGAGAGGTTTACCACGCCTAACCTGGGAGTGTCACCTTTGGCACACCAAACAGAGCTCTCAGGCCACACCCATCTCAAGCCCTAAGGCTCCATCAAAAACAGATAGTCCACTTAATTTAGAGTCATAGTATAACAAGAAAAAGCACCACAGTGAAGAAACCAAATATCTCCAATATGCCAAATAACAAGTGCAAAAACCGAGGTAATAAAAACAAGGAAGTCACCATGAAGCCCTCAAATGAAAAAGACACCCAAATTCAAGATTATGAAGATGATGACATAGAAGAAATGCAAGAAGCAGATCTCAAAAAATTGATAAGAACATTAAGAAGTTCTCAAAAACAAATTCTTGAACTACAGAAATCCTTAATGGACAAGATAGAAAATCTCTCTTGTGAAAATGAACTATTAAGGAGGAATCAAAATG
The DNA here is from genome assembly GCF_051225735.1 of Oryctolagus cuniculus. Lineage (NCBI taxonomy): Eukaryota > Metazoa > Chordata > Mammalia > Lagomorpha > Leporidae > Oryctolagus > Oryctolagus cuniculus. The sequence goes on from NC_142878.1 coordinate 113,278,509, forward strand.
AAATGAAACAACTAGTACAACAGGAAACTGGGATAGTGACTGAAGTGAAGAATTCAATAGATCAAATGAAAAACACAATAGAGAGCCTTACAAACAGAATGGGTGAAGCAGAAGAGAGAATATCAGACTTAGAAGACAGAGAACAGGAAAGGATACAGACCAAAGAAAAGAAGAGAAAATTAGAAATCTAAAACATATTGTCGGGAATCTGCAGGATACTATTAAAAAACCCAACATTTGGGTTCTAGGAGTTCCTGAAGGCATGGAGAGGGAGAAAGGATTAGAAGGCCTTTTTAGTGAGATATTAGCAGAAAATTTCCCAGGTTTGGAGGACAGAGAAATCCTAGTACAGGAAGCTCACAGAACCCCTAATAAACACGAACAAAAGATCCTCACCACGACACGTTGTAATTAAACTCTCCACAGTGAAACATAAAGAAAAGATCCTAAAATGTGCAAGAGAGAAATGTCAGATTACTCTCAGAGGATCTCCAATCAGACTCACAGCTGACTTCTCATCAGAAACCCTACAAGCTAGGAGGGAATGGAGAGATACAGCCCAGGTACTAAGAGAGAAAAACTGCCAGCCCAGAATATTATATCCTGCAAAGCTATCATTTGTGAATGAAGGTGAAATAAAGACTTTTCATAGCAAACAGAAATTGAAAGAATTTGTTGCCACTCGTCCAGCCCTGCAAAAGATGCTTAAAGATGTGTTACACACAGAAACAAAGAAACACGGTCATCAATATGAAAGAAGGTAAAGAAGGAAACCAAGGAAGGAAAGCTCACAGCAAAAGATCACAGGGAATTCAAAGCATATATTAAACGTATCTTTGGCAAATGGCAGGGCAAAGTTACCACTTATCATTAGTCACATTGAACATGAATGGCCTGAACTGTCCACTTAAAAGACACCGATTGGCTGATTGGGTTAAGGAACAAAACCCATCTACTTGCTGCTTACAAGAAACACATCTTTCCAACAAAGATCCATACAGACTGAAAGTGAAAGGCTGGAAAAAGATATACCATGCCAACAGAAATGAAAAAAGAGCGGGCGTAGCCATCTTAATATCAGACACCATAAACTTTACCACAAAAACCATTAAGAGAGACAAAGAGGGACACTACATAATGATTAAGGGATCAATTCAACAGGAAGATATAACAATTATCAATGTATATGCACCTAACTACAGGGCACCGGTTTATCTAAAAGATTTGTTAACGGACTTAAAGGGAGACTTAGACCCCAATACAATAGTACTGGGGGACTTCAATACTCCACTCTCAGAAATAGACAGATCAACAGGACAGAAGATCAACAAGGATACAGTAGATTTAAATGACACTATAGCCCAAATGGATCTAACAGATATATACAGAACTTTCAATCCTACAGCTAAAGATTTTACATTCTTCTCAGCAGTACATGGAACCTTCTCTAGGACTGACCACATACTAGGCCATAAAGCAAGTCTCAGCAAATTCAAAAGAATTAGAATCATACCATGCAGCTTCTCAGACCATAAAGGAATGAAGTTGGAAATTAGCAACTCAGGAATCCCTAGAGCATACACAAACACATGGAGATTGAACAACATGCTCCTGAATGAACAATGGGTCATAGAAGAAATCAAAAGAGAAATCAAAAACTTTCTGGAAGTAAATGAGGATAACAGCACAACATACCAAAACTTATGGGACGCAGCAAAAGCAGTGTTAAGAGGAAAGTTTATATCAATAGGTGCCTACATCAAGAAATTGGAAAGGCACCAAATCGATGAGCTTTCAATTCACCTCAAGGATCTAGAAAACCTACAGCAAACCAGACCCAAATCTAGTAGGAGAAGAGAAATAATTAAAATCAGAGAAGAAATCAACAGGATTGAATCAAGAAAAACATGACAAAAAATCAGCCAAACGAGGAGCTGGTTTTTTGAAAAAATAAACAAAATTGACACCCCATTGGCCCAACTAACTAAAAAAAGAAGACAAAAGACCGAAATCAATAAAATCAGAGATGAAAAAGGAAACGTAACAACAGACACCACAGAAATAAAAAGAATCATCAGAAATTACTACAAGGACTTGTATGCCAGCAAACAGGGAAACCTATCAGAAATGGATAGATTCCTGGACACATGCAACCTACCTAAATTGAACCAGGAAGACATCGAAAACCTAAACAGACCCATAACTGAGACAGAAATTGAAACAGCAATAAAGGCCCTCCCAACAAAGAAAAGCCCAGGACCAGATGGATTCACTGCTGAATTCTACCAGACATTTAAAGAAGAACTAACTCCAATTCTTCTCAAACTATTCAGAACAATTGAAGAAGAGGGAATCCTCCCAAATTCTTTCTATGAAGCCAGCATCACCTTAATTCCTAAGCCGGAAAAAGATGCAGCACTGAAAGAGAATTACAGACCAATATCCCTGATGAACATAGATGCAAAAATCCTCAATAAAATTCTCACCAATAGAATGCAACAACACATCAGAAAGATCATCCACCCAGACCAAGTGGGATTTATCCCTGGTATGCAGGGATGGTTTAATGTGCGCAAGACAATCAATGTGATACACCACATTAACAGACTGCAAAAGAAAAACCATATGATTATCTCAATAGATGCTGAGAAAGCATTTGATAAAATACTACACCCGTTCATGATGAAAACTCTAAGCAAACTGGGTTTGGAAGGAACATTCCTCAATACAATCAAAGCAATCTATGAAAAACCCACGGCCAACATCCTATTGAATGGGGAAAAGTTGGAAGCATTTCCACTGAGATCTGGTACCAGACAGGGATGTCCACTCTCACCACTGCTATTCAATATAGTTCTGGAGATTCTAGCCAGAGCTATTAGGCAAGAAAAAGAAATTAAAGGGATACAAATTGGGAAGGAAGAACTCAAACTATCCCTCTTTGCAGATGACGTGATTCTTTATTTAGGGGACCCAAAGAACTCTACTAAGAGACTATTGGAACTCATAGAAGAGTTTGGCAAAGTAGCAGGGTATAAAATCAATGCACAAAAATCAACAGCCTTTGTATACACAGGCAATGCCATGGTTGAGGAAGAACTTCTAAGATCAATCCCATTCACAATAGCTACAAAAACAATCAAATACCTTGGAATAAACTTAACCAAGGACGTTAAAGATCTCTACGATGAGAATTACAAAACCTTAAAGAAAGAAGTAGAAGAGGATACCAAGAAATGCAAAAATCTTCCATGCTCATGGATTGGAAGAATCAACATCATCAAAATGTCCATTCTCCCAAAAGCAATTTATAAATTCAATGCAATACCACTCAAGATACCGAAGATCTTCTTCTCAGATCTGGAAAAATTGGTGCTGAAATTTATATGGAGGCACAAGAGACCTCGAATAGCTAAAGCAATCTTGTACAACAAAAACAAAGCCGGAGGCATCACAATACCAGATTTCAGGACATACTACAGGGCAGTTGTAATCAAAACAGCATGGTACTGGTACTGAAACAGATGGATAGACCAATGGAACAGAATTGAAACACCAGAAATCAACCCAAACATCTACAGCCAACTTATATTTGATCAAGGATCTAAAACTAATTCCTGGAGCAAGGACAGTCTATTCAATAAATGGTGCTGGGAAAATTGGATTTCCACGTGCAGAAGCATGAAGCAAGACCCCTACCTTACGCCTTACACAAAAATCCACTCAACATGGATTAAAGACCTAAATCTACGACCTGACACCATCAAGTTATTAGAGAACATTGGAGAAACCCTTCAAGATATTGGCACAGGCAAAGAGTTTCTGGAAAAGACCCGGGAGGCACAGGCAATCAAAGCCAAAATCAACTATTGGGATTGCATCAAATTGAGAAGTTTCTGTACTGCAAAAGAAACAGTCAGGAGAGTGAAGAGACAACCAACAGAATGGGAAAAAATATTTGCAAACTATGCAACAGATAAAGGGTTAATAACCAGAATCTACAAAGAGCTCAAGAAACTCCACAAAAACAAAACAAACAACCCAATTAAGAGATGGGCCAAGGACCTCAATAGACATTTTTCAAAAGAGGAAATCCAAATGGCCAACAGGCACATGAAAAAATGTTCAGGATCACTAGCAATCAGGGAAATGCAAATCAAAACCACAATGAGATTTCACCTCACCCCGGTTAGAATGGCTCACATGCAGAAATCTACCAACAACAGATGCTGGCGAGGATGTGGGGAAAAAGGGACACTAACCCACTGTTGGTGGGAATGCAAACTGGTCAAGCCACTATGGAAGTCAGTCTGGAGATCCCTCAGAAACCTGAAGATAACCCTACCATTCAACCCAGCCATCCCACTCCTTGGAATTTACCCAAAGGATTTTAAATTGGCAAACAAAAAAGCGGTCTGCACCCTAATGTTTATTGCAGCTCAATTCAGAGTAGCTAAGACCTGGAACCGACCTAAATGCCCATCAACGGTAGACTGGATAAAGAAATTATGGGATATGTACTCTTTAGAATACTATACCGCAGTAAGAAACAACGAAATCCAGTCATTTGCAACAAAATGGAGGAATCTGGAACACATCATGCTGAGTGAAATAAGCCAGTCCCAAAGGGACAAATATCATATGTTCTCCCTGATCGGTGACAACTGACTGAACACCAAAAAGGAAACCTCCTGAAGTGAAATGGACACTATGGGAAATGGTGACTTGATCAGCATAGCCCTGACTGTTAATGAACAACTTAATACATTATCCCTCTTAGTATTTTTTTTGTCTGTTCTACTTAATATGACTGGTTTAATTCTGTAATTAATACACAGTTATTCTTAAGTGTTAAAAATTAACTGAAATGTGATCCCTGTTAAACATAAGAGTGGGAATAAGAGAGGGAAGAGACGTATAATTTGGGACATGCTCAAGCTGACTTGCCCCAAATGGTAGAGTTAGAAACATACCAGGGGATTCCAATTCAATCCCATCAAGGTGGCATGTACCAATGCCATCTCATATTCCAAGTGATCAATTTCAGTTCACAGTTGGTCATAATGAAAGGACTAAGAGTCAAAGGGAGCACATAAACAAGTCTAGTACCTGCTAACACTAACCGATGGAATAAATAAAGGGGAGAGTGATCCAACATGGGAAGTGAGATACTCAGCAGACTCATAGAATGGCAGATGTCCTAAATAGCACTCTGGCCTCAGAATCAGCCCTAAAGGCATTCGGATCTGGCTGAAAAGCCCATGAGAGTATTTCAGGCATGGAAAGCCAAGACACTATGGCAAAATATCTCTGCGAGTGAGATCCCAGTGGAAAAAACAGGTCTTCAAAGAAGGAGGTACCTTTCTCTGAAGGGAGGAGAGAACCTCCACTTTGACTATGACCTTGTCTAAACAAGATAAGAATCGGAGAACTCAGAGGGCTTCCATAGCCTTGGAAACTCATGACTGGAGCATAGGGAGACTACTGATGCCATAGACAGGAGTGTCAATTTGTAAAGTCAACAACAGGAGTCACTGTGCACTTACTCCTCATGTAGGATCTCTGTCCTTAATGTGTTGTGCATTGAGATTTAATGCTATAACGAGTACTCAAACAATATATTTCACTTTGTGTTTCTATGGGGGTGCAAACTGTTGAAATCTTTACTTAATGTATACTTAACTGATCCTGTGTAAAAAAAAAAAAAGAAATTATCAATTCCCAACTTGACTCACACTGGGATTAAACATGACAATAGGTCTGATCTGATTTCATCATCATTTAAAAAAAATCATCTATTATTTTACACTTTATGTTTCTGTGTGGGAGCAAACTGTTGAAATCCTTACTTAATGTATACTAAGCTGATCTTCTGTATATTAAGATAATCAAAAATGAATCTTGATGTGAATGGAAGGGGAGAGGGAGTGGGAAAGGGGAGGGTAGTGGGTGGGAGGGACGGTATGTGGGGGAAGCCATTGTAATCCATAAATCGTACTTTGGAAATTTATATTCATTAAATAAAAGTTTAAAAAAATGGACACAACCCTCAATATTGCTACAAAAATAGCTTTGTCAAACTTTGTTGTATATCTTTGTCAAACCAATGGTTAAGAATGATGTGCTACTATAGTATCATGATCTGTGATTGTTTTAAAATTATAGCATATGATTTAAGCAGTCAAAAAAAAATAAATGGACTAAAGGTGTAAACAGGCATTTTTCTAAGCATGATATAAAAAATTGCCAGTAGTCAAATGAAAAAATGCTCAGGATCACTAGCCACCTGGAAATTCAATAAGAATGAAAATGGGGTTTCAGCTCACCCCAGTTAGAAGAACTGTCATCCAAAATAAAGAAAAATAATAAATTCTGATGATGTTGTGGATAAGAAGGTACCATAATATACCACTGTTTGGAATGAAAAGTAGTACAAACATTATGGAAGACAATATGGATATTCCTCAGAAATATGAAAACAGATCTACCATATGTCCTAGCAATCTCACTCCTTGAAAAAGAAATCCTCATGTGAAAGAGTTGTACCCCTATGTTTATTATAGCTCAATTCATGATAGCCAAGATATGAAATCAACCTAGATGTTCATCAATTGATGAGTGGATAAAAATGTGGCATGTACAGACAGTTCAATACTACTCAGCCATAAAAAAGGAGTGGAATCTTGTGTTTTGCAACAAAATGGATGCAGCTGGAAAACATTATGCTTAGTGAAATCAGCCAGTCCCCAAATGACAGATGTTTTTGCTGATTTGTGCTAGTTAATACAGAATACAAAAATTGTATAAGAATGAAATGGGTATCTTGTGATTAGATTGTTATTTTAGTGTTAAGCCTGTGACTACAGAGTGGATTTAAATAAAGTTTTTGCAAAATCTAAAGAAAAAGAAGGAAGGGAATTCAGGGAGAACATGGAAGTGGAAGAAACTATGATATCTTTGGATAACTGTACCTATGAATTATATGAAATCTGTTCGCTTTATATTAATAAAAATTGAAAAAGTGTTAGGTATCTATTTTTGCAAAAGAAAGAAACACAACAAAAAATATTCCATGGAATTTGAGGTATAAACCTGCAGAATTAATTGTGGTGGAATGAGAAGGCCATGCCAAGGTGGCCACTGGCAATAGAAACTGCCTGGCAACAGGCTCTGATTGGATGGTTTTGGGAACCACGTGAAACAGAGCCTGCCTGGCAACAGGCTATGATTGTATGGTTTCAGAAACTTCCTGGCAACAGGGTGTGATTGGTAGGGCATAGACCACCCCTTGACCAGCTTGGCTGCCTTGGCTATATAAGCTGCTGTAGAAACTGAAATAAACAAGTCTGCAGGCTGCTTGCCTCTGCCCTGCTTTCACCTGGCTCCTGGAGTCTGTGTTGTGACTCTGCACCTCTTGCCCTGCCACGATCCTCCTCTCAGAATGAATCCGCCTCCACCAATTATTAGCAATTTTTAATTATAGTTTTTCTGGAGATTTCTCATTTAGAAATTTTAGCATCTTTCTACACACTAGATTTTCCTATAATTACAATTAGAATAAATTGTCATGAATTGCAGATGTTACTTTAGAAGTTGTGCAATTAATTTGCAATTAATTGCAAGCTATAGCTGTCATCTGAATAGCATCTCATCTGTGTAACATCTAGTGCTCACTGCTTTATGATTAAAAAATCATAGAATAAACAAAATTTATGGTACTTCTGATGAAACATTCTAATAGGAAAAGGCTAACAAAGTTTGAAAAGATAATGAAAATGGGACTGACTTGAATAGAATCCTATTTGTTGTAAACAGTAGCTAGTAACTATTGTTTATTGTGGAATAAAAGATACTGATTTCCAGCTTGATTATCTTGCCTTAATTCACATTAAATTTAAACATCTTTTTAATTATTCATTTACATTAACTGTTAAATTGTACTTTAATCCCACTGATTCAAAGTCTAATCTCATCCAAAAACCACTTTACAGACACACCAAGAAATAATGTTTAATCTGAATACTCTATGATCCATGATGTTGACATATATGATTAATCATCACAGCAGGTTTCTAAAACCTGTCAAATGATAGAATTATTAAGTCTTAACTATCCACATCAGCAATGTAACTAGATACTGCCAAGATGTTTGTCAGGATTTTTCAATTTTAACCACCCTACATACAACTTAGTCATATTCCAATCTTTCTAATTTCATGAATCAAATGTGCCAAATTATTTTAATGTGTATTTCCTTAATTATTAGAAATGCCAGGCACTTCCTTTGTTAGTCACTGGGATTTTCCCTTTTTGAAATTGCCTAAAACTTGGTGGGAGGAACCCTGGAAGAACCACCAACTTTTTTTTTCAAATATAGCCAATTATTCCAATATAATTTTGTTGAAAAGTTATTTTTAACGTATCTAAAATGTCATATTATCTTTATTTTAAAAAAGGTTTATTTATTTATCTGAGAGGTAGAGTTACAGACAGAGAGAGAGGGAAAGACAGAGAGAAAGTTCTTCCATCCACAGTTTCATTCTCCAATTGGCTGCAATGGCTGGAGCTGGATATCTGAATCCAGGAGCCAGGAGTTTCTTTCAGATCTCCCACATGAGTTCAGGCTCCCAGACACTTGGGCCACCTTCCACTGCTTCCTCAGGCAATAGCAGAGAGCTACATTGGAAGTGGAGCAGCCAGAACATGTATTGGCACCAATGTGGGATGCTGGCACTGCAGGTGGAGAATTATCCCACTATGCCATGGTAACAGCCCCAACATTATCCATCTATTTATACTTATTTCTCTCAGGTAAATGTGGAGATTTTTTTTCCTCTATGGAGTTTAATTCTGTTTTAGAAGTAAATCCAAATAATTAAAGGTATGCATTATTCCATGTTTCATTACTTTAACTACAATATCTGAGAGGAGTTTCTTTGGGAAAGAAAAGGTTTGTTTCAGCTCACAGTTTGAGGTAACAGGATCCAGTGTCCTCATCCTTCATCTTGGATGGATGTTGCTCATTGGTGTGGGGGCATGATCATATGGTGCTCCAGGAAGGGGAGAAACAACAGCTAGGCAGAACCTGAACTCAGGTAATCAAACCTCTCTTGAAAACCATCCTCTAACGGTGCTCTCCCAACGACCTAAAAAATTACCACTGGCCCTACTATCTATCCACTACAATTTGATCATCTCTATCTTTAATCTTTCACTTTTAACATGAAAGTACCATGGTGTAAACAGCTCCATGAGTCATGGGGAAACAACTCCTACTGTACCCTTGACAGGTTATTCAGCAAGTGATTTGATTTTTCTTGTCCTTTCCTGCTCTGGCAAGTTATATTGCAACTCCTGTAGTTCTAGACGATGTCATACATTGGTAGGATGATTATGAATCAGTACTAAGTTTCTCTTTTAAGAGTTCTGAGTATTCTGCAGGTTATGGATTTTGGTTTTAAAATTTTGAAGTATTATTAGGACACTTAAGCATTTTCATTAAAGTATAATTTATTGGGATATAATGGGTACTATATCCCATAATAGACTCTTTCTGAGAAAACGATAATCTTATAATATTGGGAATCCCTGTCCAATTATTTGTCCTTTCTGATCTTGGTAGTTTTATATTTTCCTGATACAGCTGAAATACCTTCCTTTCCATAATTAAAGTATACTTGCCTCTGTGCTGATACCACAGTCTCATGTGTTGAAAATTCTAGGGAGTTTGTTAAAAAATATATTAGAAGGGCCGGCACTATGGCGTAGTGGGTAAAGCTGCCGCTTTCAGTGCCAACATCCCATATAGGTGTCGGTTTGAGTCCTGGCTGCTCCACTTCTGATCCAGCTCTCTGCTACAACCTGAGAAAGCAATAGAAAGTGGCCCAAGTCCTTGGGCCCCTGTACCTTCAGGAAAGACATGGAGGAAGCTGCTAGCTCCTGGCTTTGGGTTGGTGAAGCTCAGGCCATTGTGGTGAACTGGGGAATGAACCAGTGGATGGAAGACCTCTCTCTCTCCTCCCTCTTTCTGCCTCTCCTTCTCTCACTGTGAACTATGACTTCCAATAAAAAATATTTAATATATATAATATATATATATTAGAGCTTATAAACAGGTTCTGCAAGGTAGTAGAATACACAATCAAATAAAAGCCATTTCTATTTTTATACTTCCATCAGCGGGTTCATTCCCCATTTGGCAGCAAGTGGCCAGAGCTGAGCTGATCCAAAGCCAGGAACCAGGAACTTCTTCTGTGTTTCCCATGCAGGTGCAGGAGCCCAAGGACTTGGTCCATCTTCTACTGTTGTCCCAGGCCATAGCAGAGAGCTGGATTGGAAGTGGAGCTGCCAGGACATGGACTATTGCCCATATGGGATGCTGGCACTGCAGAAGGCGGCTTTACCTGTTCTGCTACAGCGCTGCCCCCCATATATATGTTTATAGACAAAAGTCATCTGGAAACAAGTCATTAAAAAACAGGGTGTTGGACAGCAAGCCAAGCCAGTGGACCTGTTGGTTATCAGGATATTCATTGCAATTTGAGACAAGCAGATAAAGGGGTAAGGGCATAAATTGTGGGGGCTTGATAACTTCATCTTCCGATGTTCAGCTTCTCAACATTCTGCCATTTCTGGTATCCTCACTGTACAAGGTATGTGTGCCTCCACTTCTAGAAGTAGCTAAGTGTGAGGTGCAGAGTACAAAATGTGGAGTGGAACCTTGCATCCCAAGGACATAACAGCAGTGCATGCTACAGAAAAAAATTAGGACATAACATAGACTATTCTCCAGTCAGTTTCTCAAATTAACTTACTCAGTTGGGTGGGCAGGTGCCATCATGTCAAAACATCAAGCCAGAATTGTCTGCCTTTGAATTGGGAGTTTGTAGAAAGCTGACAGGTGACCTGCCTGAAGCTCCAAATAAAAAACACAACAGACTAACAACAGTACAACCAATCAAGTTTGTACCAGGAAAAAAAAAAAGTAAAAAAATGTAACTCTAGTCATATTAAATTGGACCTCCAAAGAAAGTAGGAAAAGTTGATTTCTTTTAGTTTGATCTCAGAATTAGAAACTGCTTTAACAGAGCAAGCCGAAGCAAGAAACTCTTAGATTTTTTAAAAGGTATTAAGAAGTATAAGAGCTGTTATGAAGTGATCATTTTTATTTACTCACTGAAAGGCTAGAAGGCCTTGAAATCAAGTGTTTTCTGTATAGTTTTAGACATATCAATATTTTAAATTTTATTTTATTATGAACAGAACATGTTGTTTTAATAAAGTTTTAAAAATAATTACATTGTCATGAAAATCAGAAATTCCGATAATTTGGGAGGAATTCAGTAGGAAGGAAAGGTAAATATTTTGGCTTTCCTTAAAACATAGCCCAACAGAGTGTTATAAATGCTAGCAGTCACAGGAAAATCTATAAGCCATGAGACACAACAATTAAGGAGCAAACCAGCAATGTTAACAGTTACATGAATCTATAGTCTGACCAGTTTGGGTCTCTATGTGGTTACTTTTTTGTCTTGTTTGATTACATAAGTTTCATTAATATGTTAGTTTTTTCATCAAAATGTGTGATGTTTTCATTCATTCGCTTTGTTGGAAACCTGTGTTAAAAATGTTTATTGGGGGAGTGCTCCAAGATGGTGGATTAGGGAGGGAGCACACTGATAGTCTAAGAAAAGATAGTTTAATAAAAGTGGAGATACTCTAGTCTGAGGGAAGAGTTAGAGGAAAAAGAGCAGAGGAAACTTCCAGAACTAGTGGGACATGGTGGACCTATGTGGAGGGCACAGATGCCAATGGCTTGGGTCCCCAGTCACCAAGTCTATGCACCAGCGCAGAAAGGGAGGTGAGGCAGTAGCCCAAGACACTGGCGGAAAAGCAGCAGGAAGGGTCTAGAGAGAATGAGGGTTGAAGCCCCATGGGGAAAAGTTCACCAGGCTAACTAGAGGAGAGAAATAAATAAATAAATAAATAAATAAATAAATAAATAAATAAAGGGACCCATATGGACACTATTCTCTCTCTCTCTCCTCACCTTACAAAGGTGGGGAAAACAATACAGCAGGCAACATTTTGGACATACATAACAGCTGCACCAGCTCAGGGCTGTGCCAGCTCTCAGCCAAGCAGAAAAACCTGACTCTGATGGAGAGCAATAACAGGAGGTTAAGACCTAATGAATGTGTGGAGCTTATGAACTGGGGCTGTGGGAAAAAAAGCTGGGGATTTGTGGGGAATTCACGGTGTGCCTGAAACATGAGTACTCTCTGTGGGAGATGCCACGAACTCAGAAACCTTGGCAACCCAGTGGGAGATTGCAGGGGAATCTGAGATTACACTGAGGACTGCACAGATCCTTTGTGTGGTCCTTGGGATAGAGCAGATGAATATTATACCCACTAGGGCTAGCACTCAAACACTGATTGACAACAAGGAGAAGAGATCAGCTGAGTGGAATTACTTCCCTTCTGAATAAAAACAGAGAGAGAGAGAGAGAGGAGATTTACCATGTCAAACTTGGGTGTGTCACCTTTGGCACACCCTTAACCCTGAAGAACCAAACAGAACTCTCTGGCCACACCCACCACAAGCCTCTAGAGATTCACCAAAAGCAGATTGTCCACTTGATCTAGAGTCATAGTATAACAAGAAAAGCCACCACAGTGAGGGAAAAAAAAGAAGAAACCAAAGAATATCTCCACAATGCCAAAGAACAACTGCGGAAACCAAGGAAACAAGAACAAGGAAGACATTATGATGCCCCCAAATGAACATGACACTCCAATACAAGATTATGAAGATGATGAGATAGAAGAAATGCAAGATACGGATTTCAAAAAATTTATAAGAACATTTAGAAGTTCTCAAAAACAAATTCATGAACTACAGAAATCCATACAGGATAGGATAGAAAGTCTCTCTCGTGAAAATGAAATCTAAAGGAGGAATCAAAATGAAATGAGGAACTTAGTAGAACATGAAATTGAGACATTGAAGAGAAATCTAAATGAAATGAAGAATTCAATGGAACAAATGACAAAAGCATTTGAGAGCCTTAAAAACCGAATGAGTGAGATAGAAGAGGGAACATCAGACTTAGAAGATAGAGCACAGGAAAGGGTACTATATAATGATCAATTCAACAGGAAGATGTAACTGTTATAAATGTATATGCACCTAATTACAGGACACCAATTTATTTAAGAGATATGTAAAGGGACTTAAAGGGAGACTTGACTCCAATACAATAGTACTGGGGGACTCCAATACTCCACTTTCAGAAATAGATCAGCCAGACAGAAGATGAACAAGGAAATAGCAGATTTAACAACACTACAGACCAAATAGATCTAACAGATATCTACAGAACTTTCAATCCTACACTTAAAGAATTTACATTCTTCTCAGCAGTGCATGGAACCTACTCTAGGACTGATCACACACTAGGCCATAAAGTAAGTCTCAGCCAATTCAAAAGAATTGGAATCATACAATGCATCTTCTCAGACCACAGTGGAATGGAGCTGCAAATTAGCAACTCAGGAATCCCTAGAGAGTATGCAAACACATGGAGACTGAACAACATGCTCCTGAATGAACACTGGGTCATAGAAGAAATCAAAAGAGAGATCAAAAACTTTCTAAAGTAAATGAGGATAACAACACAACATATCAAAACTTATGGGACACAGCAAAAGCAGTGTTAAGAGGAAAGTTTATAGCAATGGGTACCTACATCAAGAAATTAGAAAGGAACCAAATAAATGAGCTTTCAATGCATCTCAAGGATCTAGAACAACTGCAGAAACCACACGCAAATCTAGTAGGTGAAGAAAAATAATTAAAATCAGAGAAGAAATCAACAGGATTGAATTTAAAAAATTACAAAAAAATCAGCCAAAGAGCTGGGTTTTTTTTGAAAAAAAAAATTGATACCCCATTGGCCCAACCAATTAAAAAAAAAGACCAAAATCAATAAACTCAGACATGAAAAAAGGAAACACAACAACAGACACCACAGAAATAAAAAGAGCTATCAGAAATTACTACAAAGAGTTGTATGCCAACAAATAGGGAAATCTATCAGCAATGGATAGATTCCTGGACATATGCAACCTACCTAAATTGAACCATGAAGACACAGAAAACCTAAACAAACTCATCACTGAGCCAGAAATTGAAATGGTAATAAAGGCCCTCCCAACAAACAAAAGCCCAGGACTGGATGGATTCACTGCTGAATTCTACCAGACATTTAAAGAAGAACTAACTCCAATTCTTCTCAAACTATTCAGAACAATTGAAAAAGATGGAATCCTCCCAAATTCTGTCTATGAAGCCAGCATCACCTTAATCGCTAAGTCGAAAAAGATGCAGCATTGAAAGAAAATTACAGACCAATATCCCTGATGAACATAGATGCAAAAATCCTCAATAAAATGCTGGCCAATGTCGCTCCCCCTCTTCGTGGAGGAACGACACAGGACCCTGCGCTGTTCTTTTGTCTGCTCGGCCCTCCCCGGGTTTGCTGCTGGTTCTTCCAAGGTTGGCTAGCAACCCTTCCACCTCTGTGGAAGGGCGGTTCCCGCTAGCCACTTTCCCCACTTCTGCGGGGGAGCAGCACACCGCCAGCCGGCTCTCTCGGGGACTGCACAGGTGTTCCCTTAGATAGATGTTCCCCTTAGATGTTCCTGGTGCATGTTGTCTCTCTCCTCCTTTATAGTCCTCTTCCACCAATCCCAACTCTGCTACCCACATGCCGAGTACACTGCTCTCCTCCAATCAGGAGCAGGTCCTGCAGCTTATTGGTTGAACTGGAGGCAGCTGTGTAGAAGCTGTTTTTCTCCTCTCCCAGCACCATATTGTGGGAGAGCAGATGCATAGAATAAGTCTTAATTCCAGTAACTTAGTCTAGTCCGAGTTGCTCCCAGTTGCTCCCCACAGCCAAGAGTGCAACAACACATCAGAAAGATCATCCACCCAGACCAAGTGGGATTTATCCCTGGTATGCAGGGATGGTTCAATGTGCGCAAAACAATCAACGTGATACACCACATTAACAGACTGCAGAAAAAGAATCATATGATTATTTCAATAGATGCAGAGGAAGCATTTAATAAAATACAACACCCTTTCATGATGAAAACTATAAGCAAACTGGGTATGGAAGGAACATTCCTCAATACAATCAAAGCAATTTATGAAAAACCCACAGCCAACATCCTATTGAATGGGGAAAAATTGGAAGCATTTCCACTGAGATCTGGTACCAGACAGGGATGCCCACTCTCACCACTGTTATTTAACATAGTTCTGGAAGTTTTAGCCAGAGCCATCAGGCAAGGAAAAGAAATTAAAGGGATACAAATTGGGAAGGAAGAACTCAAACTATCCCTCTTTGCAGATGATATGATTCTTTATTTAGGGGATCCAAAGAAGTCTACTAAGAGACTATTGGAACTCATAGAAGAGTTCGGCAAAGTATCAGGATATAAAAATCAATGCACAAAAATCAACAGCCTTTGTATACACAGGCAATGCCATGGCTGAGAAAGAACTTCTAAGATCAATCCCATTCACAATAGCCACAAAAAGAATCAAATACCTTGGAATAAACTTAACCAAGGACGTTAAAGATCTCTACGATGAGAATTACAAAATCTTAAAGAAAGAAATAGAAGAGGATGCCAACATGGAAAAATCTTCCACGCTCATGGATTGGAAGAATCAACATCATCAAAATGTCCATTCCCCCAAAAGCAATATATAGATTCAATGTAATACCAACCAAAGTACCAAAGACATTCTTCTCAGATCTGGAAAAAATGATGCTGAAGTTCATATGGAGACACAAGAGACCTTGAATAACTAAAGTAATCTTGTACAACAAATACAAAGCTGGAGGCATCACAATACCAGATTTCAGGACATACTACAGGGCAGTTGTAATCAAAACAGCATGGTACTTGTACTGAAACAAAAAGATAGACAAATGGAACAGAATAGAAACACCAGAAATCAACCCAAACATCTACAGCCAACTTATATTTGATCAAGGATCTAAAACCAATCCCTGGAGCAAGGACAGTCTATTCAATAAATGGTGCTGGGAAAACTGGATTTCCACATGCAGAAGCATGAAGCAAGACCCCTTCCTTACACCTTACACCCAAATACACTCAACATGGATTAAAGATCTAAATCTATGACCTAACACCATCAAATTATTAGAGAATATTGGAAAAACCCTGCAAGATATAGCCACAGGCAAAGACTTCTTGGAAAAGACCCCGGAAGCACAAGCAGTGAAAGCCAAAATTAATAATTGTTATTGCATCAAATTGAGACGTTTCTATACTGCAAAAAAATCAGGAAAGTGAAGAGGCAACCAACAGAATGGGAAAAAATATTTGCAAACTATGCAACAGATAAAGGATTAATAACCAGAATCTACAATGAGATCAAGAAACTTCCCAACATCAAAACAACAACCCACTTAAGAGAAGGCCCAAGGACCTCAATAGACATTTTTCAAAAGAGGAAATCCAAATTGCCAACAGGCACATGAAAAAATGTTCAGGACCACTAGCAGTCAGGGAAATGCAAATCAAAACCATAATGAGGTTTCATCTCACCCTGGTTAGAATGGCTCACTTTCAGAAATCTACCATCCACAGATGCTGGTGAGGATGTGAGGGAAAAGGGACACTAACCCACTGTTGGTCGGAATGCAAACTGGTAAAGCCACTATGGAAGTCAGTCTGGAGATTCCTCAGAAACCTGAAGATAACCCTACCATACAACCCAGCCATCCCACTCCTTGGAATTTACCCAAAGGAAATTAAATTACAAATATAAGTGCTGTCTGCACCTCAATGTTTATTGCAGCTCAATTCACAATGGCTAAGACCTGGAATCAACCCAAATGCCCATCAATAGAGGAGAGGATAAAGAAATTATGAGACATGTACTCCATAGAATACTATACAGCAATAAAAAAATGAACCCTGGTCATTTGCAACAGAATGGAGGAATCTGGAACACATCATGCTGAGTGAATTAAGCCAGTCCCAAAGGTACAAATATCATATGTTCTCCCTGACCGGTGTCAACTGATGGAGCACCCAAAAGGAAACCTGTTGAAGTGAAATGGACACTATGAGAAACAATGACTTGATCAGCCGTTGTCCTTACTGTCAAGGAACAACTTAATACTTTATCCCATTTAGTATTTTTTTGTTCTACTTAATACTATTGGTTGAATTCTGTAATTAATACATAATTATTCTTAGGAATTTAAATTTAACTGAAAAGTGATCTCATTAGATATAAGAGTGGGATTAAGAGAGGGAGGAGATATATAGTTTGGCAAATGCTCAGTTGCACTTGCCCCAAAAGGTAGAGTTAGAAACGTGCCAGGGGATTCTATTTCAATCCCATCAAGGTGGCATGTACCAATGCCATCTCACTGGTCAAAGGGATCAGTTTTAGTTCATAACTGATCATAATAATAGGACTAAGAGTCAAGGGGATCACATAAACAAGACTAGTGTCTGCTAATACTAACTGATAGAATTATAAAGGAGAGAACGATCCAACATGAGAAGTGGGATACACAGCAGACTCATAGAATGGCAGATGACCTAAATAGCACTCTGGCTTCAGAGTCAACTCTTAAGGCATTTGGATATGGTGAAAAACCCCATGAGATATTTCAGGCATGGAAAGCCAAGACCCTCTGGCAAGAAAATAAAAATAAAAATTAAAGACCTAAATGAAAGATCTCTGCGAGTGAGATTCCAGTGGAAAGAACAGGCCATCAAAGAAGGAGGTACCTTGCTCTGAAGGGAGGAGAGAACGTCCACTTTGACTATGACCTTGTCTAAATAAGATCGGAGACAGCGAATTCAAAAGGCTTCCATAGCCTTGGCAACTTATGACAAGAGCATAGGGTGATTACTGATGCCATAAACAAGAGTGTCAATCGTGAAATCAACAACACGAGTCACTGTGCACTTACTCCCCATGTAGGATCTCTGTCTTTCATGTGTTCTACAATGAGAATTAATGCTATAACTATACTCAAACAGTACTTTACACTTTGTGGCTCCTGGCTTCGGATCAGCACAATGCACTGGCCGTAGCGGCCATTTGGGGGGGTGAGCCAATGGAAAAGGAAGACCTTTCTCTGTCTCTCTCACTGTCTAATTCTGAAAAAAAAAAAAAAGGAACTCTTAAACCAATGAGGTTTTTGCATTGCATATATTATTATATACTCTTAAATAGTGTTAGTATATATTCTGAAATAGTGTTAAAATCTATTATTTATTTATTTGTTTGTTTATTTATTTTTTGACAGCCAGAGTTAGACAGTGAGAGAGAGAGAAAGGTCTTCCTTCTATTGGTTCACTCCCCTGATGGCCGCTACAACCAGCAGTGCACCGATCTGAAACCAGGAGCCAGGTACTTCCTCCCAGTCTCCCATCCAGGTGCAGGGACCCAAGCACCTGGGCTATCCTCTGCTGCCCTCCTGGGCCACAGCAGAGTGCTGGACTGGAATAGGCGCAACTGGGACTAGTATCAGGTGCCCCAACCGGGACTAGAACCTGCGGTGCCAGTGCCACAGGCAGAGGATTAGCCTAGCAAGCCGTGGCACTGGCCCTAAAATCTATTTTTAAAACTGCCTTTTATATTTTTTTTATTTTTTAAACTTTTATTTAATGAATATAAATTTCCAATTTACGACTTATGGATTACAATGGCTTCCCCCACATACCGTCCCTCCCACCCACAACCCTCCCCTTTCCCACTCCCTCTCCCCTTCCATTCACATCAAGATTCATTTTCAATTATCTTAATATACAGAAGATCAGCTTAGTATACATTAAGTATGGATTTCAACAGTTTGCTCCCACACAGAAACATAAAGTGAAAAATAATAGATGATTTTTTTTAAATGATGATGAAATCAGATCAGACCTATTGTCATGTTTAATCCCAGTGAGAGTCAAGTTGGGAATTGATAATTTCTTTTTTTTTTTTTTTTTTTTACAGAGGATCAGTTTAGTATACATTAAGTAAGGATTTCAACAGTTTGCACCCCCATAGAAACACAAAGTGAAATATATTGTTTGAGTACTCGTTATAGCATTAAATCTCAATGCACAGCACATTAAGGACAGAGATCCTACATGAGGAGTAAGTGCACAGTGACTCCTGTTGTTGACTTTACCAATTGACACTCCTGTCTATGGCATCAGTAATCTCCCTATGCTCCAGTCATGAGTTTTTAAAACTGCCTTTTATATTTTTTAATAGTTTTTTTTTTTTTAATTAGTGACTCTGTCAGTTTTCTAACTAGCTCCAGTACACTATTTTCTCTTCCTTAGTTCTAACTTTGTTAAAATTGTTCCAAGCTTTCTTATAATTCCATGTGCTATTTTGTTTTATTTGCGATTCTTTGGATGAACAAAAATATATTTTGTGTTCTGTTGAAGTAATTTATTGTGTTCTCTTAATGTCTCTGTTAAGTTCTAATTGTTTAAAAACAGTTGATTTTTTTTTTAACTAAGAGCTATGCATTGTTTAAATATGTGCTTATTTTAAAGCATTTGAGTAATCATTTTGTATCAATGATTCAATTTGGTCTGTGTTAACAAAACCCAAGAGGAAGCTAGGCTGCAGAAGCAATATAAAGATAAGTGGCAGGCCAATTAATGGCTGCTTTACACAGTAATTTCCCATCAAAGAGACCCAACAGGCCAGTCCACTACAATGGGTTTGATGTGGAAAGCCAGGGCTTCAGCAGAAGTCAGCTTATGAAAAGCCCTGGCAGCTATGCCAGCCAGAGTTGGGTCACTGGAAACTGACCTGCCCTGGAGTCGAAGGGCTCCAGGTCAGACCCATAGGCCTTAGTCTCTTGAAGCTGAAAAGCCCTCCACTCAGCCCAGCTTCCAAAGTAACAACTGCTGTTGGGGGGATGGTCAAGTAAGGTCAACAACATTGCAGGCAGAACTGTATATTAACTAAAAATGTTTTCCTTTTAGAAAGCTGCCTACTTTCTCCTTGAGCCAGCTCTCCTCCCCAGCCAGCTAGGTAATGGAAGTCAACAGGGTACCCCCTTTATGATGTACCACATGTAAAGAGATATAGATAGGTCTGAGCCTCATAATTGATAAGGCCTGAAAGCCTACCTGTTTGTTTTCAAGCCCTTTCTGTCAGTTTGTATTAGCCTCTCAATGAAAAAACTTGCTCATGATTTAGACACTTTTCTTAGGGCCTCAAATAATGACTCTGTCCTCAGCTTTAGATCCTGTGAGTTTACACTGCTTGTTAGATTCATTTTCTTCAGACTTAGAAAAAAGGAAAATTCTAGGTGGCCATGAACATGAAACATCCAGTGGAAGCAGTTTCTGCAAGCTGGCACTGCATTCCTTTGGAAAAGCCACCTCCTGCTGAGAAGACACCTCCTGCTGAAACCCTGTCTTGACATCCCTTCCCAAAGAAACCCCTTTTCAGCATGAAGAATCCAGAGTGATCATTGCCCAGCTCCCCCTAACAGATGTTAGGGTTTCCATCTTCAGGAGGTAGGAATGTGAGGAGTCATATGGCTGAATATGTAGGGGATCCCAATGGAATTTGTTGGTAAAATATTTGCTTCCTTCCCCAAAACATTATCTTTAGCAAAGAACAAATAAACAAGCTGTGGTGGAATGAGAAGGCCATGCCAAGATGGCCGCTGGCAACAGAAACTGCCTGGCAACAGGGTGCGACTGGATGGCTACAGAAACCACATGACAGCTGAGCCTGACTGACAACAGGCTGTGATTGGATGGCTTTGGAAACTGCCTGGCAACAGGGTGTGATTGGTTATGGCAAAGACTGCCCCTCCCTTGACCAGCTTGGCTGCCTTGGCTATATAAGCTGCTGTAGAAACTGAAATAAATGAGTCTGCAGGCTGCTTTCCTCTGGCCTGCTTTCACCCGACTCCCGAGGTTTGTGTGGTGACTCCGAGCCTCTTTCCCCCACCATGCTCCTCCTCTCAGAATGAATCCACAGCACAACAAACCACCCTCCTTTCTTCAGAATCTCCAAATTTACCATGAGAATAGCAAGGGAGCTCTTCCTGGGCTCACAGATTATTGTGAAAACAAATTACCTATCCCACCCATACAGGTCAGACAAGATGGAGAATTGAAAATGAGATCTTTTGATACTTTTAGTCTCCACCTGGTAACTGAATGCCAATCTGATTGTCAAGTTTTTTTCCTTTGAAGTTGTACTTAAATGTCCATTGTTACCAGTCCCTTTGAGTTTATTCCTCTCTTGGAAGCCCCGCTCCATGCCGCTCTGACTGGAGGCCTTTGACTCTAATACTTTTAAATCTCAAAAAAAAAAGTCATTGATGCTGAGGCTACTTCTTATCACCCTATATTAGCCTATTTTAGCCTTGTTACCTCGGCTGACGTTTATGATTGGCTGGGACACACAGATATCCCAGTGATATGTGAGAAAAACTAAGAAGAACTTTACAATTATGTTATGCTTACAAGTACCTGGGAGGAGGGCAAGTTCTTGCAGCCCACTCAGTAGCAGCATAGCATTAATCGCAAAACTGATACTGGGGGAGTTGTGGGCAAGAAATTTATTATGGATTTAGATTTAAGATCTAAGTTGGAGGCCAAGGTTTGGTACTGTGGTTAGTACACCACTTAGGGCAGCCCATGTCAGAAATCCTGGGTTTTAGTCCCAGTTCTGTGTCCTTATCTCTGTTTGTGCTAATGCACACTTTCTGAAAGAGCGGTGTTGGCTCAAGCAGGTGGGTCTCTGACACCCGGGGAAAGGTCAGAGTTGTATTTCCAGCTCCCAGCTTCAGCTTGACCCAACCCTGGCCATTCTCAGCATTCAGGTAGCAAGCCAGTGGATGGTTGCTCTCCCCTCACCCTCTGTCTTCTTTTCAAATGAATGTATAAAACTTAATAAAGATCATTCTTACAGAAATGGAAAAAATAGAAGATACAGATTATGATCATTTACAATAATTGGTACTTGGGGAGAATAAAATATAATTAACTAAAACTATAAAAAGAACATCTCTGGGGTGAATATTATGGCACAGTAGTTGAAGTTGTCATTTGAGATACCTCCATCCCATACCAAAGGGCCTGGTTCTAGTTCTAGCTACCCAGTGCTTGTAATCCAACTTCTTAGTAATTAACCTAGAAGGTTACCAGTGATGATCCAAGTACTCGGTTTCCTGACACCCCCATCAGAATACTATATGGAATTTCTGACACTTGACTTCAATCTGAGCAAACCATAGATGTTGTGGGTATTTGAGGAGTGAACCAGGCTATAGATGGCCCTTCTTCCCCTCCTCTTTACATCACTCTCCCTTTCCAATCAGTAAAAAAGCCTTTTTCATAATTTCTGAAGATTAAATACAGAAGGCCTGCTACCTTCTCTATTTTTCCCATCAAAAAAAGTTATTTTTGAGTTTCTCTTTTCTCAAATAAAACTCATTTCCCCAAGAGTAAATTCAAGACAGTATGTGTGTATTTCACTGAATTTTGTAAATGGTGAGAGAAATAATACACACACACATGTGCATACACACAATGTACTCATCCCGTATTTCCTAGGCATCTTAAAGTGGGAATCAGGGAAGTCTAGCTAATAAGAAAATGGCATTATCAGCCTTCCCAGAGCTTGCAAGGAAAAATGTACATGAACATGTTAAAACCTGAAGCACTGGCATCCAATATTGCCTCTGGCCCAAGTCACAGCCAGCTACCTGATGATGTGCCTGGGAAAGAGATGTCCCAAATGCTTGATCCCCTGTACCTACATGGGAGACTGGGAAGAAGCTCCTTGCTCTTATCTTCAGATTAGCCTAACCCCAATCATTGCAGCTGTTTCATGAGTGAATCAGCAATTGGAAGCCCTTTATATCTCTCCCTCTCTCTCTCTCTGCAACTCTACCTTTCAAAATAAATAAATAGAATCTTTAAAAAATGAAAAAAATAAAACAGATTTGAATGAAGATGTCTTTTCTGTGATTGTTTGGTAAATATTTAACATGATGAGATGAGCTATTGTTGCTTAATATAGGCTGGATCCTATCTCAGATGTTGAGTTCTTAGGAACAAAACAGACATGGGTTTCTTGTCTTTATGAAAAGAATGCAGAATTTGGAGGGAATTGTAGGGGATTTGACAAGTAATTTTAGATGAATTGATTCATTAACAAAAAAATAAATGAGCCAAAATCAGTGCAATGGGGGTAAATACCAAATACTGGTGTGGCAGTGAGTCATTGGCCATGGTGGGAGTCTTTGGGGGTATGTAATGACAAGCCTGAAATGGTGATATTTATTTAGGCTTAGTGAAGACTGCTCATTCCATTGTGGTTAGAAATAACAAGAACTGCAGGCTGTCTATGCCAAATTGAGTATTTAGTGTTTTCTTTTCAAATGCTTCCTAAGAGCACCACAGAAATTAAAACAGAGGATTGACCTTTGACTTAAGGTAAACAGGATCAGAGTAAAGAATGAATTAGAGTCACAAGAAGTGAGAGATTCACATTGAGGACACTGTAGCAATCCAGTGGCAGGCCATAGTGATAATTCAGGAGGTGATTTCACCAAGTTGAACCTAATTGGCTTTTCATATTATGCTCTTTTTTAAAAACTTTTATTTAACAAATATAACTTTCCCAAGTACAACTTATGAATTACAACTGTGGCTTTTCCCCCCACATAAGTCCCCTCCAACCCACAACCCTCCCATCTCCCACTCCCTCACCCATTCCATTCACATCAAGATTCATTTTCAATTATCTTTATATACAGAAGATCAATTTAGTATATATTAAGTAAAGATTTCAACAGTTTGCACCCACACAGAAACACAAAGTGTAAAGTACTCTTTGAGTACTAGTTGTAGCATTAATTCTCATTGTACAACACATGAAGGACAGAGATCCTACATGGGGAGTAAGTGCACAGTGACTCCTGTTGTTGATTTCACAATTGACACTCTAGTTTATGGCATCAGTAATCACCCTAGGCTCTTGTCATGAGTTGCCAAGGCTATGGAAGCCTTTTGCGTTCACCGTCTCTGATCTTATTTAGACAATGTCATAGTCAAAGTGGACGTTCTCTCCTCCCTTTAGAGAAAGTCATCTTCCCTCACTTGGGAGAGGATATGCTCCAGAGACACTGTGTGGGCATACGGCCTTGACCTAACGAATCAAGGAAGTCCCCCACTAAGCACAGGACATACGTATGATCTGATACACCACTATCTGTTTGTCTAACATAGGGAAAACTCCTGCAAAATGCTATCAACAGTGGAGGTGCTAGGAATTTGCTTTGTTATGGCAGCAGTGCTGTGCGTGTCTTTCCTTTGGCTAGAGTTGGCATGCCATGCTGCTCTTAAGCACTCAGACATGGGAAAGATACCCCCCTCTCAGAATCCTGTGCAGATTATGAAAGATAGTGAATCTGTGAGTGATAAGAGCCTGACATTCCAGGTACCTGTCTCACAGAGAACAGTTGATGACTTAGGGAGAGAGAGCTCCAACAGGGAAAAAACAAGGTAGCAAACAAGGTAGGAAACAAGTTGCTCTTCGTGTGTGGCTTTGTGTTTTGCACAAAAGACTGAAGTGAGAAAGTTTTATTAAATAGTAACTTAGGAAAGCAGTACAAGATGGCCCAAGACCTCAGACCCCTGCACCCACTTGGGAGACCAGGAAGAAACTGCTAATGCCTGGCTTCGGATTGGCACAGCTCTGGCTCTTGTGGCCACCTAGGGAGTGAACCAGCAAATGGAAGACTTCATTCACTCTCTGACTCTTCTCTCTCTGTGTAACTCTGACTTTGAAATAAAATAAATATTAAAAAAAATTCAAGTCCACAGGGTAGTACTCTTTAAATCTGACTAGAAATTAGTTATTGGTAAATTTCTGAAATGCTAAAGTGAGTCTATATTGAGTTGGTTAAAGAAAAAAAGAAATGCAAATATTCTCTTGAGAATATATCTTGGACAGTTGGCAGTATAACTTGCACATATGGAAATATATGGCCGGTGCCGTGGCTCAATAGGCTAATCCTCCACCTAGCGATGCCGGCATACTGGGTTCTAGTCCCAGTCAGTGCGGTGTATTTTTTCCCGGTTGCCCCTCTTCCAGGCCAGCTCTCTGCTGTGGCCCAGGAAGGCAGTGGAGGATGGCCCAAGTACTTGGGCCCTGCACCCCATGGGAGACCAGGAGAAGCACCTGGCTCCTGGCTTCGGATCAGCATGGTGCGCCGGCTGCAGCATGCCAGCCATGGCAGCCATTGGAGGGTGAACCAATGGCAAAAGGAAGACCTTTCTCTCTGTCTCTCTCTCACTATCCACTCTGCCTGTCAAAAAAAAAAAAAGAAATATATGGAGATTTATTTAAGGATCTGCTTTTTTTTTTTTTTTTTGACAGGCAGAGTGGACAGAGAGAGAGAGAGACAGAGAGGAAGGTCTTCCTTTGCCGTTGGTTCACCCTCCAATGGCCGGCGTGGCCAGTGTGCTGTGGCTAGCACACCACGCTGATCCGAAGCCAGGAGCCAGGTGCTTCTCCTGGTCTCCCATGGGGTGCAGGGCCCAAGGACTTGAGCCATCCTCCACTGCACTCCCAGGCCACAGCAGAGAGCTGGCCTGGAAGAAGGGCAACCGGGACAGAATCCGGTGCCCTGACCAGGACTAGAACCCGGTGTGCTGGCACTGCAAGGTGGAGGATTAGCCTAGTGAGCCACGGCACCAGGAAATGTAATCTTATGTTCCCTTGATTCACCAGCTCAGGTTCATGAGAAGGACTGTCTAGGCTGCCAAAAGATATTGCAAACTTTTAACAGTAAAACAAAAAATTCCAAAATGTGCAATACAGAAATGTCAGTTAAATTTCAAAGGATTTCCAACTAGATTCACAGGCGACTTCTCATTAGAATCTTTATGATCTATGAGAGAATGGAAAGACATAGTGTGAATCTTAAGAGAAAAAAAAATCAGTCCACTGAGAATACTATACCCTGCAAAGTACTCATTTATGTTGAATGTGAAGTAAAGAACTATCAAACAAAAGAAACTGAATTTGTCAACACTCACCCAGCCTGACTAAAGAAGCTTTCATGTGTTATGAGTTGTGATGTACAGCAAAAAGCTTTTCTGTGTCATAACATTAATGAGGTTACTCTCCTGTGTGAATTCTCTGATGCATTATGAGTTGTGACTTCTGGCCAAAGGTTTTCCCACAATCATTACACTCATAAGGTTTCTCTCCTGTGTGAATTCTCTGATGGATTTTGAGTTGTAACTTATAGCTGAAGGCTTTTCCACAGTCATTACATTCATAAGGTTTCTCCCCTGTGTGAATTCTCTGATGTTTCTTCAGGTCTGACATTTGGACAAATGCTTTTCCACAGTCATTACATTCATAAGGTTTCTCCCCTGTGTGAATTCTCTGATGGGTTATGAGATGTGACTTCTTGCCATAGGCTTTTCCACACTCATTACATTCATAAAGCTTCTCCCCTGTGTGAATTCTCTGATGGGTTTTGAGTTGTGACTTACTCCTGAAGGCTTTTCCACAGCCATTGCACTCATAAGCTTTCTCCCCTGTGTGAACTCTATGATGGATTTTGAGTTGTGACTTACTCCTGAAGGCTTTTCCACAGTCATTACATTCATAAGGTTTCTCCCCTGTGTGAATTCTCTGATGGACTTTGAGTTGTGAGTTAGAGCTTAAGGCTTTTCCACAGTCATTACATTCATAAGGTTTCTCCCCTGTGTGAATTCTCTGATGGACTTTGAGTTGTGACTTAACGCTGAAGGCTTTTCCACAGTCATTACATTCATAAGGTTTCTCCCCTGTGTGAATTCTCTGATGGATTATGAGTTGGGACTTACAGATGAAGTCTTTTCCACAGTCAGGACATTCATAAAGTTTCTCTCCTGTGTGAATTCTCTGATGCATTATGAGTTGTGACTTATAGCTGAAGGCTTTTCCACAGCCATTGCACTCATAAGCTTTCTCCCCTGTGTGAATTCTCTGATGGATTTTGAGTTGTGACTTACTCCTGAAGGCTTTTCCACAGTCATTACATGCATAAGGTTTCTCTGCAGAGTGAATTCTCTGATGGACTTTGAGTTGTGACTTACTCCTGAAGGCTTTTCCACAGTCATTGCATTCATAAGGTTTCTCCCCTGTGTGAATTCTCTGATGGGTTATGAGATGTGACTTCTTGCCATAGGCTTTTCCACACTCATTACATTCATAAGGTTTCTCCCCTGTGTGAATTCTCTGATGGATTATGAGTTGTGACTTACAGATGAAGTCTTTTCCACAGTCGGGACATTCATGAAGTTTCTCCCCTGTGTGAATTCTCTGATGGATTTTGAGTTGTGACTTATAGCTGAAGGCTTTTCCACAGCCATTGCACTCAAAAGGTTTCTCCCCTGTGTGAACTCTATGATGGATTTTGAGTTGTGACTTACTGCTGAATGCTTTTCCACAGTCATTACATTCATAAGGTTTCTCCCCTGTGTGAATTCTCTGATGGACTTTGAGTTGTGACTTATTCCTGAAGGCTTTTCCACAGTCATTACATTCATAAGGTTTCTCCCCTGTGTGAATTCTCTGATGGATTATGAGTTGTGACTTACAGATGAAGTCTTTTCCACAGTCAGGACATTCATGAAGTTTCTCCCCCGTGTGAATTCTCTGATGGGTTTTGAGTTGTGACTTATAGCCGAAGGCTTTTCCACAGCCATTGCACTCATAAGGTTTCTCTCCTGTGTGAATTCTCTGATGTATTACAAGATGTGACTTCTTGCCAAAGGCTTTCCCACAGTCTTTACATTCATTAGGTTTGTCCTCTGTATGAATTTCCTGATGTCTAATATCATCTACCTTCGGGTATATGGCTTTTCCACATTCATTACACTCTTGCAAGTTTTCCTGTAAGGAAGTACTGTGAATGATGGTATGGCAGGACTTAGACCTAAAGGATTTTCCATGAGACTTACATGCATAGGGTTTTTTCTGTATATGTTGTCTCTGATTTATTAAAAGATCTGATTTGTAAAGAAGAGGTTCCACATATCCCATATCTTCATAGACTTTCTCTCCTGTGTTGATTTGTTGATGCTTACTGAGGTTAGCATTTTTATGAAGAGTTTTTTCTATTTGAGTTGTCTTTCCAACAGTGACAGTTGACTTATTACAGGAGTCTCCCATATGGACCATGCCAAATCTAAAGAATATCTTCTTCCTTTTGAAGTCTTTCCCTTGTCCACTATGTTCCAATGAAGGCTTCACAGTCTGAATCTTGTGATACTCACTAAGAGGCTCATAGCACTGGGCAGAGTTCCCAGGTATCTTAGCAGCATCAACTTTCTCTCTAGCTTGCAGCTCATCAGCCCCACCATTGGGATACACATTGTGACACACATTGCATTTCTCAGGTTTCATTGATGAATAATTTCTTTTTTTGTTAACCAGTTTTGAAACATGACTTGAATTTAAATTAAGTCTTTTATTTAATTCAACTCTTCTGGGAGTTGATGTCTTATTATTTGTAATAACATTCTGCTTAACATTTTTTTCTCGAATTTCCTGGTTGGTCCTAATAATGTCATCACTCTTCATGGCAACTGAAATGAGACAAAAAAAAAATCACTGAATCACATATAATTACTTTCTTCTGGAATACTGATGTAAGGGAAATGAAGATTGTAACATAATCAGTACAAGACATTTATGCTCATTATATGTTTGTTTTTTTCCCTTAAGACATTGATATATTAGGTTGTACCAATAGATTTCTCTGTTCAATCATTTACTACTTGAATTTTATTCAAGTATGGCAAATGGCTTTCCTGGTTAGATTTGTTAATTCACTGCTTAGGGTGCCTGTATCTCAAAATAGTGCCAGTTTGAGCCCTGGCTACTCTGATTCCATTAAAGCTCTTGCATATATAAATGAGAAGGCAGCAAATAATGAATCATGTGCTTGGGACCTGTGATAAATCAGGTTAGACTAGATGAAGTTCCAGCCTTTTGGCTTCAGACTAGTCAGACCTAACAGTTGCAGACATTGGAGAAGTGAGCTAATAAATGATCTTTCTCTTCTCATTGTCATTCTACCTGTAACAATGATGAGACAATTATAAGATTTTAAAGAATGGATAAATATTTAGTAAATATATTCCCCCATTGCCTAGTAAACAGTTTATTCCCTTTCCTTCTTCTTTAGTTAATTTTTCTTAAAAAGTTTATGTTGTGTGCTCTCTGATATTTCAATCATAAATATGGGAATGCTTTACTGGATCATTTTCTTGCAGGTGCAGAAGAGTGAAATGTGTCTGTACTCTAAACAGTATCACATGTAAGGAACAAGACTTGAATCTATAGTTATCTCATGTTCACTCTTCCCAGGGAAACATTTGTGGGATTTTTCAAATGAGAAACTCTGCTTTTATCTGCACTCTATGATAGCTTCCCCATATTCCTAAGGAAATCTAACATCTTCAGCTTCTCAGAACTACAACAGGTACAGAAACATTGCAATATACCACCTCGGGTATACCCTCTCTAACAGCTGAAACAATTTATTTTTGCAACCCAGAGTGTGTTTGCCTTCTTTGAAAAATATTTTCTAGCTCATTCTGAAATTACTAGTCTTGGTTATCTCCCCTCAGGTTTTTCTATTAACACTCATATGTGATAATTTGAGTTTCTGGAGGCTTTTGATCAGCTGTCTCTTATATTCAAAGAAATCTTAATTTCCTATTCCTTTCTTATCTTTTTTTCTTTGAGACAGAATTCATACTTCAAACTACATATTTGAGACAATCAACATAAAACCATGAGGTTACTTGACCTTGGGATTCAGAATCTCAAGACTTTATTGGTGGGTTTAGGATCACTTATTTTCATGTTTCTATAAAAGTTCCTGCTTACTTCAGGACTTCTGATGTCACAGCACAGAGGCTTATTTCTGACCATCTCTTAGCATTCCCTTATTTATTTACATCCTTGAGAGTCAGAGAGATGGAGAATGAGACACACAGAGAGAATGAAACAGAAGGTTGCCAACCACAGGCTCTCTCCTCAAATGTTTTTAACAACCTACTTTTTTCTTATTTTATTTGGAAAGGCACAGAGAAAGAGAAAAGAGAGAGACAGAGATCAGATTTATTGGTTCAGTCATGAGATCCATAAAATAACAAGTTCTGTGCCAGGCCAAAACCATGAGTGGAAACTCATCTGAAAGAAGTTTTTCTAACTTGCCCAACTAACAAGAAATGAAGAAAAGAATAAATGCATGAAGGAAAAGGTATTAAATATAGAGAATTTGGGGAATGTATCTAACCTAGAAAAAGCCTTAGTAACATCAGAAAAGGATTGCAACTTTTTTTTTAATCAAAGGATGTCTTTATCAAGAACACAGAGATTTAGAGATCAAATGGCATCCCTAGATACTCTAGAATCCCTTGTCTGATGCACAAAGCCAGATATCATCAGGAGTAACACTTGGGAAAAAGTCATGGAAAGAGCATCAGTGAACATCTGTTGCAATCTTTCTGCCTTGGCCTCCCTCACCATTAAGTACGTACTGACCTGGAAGGTTCTGATTTAGGAATTCGCTCGCCATCCATGGCTCTGCTCCTTGCTCCAACTTAAAGATCAAATCGGGTTTGGTAATGCAGTGTCCTATTAATGCAAACAATGTGGACTTTGTGAAATCACTATCTTGGGTTATTTAAAGGAAAACAGCTTATTTCAGGAGCTATGCAACAAATGTTCCAATTTGGATCCTTTCCTAGATGATACACAGTAGGATTATTCATGGACACAAATTCTCTAACTGCACATCATTAAACTTTATAAAGTCTTCACTTATTTTTCAAATAGCAAGACAATGTGTTCATTAGACATGTGATGGGTGCCACTCACCCAAGAAGAGCAGGCTGCTGTAGGTCTCCAGCATCACATCCCTGTACAGGATTTTCTGAGCTTTGTTCATGTTCTGCCATTCCTCCCAGGTAAAGTAAACAGCCAGGTCCTCAAATGCTATCATCACCTGTAATAGAACACTAGTGGTCAACAGATCAACTGTCACAAAGCAAATACTGGTGGTTTTTACCTTACAGATGGGTATGAAGGAAGAGGGAAGGATGTGCTTTCATTTTAGACTTGTTGAGCATTTGGACAGCCACACAGAAGCACTCAGCAGGGAGTCAAACCTATGGCCTACAGGCTGTGAAAAATGCCCCAACTGGAAGAAAACATGGGTTTCAGGTCACAAAGGGCCATGTATTTCAAGGGGAATTGCACCCAGGCTGAAAGGAGGACAATATTGAATCTCTCTCTCTCTCTCTCTTTTTTTTGGGGGGGGGGGCCCAAGATCAGTTTAATATTTCACTCTCTAGAGAAAAAGCCCATCTTAAGCACAAGGGTAAGACAGCTGTCACAAATACAGAGAAACATAATAAAGATAAACAACACTGTTAGAGGAAGTAGTAAAGGGCAGGGGAGAAAAACCCAAGAGAATGAACCTTTCCCATAATGACTAACAGCATCCTGTAGATGCCCATGGTTGAAGGCAAGCAGATTGCTTATTTCACAGCTCTCCTAGGGATCCTAGAAGCAGTGGTGGTCCTGATAGAATGCCATTAGACTACTGCTCAAAATACAGCCTCCCCAATTAAAAATGTGATTGGCACTTTGTAAACAGGAACATGGTCAAAATACAATGAAAACCTTACAGAATTTGTGAAGTCAGGCTGGAGTGAGTCTCTGACCCATGACACTCAATCTTTTCCTCATCCAGAAAAATTATTGAAGGTGAGAAATGAAGCTATGCAAAAAAGCCTATCCACATGATAGGCATTCCATAAGTGATAATTTCCATCTATAAAATGGGGATAGTACCCATTTCCCAGGAGTGTGTTGGGGATTAAACAGGAGTGTCTGAAAAGCATATGGCTTGATGTTAAGTGCTCAGTAATATTAATAGCAGTCCATAAATCATAACCACCACAGGAGATATCCTAAAGCAAATTCAATAGCAGCAAAAACCACATGGGCCTTTTCTGAGTTACTACATTTAAAATTATTTTTTAGAGTTACCAAGTGTTATTGTATTTATGACACGTTTTCCAGGAAAAGATTAACAAAAACCTTCAATATTTGTACTCACCAATATTTTTTGAACCACTTCTCAACTGAATATGCAACTTAATTTTTGTGCCCCTTGAAAGTTTTAACCTCAATTCAAAAGGAAATGGAGAAGGGAGGAAGAGGGCAAAATACCTGTGAACTATATAGATATTAACTTTTTTTATTATTTTTAATTTTTATTTTTTTATTTTTTGACAGGCAGAGTGGCCAGTGAGAGAGAGAGACAGAGAGAAAGGTCTTCCTTTTGCTGTTGGTTCACCCTCCAATGGCTGCCGCAGCCAGAGCACCATGCTGATCCAATGGCAGGAGCCAGGAGCTTTTCCTGGTCTCCCATGGGGTGCAGGGCCCAAGCACTTGGGCCATCCTCCACTGCACTCCTGGGCCACAGCAGAGAGCTGGCCTGGAAGAGGGGCAACCAGGACAGAATCCAGAGCCCCAACCGGGACTAGAACCTGGTGTGCCGGCGCCTCAAGGCGGAGGATTGGCCTAGTGAGCTGCGGGGCCAGCCTAAGATATTAACTTTGGAAAATACAAGGAATCTCTACCCATAATAACTACCACTAGAATGCTATTATGTAAAGGCATAAAACAAGATACATTTTCTAATTAAATCTAGCCATTTTTGCTGGAAATTTTAGATTCCATTATACCAACTTTATTTTCTCCACAAAAACTAAGTCATAAAAACATTTTTCCATTTGACTCAAAACAAAAAATGAAAACAAGCAACAGAGGTGAACTAAGAGAAAAATGGCTTCTAACCTCAGATCTACTGGCTCTTTGATCCTCGGCAAGTTTAACAAGTTTTTTTTTTTTTTTTTTTAATAAAATAGGGATTGGGGTGAGAGCTGTGGCATAGCGAGTAAGGCCGCCACCTGCAGTCCCAGCATCCCAAATGGCAGTGGTTCAAGTCCCAGCTGCTCCACTTTTGATCCTGCTCTCTGCTATGGCCTGGGAAAGCAGTAGAAGATGGCTAAAGTCCTTGGGCCTCTGCACCCATGTGGGAAACCCCGTAGAAGCTCCTGGCTTCTGGCTTTGGATCTGCGCAGCTCCAACCATTGAGGCCAATTGGGGAGTGAATCAGTGGATGGAAGATCTTTCTCTCTCTCTCTCTCTGCCTCTCCTCTCTCTGTGTAACTCTGACTTTCAAGTAAAATAAATAAATCTTTAAAAACAATAAAATAGGGATTAAAAATACCTCCATTTTACACCTCCCTTAAAGTTAATGTGTATTCTCCTGTATTTTCAAAACTCTTGTAAGTTAAATTCCATCTCCAAATTTTAAGATTCATAACTTTACATGCAAGTTATAAAAACATGGCAAAATATGACAAAACTCGTGATGGAACCAATGTATAACTAAACAAAAAATTCATATCCTGGGCCGGCGCCGCGGCTCACTAGGCCAATCCTTCACCTTGCGGCGCCGGCACACCGGGTTCTAGTCCTGGTCGGGGCGCTGCATTCTGTCCCGGTTGCCCCTCTTCCAGGCCAGCTCTCTGCTGTGGCCAGGGAGTGCAGTGGAGGATGGCCCAAGTGCTTGGGCCCTGCACCCCATGGGAGACCAGGAAAAGCTCCAGGCTCCTGCCATCGGATCAGTGCGGTGCGCTGGCCACAGCGCGCAGGCCGCGGCAGCCATTGGAGGGTGAACCAACGGCAAAAGGAAGACCTTTCTCTCTGTCTCTCTCTCTCACTGTCCACTCTGCCTGTCAAAAAAAATAAAAAAATTCATATCCTAATAAGGAACTAAGGAATCAAAAGCATTTTGTGAGACTATAAAAGTTATTTTTTCACTATACACAGAACATGCCCCTGTAAAATGTACATGTAAATCAATTAAAATTACTATTTGGTGAATTTATTCTCATTACAGAACATATTAAATCAGTAGGGATAACAGCGCTCAAGTCTGCCTCAAAATAATCTAATTATAGCACCCAGAAACTCTTTTATATCTGATGCAAAGTTAAATACTTATTTGTGGGATTATTTCCTAACGTATTTAACGAGGCAGAGTTAACAATTTAATATAACTCTAGTATATTACAGTAATGGCACAATAAATCAGTGCACCACAGATTGAAACACCATTTTTTCATTATGAATGGGGTGCAAAGAAATACTGGATACTTTTTTTTTTTTTTACTTATTTGACAGGTAGAGTTAGACAGTGTGAGAGAGAGACAGAGAGAAAGGTCTTCCTTTCATTGGTTCACCCTGCAAATGGCCGCTATGGGCAGTGCTGCACTGATCTGAAGCCAGGAGCCAGGTGCTTCCTCCTGGTCTCCCATGCGGGTGCAGGCACCCAATCACCTGGGAAATCCTCCACTGCCTTCCTGAGCCACAGCAGAGAGGTGGACTGGAAGAGGAGCAGCCAGGACTAGAACCCGGTGCCCATATTGGATGCCGGCACGCAGGCAGAGGATTAGCCAAGTAAGCCATGGCGCCGGCCACAGACACTTTTTGAAAGGTAGATAAACCACAAAATTTCCTATCTTTGATAGTATATCAGGTTTTATAATTACATTAAAATGTGAATGGTGTAATATAGCCACAAATAATACACCTCAAACAAAACAGTGAGGCCATCTGTAATGATACACTAGAATGTGCTCAGTAGACATTTATTGAATATGGGAATTATCTATTTTTCTATCCAATTACTTTGTACAATGTTTTGCCCAGTCTTAAGTGCTCAATAAATATTCACTGAACATACTGATTAGGAAAGAAGTGAGAAGAGATGGGCCCCCTCAAACTGGATGTCAAGTATAAATGGAATCTACATTGGAAAAAGTGGTTAAAGAAGTCAACTATATGTGGTTTTTAAGCAAATATACTCAGATGCCAACAAAGCAAATGATTAAGCAGAAAATACTGGCACCAGAATAAACAAAGGCAAAGTTTGCCAATAATGGCTAAAAAGGAATTTTAAGGAGAATCCAGAAAAAATGTATATTGGACGATACCTCTTCCCACCCAATTCAGTTTGAGACAGACCAATAGAGGCACTGTAAGAGACTATGGCTGTCTTCCTTGATATCCAGACATCCTAGTTTTAAATAATTTATTAGGGACCTGTTACCCATGAATCAATATAAACCTATTCATATTTAGGGATTAGTTGCCACAAGTACAAAGTTGAACTTCCTTTTATTTGTCTTAAAATGCTTACTTTCAAACTTGAAGGGACTTCAATTATTCCATGTAGATTTTGATAATTCTTTTGTCTTTTCAGACCAGAGTCAAAATATCCGTACAGTATTCATACTGCAGCACCTTCCACCCACCCTTTGATCGCTTGAACTGCACTTGTATGGTTCTTTTTTTGCTTTCAGATCTTTTTTGAAGTGTAATAAGCAGAACTGTACTGGGTATTCCAGCTGCAGTTTGATCAATCATTGTCGGAATGGCTTCTGGTAGGGCGAGGTCTTCCAGTTGGTCTACTGTTTCTAGGACTATAAGATCTTCTATAGTTGTAATCAAAAGAACAACTTCTTAAACTCCTGACTCTCTGCTATGGGCTGGGAATGCAGTAGAAGATGGCCCATGTCCTTGGGCCCCTGCACCCACATGGGAAATCCAGAAGAATCTCCTGGCTCCTGGTTCCTGATTGGGACAGTTCCGGCCACTGTGGCCATCTGGGGTGAACTAGCAGATGAAAGACCTCTCTCTCTGCCTCTCCTTCTGTGTGTAACTTTCATTTTCAAATAAATAAATCTTCAAAAAAAAAAAGTAGCCCTGGAATCACACAAATGAATTCATTGGAGATCATAACTTTATGTTTCACATTTCTGCTTATATGTGGTCATATTTTTGTTATATTTTAGGAAACTTATTAGCACATGGAGTCTGAGTTAGTGTAGTTTGATGATTCAGAAAATAGGAAAAAGCTCACAGTAATTTTCTGAAGCTGCATGAATACTAAATATTGGTCAAGACTTTCAAGAAGAAATTACTGACAGTGAAGTGGGAAAATTTTGATATGGTTTTTGATGTCACACAATCCATATGTAACATCAAGATCAAAAGGAAAGCCATGCTCAGGGAGTCTTCTAAAGCAATACTTATTTGAAACTGGTGAGTTTCTGAAAGTAATCTGAAAAATCAATGTTTTTTTTTTTTAAAGATTTGTTTATTTGAAAGTCAGTGTTACACAGACAGAAGGAGAGGCAGAGAGAGAGAGAGACAGTCTTCCATCTGTTGGTTCACTCCCCAAATGGCTGCAATGCCTGGAGCTGTGCTCATCCAAAGCCAAGAGCCAGGAGCTTCTTCCAGGACTCCCACATGGGCAAAGGGGCCCAAGGTGTTGGGCCATCTTCCACTGCTTTCACAGGCCATGTCAGAAAGCTGGATCAGAAGTATAGCAGCTGGGACTTGAACCAGTGCCCTTATGGGATACTGGCACTGCAGGTGGCAGCTTTACCCACTACGCCACAGTGCCGGCCCCAATAAATGTGTTTTTTAAGTATAGCAAAATGAAATCACCATCCAAAAGTTAGGATGCCAGGCATCTACAAATCATCTGACACTACTCAATCCATCTATCTCCTGAAATATAATTTATTTCATCTTTTTACATGCAGAGACCCTCACAGACATTCCTTGAGCTACCAGGATGAATTCCTAGAATATAGAGGGCAGCAGCATGGCTCTAGATACCAAGTGTATGGCAGACTAGGTTTCACAGACCCCCATTTCTGAAAAACATGATAGCAGAATGAAGTAATGGGCATGTGGTAGAAAGCAATGTAGATAGTGACTCTCAGACATGAGGGGTTGTCCCTCCACCCCAGGCCACACCCTCAAGACCATTTAAGAAACATCTGCTATGCCCTTGCCTTCTTTCTAATCCATACACAACTTTTTTTTGAAGGCTGGTCCAGAACTGCCAATATCACCAGTCTTCCATAACTTATGGATGAGGTAAGGTAATATCAACTAAATCGTATTCATTCTGGTCAGTATGATTAATAACTGCTAGGATCATGCAAATCTAGGATCTTTGCATTTCAGTGATGTTTTGCTGTGCTCTGAAGTAGTAAGGTATTGTCTCAGAGAGCATCAAGTGATATTCTGTCAGAAATGATTCTTATTCCTGGAGTTCCCTTCTTCAAGTATCATAAAAGCTACTCACTTCCAAAGGAAATGGGACTGTCAGCCAGGACCCAAATGTCCATGTTGCTAGAAACTAGGTGTTGTATAAACTTCCATAACCTCAAATGAGTAGTGCTGCTCAGTCTACGCAGTGCAGGAAACTAGAAAATTCATTTGGAGAAGATATACCTACCATAAGCCCCACAAATGCAACTGTCACATAGTGTAAGTCAGCCTGCACATATCTCACAATGGTTTCTCAGGAAATGTGGGGACATTTCCCTAGTACTACTAATACACTTCATCTTACAGATGGGTAAACAGTGACAGGGGTACAATCTACATTCAGTCACCCCATACACATTTCAGCTAAAATGGTCTGAAAACCCATCTCCATCCTGTGGCCATCTTGGCTGAGACAGATTGTCTGTACCTTCTGTACACCTGGAGTCACACTGCATCATTTGACAAAAAAACAATCCTTGAAAGCCCAACCTTAT
The DNA here is from genome assembly GCF_051225735.1 of Oryctolagus cuniculus. Taxonomy (NCBI): domain Eukaryota; kingdom Metazoa; phylum Chordata; class Mammalia; order Lagomorpha; family Leporidae; genus Oryctolagus; species Oryctolagus cuniculus. Next base: position 113,316,335 of record NC_142878.1, read on the forward strand.
TCACTCTTTCTCCAGCTCTGGAACTGAGGATTTACCACTGGTGTCTCTTCCTGGACCAGCCAAGATCTTTATGGTGGATCTGAATGACAGATTCTAACACCTCAGATCCATGACTGTCACTTATGCCAGCAAGAGACAGGCACCTGTACTGATCCCCAAGTTCCCTTATACCTCCACACTGACATTCACAGACACAGAAATCACCCACACAGTTCTTGAGTAATAGGAGGAAAGCCCAGCACCAGGAATTCTATGGAGATGGTGATAGTGGTTGGAACGGCACATGCTAAGAAGGAAGCCAGAGGAGAGTTTCCATGGTTCTGTCCTCCCGACATCATGGGCAGATGAGGCTACATTTCCCATAAAGCAATGCAGACCTCCATTAGGAAGCAGTGAGGATGACCCATATATTTACTGGATAATCAGCCTCCTGTGACACAGAGTATACATCAGAACTTGTCTAACCACATGAGATACCCACATAATACTCGAATTCCTCATTAATTCTTGGTTTGACAGATATACATTTCAAAGCAACATACAATAACTGGCAAAATTCAAATGTGGAAATAATTTTTGGAAATTGTGCAAATTTATTATTTAAAATTCTCATAATTAAATTGTGGTTCCAGAGCCTTTCATACAAATATTTAGGAAAAAAAAAACTCCAGGGACTCTTTTTAACATAATACATAATACATAATATTATGTACATACATATGTATTTAATGTACATAATACATAATATTATGTACATGCATATGTACATAATATACATAATACATTCGTATGTATTAATATCCCTGAAAAAAAGGATTTTAATCCTTTAAAATGATGCTTGACCTTACCTACTAAATTAATTTTGGTCCATCAATGGATCTCATTTCACAATGAGGAAAGATATTCTAATACATTAAGTGGATTAATATGGCTGGAAAACAGAGTGAGTGACATCTGAAATGTTTGTGAATATTTAAAATTGAACTACTTGGTAATTCTATACCCAGTTACTGAAATTTATCTACTCATCACTCCATCCAATTATTTGTGTATATTTAACAAAACTTTATTTATTCATTTATTTTTTTAATTTGGATTCTTCCACAAACTAGGCAAAGAGACAAACATGATCATGTCATGGAGCTCCTGCTTTTACTCCTTTTCTTGTCTAAATGAGGATGGGCTGAAATTATCAACTTCTTGAGGATCTGAGTGGTAGTGGCACAGGCCATTGACTCTTGGCCCACAGCTATTGGTCAGTTTTCTATGTATAATGTAATAATTGTGCTGTTCAAATTCCTGTATCATCTCTAATCTGGTATTTGCCTTTCAGTGACTTTATTCTACAAATTGAGGGAGGTCAGTCTTTTTTTTAAAATATTTACAGAATTCTTTTAAAGATTTATTTATTTACTTAAGAGGCAAAGTTGCAGAAAGTTTGTAAGTTACTTGGCTAGAGAAAATAAGAATTCATAGATCACAAACTAAAATAATAAAGATGGCCCTATAAAAAACTCAAGGTCTTCAAGCATTAACATTTATTACCCTAGACTTAATTATCAAAAAGCTGATTATTTCAACTATTCCCTATGTGGCAGCCCAATTTTATCTATTAAATCTGGAAAAAATAAATAGCACCTCATGTTAGATTACTAAAATCTTAATGCTATGTGCCACCCTTATGTCTACTGTACCTTATATCTAATACCAATGTATCTGATGTCTCTCATTAGATAAATGATGTGTCTCAACTATTACAAGTGTGGAGACTTTTATTCAAAGCTTTTCCAAAAGCCCCTCAGTCTCTGCCTTCACTTTGAAAGGACACTTCTAGGATATACATGGGCACCTCATTGATTTTGCCAGCAAACACATTTTTTTCAATGGGAATACAAGCATAAATCACATTGATAACATCCTCCTTGAATGACACTATTTGACACATTGTGAAGAACAAACAAGGCTAATATCTTACAGTTCATTTGGGCCATCTAGCCCAAACCTTGGAGAGTTGGAAACTGTTATACTGGGCCTACCCATAAATGGGACATTGTGCCAGGTGGGTTTTGTATACTTGAACTGCAAGGGCAGTATCACAGAAATTAATGCTCCAAACTGATCCAGCTCCCTGCTAATGTGTCTGGGAAAGTAACCACAGGATGTTCCAAATGCTTGGGCTCCTGCACTCATGTGAGACACCTGGAAGAAGCTCCAGGCTTTTGATATCAGTCTAGTCTAGCCACAATCATTGCAGCCATCTGGGGAGTGAACAAATCAGAAGATCAATCTCTCCCTCTCTCACTCTATGACACTTTCAAATGCATAAATAATCTTTTAAAAAGTAGATCATTTCAATGGATTCCCCAATCCTCAATCATGATGACTTTTACTACTTTACGTCTTTTTTATTCTTTTTTAAAGATTGACTCATTTGAAAGGCAGAGGGGATCTGGTGTGGTGGCACAATGGGCAAAGCTGCCACTCATTAAGTTGGCATCCTGTATAGGTGCCAGTTCAAGTCCCAGCTATTCCACTTTTAAACCAGCTCCTTGCCAATGGGCTGAGAAAAGGAAGATGGCCTAAGTACTAGGGTTCCTGCCACCCACATGGGAGACCCAGAAAAATCTCCTAGCTTCAGCCTGGCCACACTTTGGCCATTGTAGCCAACTCAGGAGAGAATCAGTTGATGGAAGATCTTGGTCTCTCCTTCTCTCTGGAACTCTTGACTTCCAAATAAATAAGTAAATATTTTTAAAATGATTTTTAAAAAAGGGAGAGAGACATACACACACAATGAGAAAGAGAGAGGGAGAGAGAGAGAGCAGAGAGATCTTCCAACTTCTGGTTCACTCTCTAAATGTCTGCAACAGCTGTGGCTGGACCATGCTCTCAAGTCCTCCACTTAGATGACAGAACAATTAGGTGACAGGAACTAAGGAATTTGAGACATCATCCACTGTTTCCCAGGGATATTAGCACAAAACTGGTTTGGAAGTGGAGTACCCAAAACTCAGATTACCAGTGCAATACAGACTGTGAGCATCTGATGAGATGGCTAACAAAATGGAAAACCTAAAAGAAATCAAGATTCCTGGACACAAACCAAATTTGGGTTATGAAGACACATAGAAAACCGAAACAAACCAAAATACAAGACAGATTGAATCAGTAATAAAGACCTTCCCGACAAAGGAAAGCCCAGGACCAGACGGCTTCACTGTTAAATTCTACCAGACTTTTAAAGAAGCACTAATTCCAATTCTTCTTCAGCTATTCAAAATTGTTGGAAGGGAGGGAATTCTCCCAAATTCCTTCTATTAGGCCAGCATCACCTTAATTCATAAACCAGAAAAAATATATACAACAAAGAAAGAGAATTATAGAATGAAAATCCTCATCAAAAGACTAGTTAATGGAATTTAATAATACATTAGAAAAATGATTCACATGGACCAAGAGGGATGTATCCCTGGTATGCAGAAATAATTCAATATAAGCAAATCAATAAATGTAATATGTCACATTAATCAACTGAATAAAAACCACATGATGATCTCAATTGATGCATAGAAAGCACTTGATAAAATACAATATGCTTTCATTATAAAACCCTTAAGCAAATTGGGTATAAAAGGAACATTTCTTAACACATTCAAGGCAATATATGATAAATCTTTAATCAATATCATACTGAATAAAAAATGTTGGAAGCATTTTCAATAAGATCTTGAACCAGACAAAGTTACTCATTCTTGCCATGCTATTCAAAAACAGTTCTAAATGTTTTAAACAGAACAATAATGCAAGAAAAAGAAATCAAATGGATACAAATTAGAATAGAGAAAGTCCAATTACTCCTGCCTGCAGATTACATAATCCTATATATAGGAAACCAAAAGACCCCACTAAAAGAATATTGGAACTCATAAGAGTTTAGTAAAGTTGCAAGATATAAAATCAACACACAAAATCTCATGGCTGATAAAGAACTTATCATGTCAGTACAATTTACAATAGCTAAAACACTTTTATTGTCCTGGAATAAATTTAATCAAGAAAGTGAAAGAACTCTACAATGGAAATTACAAAACATTAAATAGAAGAAAATGCACAAAAGGAAAAATATTCCCCATTACTAAATTGAAAGAACTGATATCACCAAAATGTCCATACTACCAAAAGCAGCTTTTAATTTTTTTTATTTTATTTTGCTTTATTTTTAAGGATCTACTCATTTATTTGAAAGGCAGAGTCACAGGGAGGCAGAGGCAGAGACAGGCAGGGAGACAGACAGAGGTCCTCCATTCACTGGTCCATGCACTCAGTAAAATTTAAAGCATAAGCTGCATTTAAGCAATATGGTAATCTAATGACCTTGGGAAGAGCAATCTGAGAGGAACAATTGAAATACAAACAAGACTTCATTAAATTGAATGATAACAATGAAAAGAAAATGATGTAGATGCCAATATTAATGACTTTTTTGAGGAATTTAAATTGATAAAGAGAACAGCTGGAATTGTGGCACAGTGGGTTAAGCTGCCACATGCCAGCAACCCATGTGAGTGCCAGTTTATGTCTAGGCTACTCCACTTCCAATTGAGCTCCCTGCTAATGCACTTGGGAAAGCAGCAGAAGATGGCCCAGGGTCTTGGACCCCTGCCTCTCATGTGCAAGACCTAGATGAAGCCCCTGACTTCAGTCTGGCCATGCCCCAGCTGCTGTGACTCTTCACAGAGTGAGCCAGTCAATGAAAGATCTCTGTATTTTCTTCTCTCTCTGTAACTCTGTCATTCAAATAAACAAATTTTTAATAAACAAGTTAATAAACTGATAAGAAGCAAAAAACCTACAATATTCTCATCTTATCCCAAAAAGATAAAAAAGAACAAATGCTTATGATGATGTGGGAAAAGATAACTCTCACATACTGTGGGTGAAAATGCCAATTAATTCAGGTGTGATGGAGAACAGTATGGTCATTCTTCAAAAAAGATAAAAATTGATCTATTAGATGACATACTTATCTTACTCCCGGCTATATATCAGAAGGAAATGAAACTTTCACATCAAAGAGACAGCAATTCTACTATAGTGACTATAACACTGTTCACAGCAGCCATGAACTATAACCAATCTAGCTGTCTATCAATGAAAAAGTGGACAAGGGAACATCATTTAGACACAAAAAAATACAACATTGTTACATCTTGCAAAATGTATAAAAAGATATCATCAAATTAATTGAAATAAACCAGACACAGAAACACAAATTCCCAGTTTCTTGTCATATATGGAAGTGAAACAAATGGATGTGAACATAGAATTGTGATTATGAAAGACTGAGAAGTGTGGAGGCTAGGGAGAGAGGGGGAATGGATAACAGGTAGCAAAGTACAGTGAGGCAGGAGTAACCCCTGCTGTTCCATAGTATAGCTAGATGACAATAGTGTACATATTAAGTACTGCATAAAGAACTGGAGGACAGGAGCTGGTAGCCTCAAAACAGGAAGAGGAAATGGAAACACCAGTTATCTAGCTTGATCAGTTTCTATGGTGTATATGTGTTCAAATACTGCACTATCCCCTATAATAATCAATGAGTAGCACACATTTGATTAAACTATTTCAATAAAATTTTAAAATTCAGAGGCATTTGTATATACTAACAATGAACTATTTGCAAATGAAATTAAGAAAACATTTCCATGTATAACAGCATAAAACACAGTTAGGAGACAATACCCTCCATACCTGTCACTTTTATTGAAATACACAGCCCCCAAATCAGCAGATCAACATGGCCTTTTCACTATAACTTTCTGATCAGCCTTTACATGATTTGCAACCGGATAAACTGGTGTTCCGAAAATGTTACTGTTGGGAAACTAAACTTGAACTCAAATGGGAGGATTCTTATACTGATCTATTCAAATATTGCTATCAAAATACACAGAGGGTCATTAAACTTTTATTTGTGTCTCACAGTTAAAATATAGACTGAGGGTGGGCATTTATCCTAATAGTTAAATAGTCCTTTATTGGAGTACCTGAGTTCAATTCCTAGACATGGATATAGCTCCTGACTCCAATATCTTGTTAGTGCAGACCCTGAGAAGCAGTGCCGATGACTCAAATGATTGGGTTCATGAAACTCACATGCAAAACCCGTATTGAGTTCTCAGCAACCAGCTTTTCCATGACCCTTACCATGGCATTTGTGGGCATTTATTTAATAAATTAGCAAACAGGAATCCTCTGTCTCAAAGTCTTTTAAATTAAATAAGAAAGGAATTCATCAAAGAAACAGAGATATAGATTTAGATGCCAGGTTACAAAAAGGAGTGTGATAAGTGTTAATATAATGAAATATTTACTTTATTTCCATCTGACCTAATGGGTAAATGTTTATTCAAAATGATAATATTAAAAAATGAACTGGGATCGCTTCTCGGCCTTTTGGCTAAGATCAAGTGTAAAAAATGAACTGGGTAGCTGTAGCTTCTCATAGATAAAAGAAGTTATAGAGGAGTGGGCATCATGGTGTCACCATATGCAATGGCAGTATCCCATACAGGTGCTGATTTGTGCTCCAACTGTTTCACTTCCAATGCAGGTCCCTAACAGCCCGAGAAAAATAACAAAAGTGGCCTGATTGGGCCCCTGACACTCCTACGGGAGACCCAGATGAATCTCCTGACTTCAGACTATTGCATCCTCAACTTTTGTAGTCATTTGAGGAGTGAACCAGCAGATAGAAGATATCTCTCTATCTCTGTAACTCTTTCAAATAGAAATTAAAAAAAATTATAGAAGGGGCAAGCACTGTGGTATAGTGGGTAAAGCAGCCACCTGCAGGGCTGGCATTCCATAGGGGCACTGGTTCATGTCCCGCTGCTCCATTTCCTATCCAGCTCTTTGCTATGACCTGGGAAAGCAGTGGAAGATGGCCCAAGCCCTTAGGCTCCTGTACCCACATGGGAGACCCTGAAAAAGCTCATGGATCCTGGCTTCAGATTGGCACAGCTCTGGCCATTGTGACCATCTGAGGAGTGAACCAGCGGATGATCTCACTCTCTTTCTCTCCCTCTTCTTCTCTCTCTGTGTAACCCTGACTTTCAAGTAAAATAAATAAGTCTTTAAAAAAAATTATAGAAATATGATTTGAGTGCCCAATAAACAGTGAACTGCTAATTGCAAGTGAGTTTATCAGTTATAAATGTATACAATTTCTAGGAAAATCATCAAAAAAATTTTAGGAAAAACTGATCCTTGATATAGCTTAATAATAGAGAAGACAAAATGAAATCCTATCAAAATGAGATATGGATATTTGGAAGAGTGGATAACAGGTTACTCATCATGTGTAGTAGTAACTGTATTTGAGTCCTGAAGAACTAGACAATGGCATTAAAATATACCAGAGTGTCTGTACCCTATACTACCAAGGGTACCAATTCTTAAACTAGCTGCCAACAACTGGTAACAGGGTCCAGAGATTCTTCCTCTACTACATAGAAAGGTAATACCAAGACACCTTTCTCTGGTGAGAATACAAATTGATTCAAAGGGGGCAATTCTTACATTTGGTCTTAACCAAAGGCAAGAAGAGAAATGAGCACATATCATATTGAGTCAATGGTAAGGCTCTGTTCCTCAATCCTAATCCTGCAAAGAACTCAGACAATGGCTACAGTCACCTCTGTGTTGCATGAGGAGCAAAGGGACTAATTTGGAAGATGACTAGGAATGGGATGTCATGACCTGGCTCCTATCATGCCATCTTGTAGAAAAAATCCTCATAGAAATGACAACTCCTAGAGCTGGCTAAATGGAATTATATTGACAAATCACATCTGCTTTCTGTCCACTCTTTTGTTCACTTAAAGAAAACAGCAAGCACTTGATCAATTTTATGTCTCTTCATTCAAAAAAAATATTTCTTCACTCATTCATTTACTTGAAAGAGTGAACAAAAGAGGAGAAATGCACAAAAAAGAAATTTAGACAATCTTCCATCTGTTGGTTTTCTTCCCAAATGAAACTGGGCCATGCTGACTCAGGAGCCAGGTTCTCTCATATTGCTGGACAGAATAGAATCTAAGGACATGGACCATCATATGTTGCTTCTCATTCTTCAGCATTAACAAGAAGCTAGGATGGAGTGGTGACAAGACAAGATTCCATGTACTCCATCATAGAATGAAGAGATCCCAAGTGGAAGCTTAACTCACTGCAACATAACACCCAACATAAGGCTTTCATTTTTAAACTTTTATCACCATGTAGCTTGCAATGAGACTGTGATTTCTGGATTATGAGATTTAAACTACCATCACTTAATTTTTTTTTTTTTTTTTTTGACAGGCAGAGTGGACAGTGAGAGAGAGAGAGACAAATTGAAAGGTTTTCCTTTGCCGTTGTTCACCCTCCAATGGCCGGCGCAGCCAGCGCGCTGTGGCCAGCACACCGCGCAGATCCGAAGCCAGGAGCCAGGAGATTCTTCCGGGTCTCCCATGTGGGTGCAGGGGCCATCTTCTACTGCTTTCCCAGGCCATAGCACAGAGCTGGATGGGAAGAGGAGCAGCCGGGTTCGATCCGGCACCCATATGGGATGCCAGAGCTTCAGGTCAGGGTGTTAATGAGCTGCGCCACAGCGCCAGCCCCAGCAAACTGTCAAATAGTTACCAAAGTTCCAATGTAAGCACTGGAGCTGTGGCACAGTGGGTTAAAGCCCTGGCCTGAAGCGCAGGCATATCATATGGGCATTGGTTCTAGTCCCAGCTACTCCTCTTTTGATCCAACTCTCTGCTATGGCCTGGGAAATCAGTAGAAGATGGCCTAAGTCCTTGGGCTCCTGCACCCACATGGGAAACCTGGAAGAAGCTCCTGGCTCCTGGCTTTAGATTGGCACAGCTCCAGCCATTGCGGCTATCTGGGGAGTGAACCAGTGGTTGGAAAACCTCTCTTTCTGTCTCAACCTCTCTCTGTAACTCCGTCTTTCAAATAAAAAAAAAAAGGTACATGTAGTTGAAAATATTTCTTCAATATCTAACACAAGCGTAAGCCAATTAGAACAGAGCTCTTCATAAATTTTCCATGTAGACATACAATATGTACACAAGTATAATACATAACATACATTACAAAAGAGAACAACAAAAGAATTTCAGTAATAGCTTTTTTTTTTTTTTAAGATTTTAAGGATCTTTTTCCTTGCGTTCACCTGAAGAAGAATGTAAGATTGGGATGAGAAACAATACAGGATGTGAGACTGCCTCTTTAAAGAAGGCAGGGGTAAAAAGAACCTAAAATGACTGAAGTTTATGTCCTTTTTAAAAAAAGAAAATTCATTTATTGTACTTGAAAGTCACAGTTCCACAGAGAGAAGAAGGAGAGGGAGAGGGAGGGGGAGGGGGAGAGGGAAAGGGAGAGGGAGAGAGAGAGAGAGAGAGAAAGAAAGAGAGAAAGAGAGAAAGAGAGAAAGGGAGGGAGGTCTTCCATCTACTGGTTCACTCCCCAGATGGCCGCAACAGCCAGAGCTGTGTCAGTCCAAAGCCAGGAGCCAGGAGCTTCTTCCAGATCTCCCATGTGGGTGCAGGGGCCCAAGGACTTGGGCCATCTTCCACTGCTTTCCCAGGCCATAGCAGAGAGTTGGATTGGAAGTGAAGCAGTGGGATCTTGAATCGGCACCCATATGGAATGCTGGCACTGCAGGTGGCAGCTTTACCGGCTATGCCACAGTGCCAGTCCAGAGGCTTATGTCCTTTTTCCATCATCAGCCAAAGCCAAAAAGATCCCAGAACTCCTTCTGCATTGCCACATGTGTGGTAGTGGCCCCAGGTACTTGGGCCATATTCTGTTACTTTCTCAGGTGCATTAGCATTGAGATGAATTGGAAGTGGAACAGCTGAGACTTCAATGAACACTGAGGTGTGATTGCTCACATGTAGTTGATGGATTAACCCACTGTGCCACAAAACTGACCTGATATTGACATACCATTAACTAAAGTCTATATTTTTATTTCCTTTCATATTACATAATATTCTTTTTCTGTTCCAATAACTCCAAATTATTATTTGAAAATCAGAATCTAGCTCTTTTAGTAATAAAAGTAATACACAGAGCAGTATTGTGATTCTGCAGGTTAAGCTGTTGCTGCTTCGAATGCCAGCATCCCATAATAGAAAGCCTGATATGAGTCCTGGCTGGGCTTCTGTTCCAGCTTTCTGGTAATCCCGCATCCTGGTAATGCACTTAGGAAGGCAGAGGAAGATGGTCCAAGTGCTTGGATCCCCATCAACTATGTGGGAGACCCAGATGGGGTTCCTGATCCTTGGCTTCAGCCTGGCCTACCCTACTTATTGTACCCATTTGGGGAGTGAACCAGTAATGGAAGATATATCTCTCTCTCACTCTTACTTTCTCAGTCTCTGTCTTTAAAAAATACATCTTTAGCAATAATGTACATATTAGCTATTAAACATTGCAGAAGAACATAAAAATATAAGCATTATTCCCTTCTTTCTAGGGAGTACTAGTCATACTTCCCAGAACAAACTACTCTTTTTTTTTTTTTTCCCGGTCTGCCGGTGCCGCAGGAGGATGATTAGCCTATTGAGCTGCGGCACCGGTTTCACTTACATTTGAATCTCACCATTTTACCAAAGTATCATAGAATTTTGAAATTTACTTCTTTTTTTTTTAATATATCTTTTATTTAATGAATATAAATTTCCAAAGTACGACTCATGTGTTACAATGGCTTCCCCCCCCATACCGTCCCTCCCACCCACAACCCTCCCCTTTCCCACTCCCTCTCCCCTTCCATTCACATCAAGATTCATTTTCGATTATCTTAATATACAGAAGATCAGCTTAGTATACCTTAAGTAAGTATTTCAACAGTTTGCTCCCACACAGAAACATAAAGTGAAAAATAATAGATGATTATTTTTAAATGATGATGAAATCAGATCAGACCTATTGTCATGTTTAATCCCAGTGAGAGTCAAGTTGGGAATTGATAATTTCTTTTTTTTTTTTTTTTACAGAAGATCAGTTTAGTGTACATTAAGTAAAGATTTCAATCGTTTGCACCCCCATAGAAACACAAAGTGAAATATACTGTTTGAGTACACGTTATAGCATTAAGCCTCAGTGTACAGCACGTTAAGGACAGAGATCCTACATGAGGAGTAAGTGCACAGTGACTCCTGTTGTTGACTTTACAAATTGACACTCCTGTTTATGGCATCAGTAATCTCCCTATGCACCAGTTATGAGTTTCCAAGGCTATGGAAGCCCCTTGAGTTCTCCGACTCTTATCTTGTTTAGACACGGTCATAGTCAAAGTGGAGGTTCTCTCCTCCCTTCAGAGAAAGGCACCTCCCTCTTTGAAGACCTGTTCTTTCCACTGGGATCTCACTCACAGAGATCTTTTTGCCAGAGTGTCTTGGCTTTCCATGCCTGAAATACTCTCATGGGCTTTTCAGGCAGATCCGAGTGCCTTTAGGGCTGATTCTGAGGCCAGAGTGCTATTTAGGACATCCGCCATTCTATGAGTCTGCTGAGTATCTCTCTTCCCATGTTGGATCACTCTCCCCTTTATTTATTCTATCGGTTGGTGTTAGCAGATACTAGACTTGTTTATGTGCTCCCTTTGACTCTTAATCCTTTCATTATGATCAATTGTGAACTGAAATTGATCACTTGGAATAGTGAGATGGCATTGGCACATGCCACCTTGATGGGATTGAATTGGAATCCCCTGGTATGTTTCCAACTCTACCAATTGGGGCAAGTCAGCCCGAGCATGCCCCAAATTATACATCTCTTCCCTCTCTTATTCCCACTCTTATGTTTAACAGGGATCACATTTCAGTTAATTTTCAACACTTAAGAATAACTGTGTGATAATTACAGAATTAAACCAGTCATATTAAGAGGAACAGACAAAAAAAAAATACTATGAGGGATAATGTATTAAGTTGTCCATTAGCAGTCAGGGCTATGCTGATCAAGTCACCATTTCTCATAGTGTCCATTTCACTTCAGGAGGTTTCCTTTTTGGTGTTCAGTCAGTTGTCACCGATCAGGGAGAACATATGGTATTTGTCCCTTTGGGACTGGCTTATTTCACTCAGCATGATGTGTTCCAGATTCCTCCATTTTGTTGCAAATGACTGGATTTCGTTGTTTCTTACTGCGGTATAGTACTCTAAAGAATACATATCCCATAATTTCTTTATCCAGTCTACCATTGATGGGCATTTAGGTTGGTTCCAGGTCTTGGCTATTGTGAATTGTGCTGCAATAAACATTAGGGTGCAGACCGCTTTTTTGTTTATCAATTTAAACTCCTTTGGGTAAATTCCAAGGAGTGGGATGGCTGGGTCGAATGGTAGGGTTATATTCATGTTTCTGAGGAATCTCCAGACTGATTTCCATAGTGGCTTGACCAGTTTGCATTCCCACCAACAGTGGGTTAGTGTCCCTTTTTCCCCACATCCTCGCCAGCATCTGTTGTTGGTAGATTTCTGCATGTGAGCCATTCTAACCGGGGTGAGGTGAAACCTCATTGTGCTTTTGATTTGCATTTCCCTGATTGCTAGTGACCTTGAACATTTTTTCATGTGCCTGTTGGCCATTTGGATTTCCTCTTTAGAACAAACTACTCTTAAAAGATTCTTACATTCCATTCTGAGACTTCCATATACATATACAGAAGGGTACTTTAAAGCATCATAAAAAGTGGAATTAAATTATTTGTCTGTTTTACTATAATAAGTTTTCAAGCTGATGCATACAAGAAGGTTTCAAAACCATTTGGGTATATTATGAAAAAAAATTGAATGAATTTCAATTGTTGCACCAAAGTAATGTCAGCTTTTAACTCCCATTTTCCACGAGGCTTTTGAAATGCCTTCATAAAGATACACGTGCATGGGGCCAGCATTGTGGTATAATGGTGAAGCCACTGTCTTTGATGCTAGCATCCCTTACAGTCACTAGTGTGTGTCCTGGCTGCTCCACTTTTGATCAAACTCTGTGAATGTGCCTGGGAAAGCAGCAAAAGATGGTCAAAGTCCTTGGCTTTGGCACCCATGTGGGAGACCCAGTGGGAGCTCCTGGCTTTAGCCTGGCCTAGTCACAGCCATTGCAGCCATTTGGGGAATGAATCAGCAGATGAAAAATCCCTCCTTTCCTGTCTCTCTAGCTTATGAATAAAATGAAAATTAGTATATAAAATTTAAATATATATATACACACATGTACTTTTTTTCTTTGCAAAGCGACATTTTTTCTGTGCGTTGTTTTACTTAAAAGTACTGTCCCTAAATCATTTTTCAAATCATTGTATATTTAGTATTTCATTGTACAGATATACCATAATGTATTTTACCAATTCTTTATCAATATACATTTTGCAATTTACAATTCTCTATCAATATACAATATACATTCCTGTTTTATTCCCATAATGAACAATATTACAAAGAACTTACATGGCTTTATGTATTTAACCAAATATATGTAAGATAAATTCCTGTAGTTGAACCATACCAAAGAACATTTGCATTTAAAGTATTTCACAGAGAGATCTGTCAAATTTTTCCTCCAAAGAGACTCTACACCCATATGAATGCAAGAATCTGTCTCCTCACAGCTTCAATACATGTATGTGTGATCAGTCAGAATTCCCTCAGATGCTCCCAATTTACCATCTCTTTTGATCTCTATCTTCAAGCTTGATTTTCTTCTTTTTAGCTCTCTGATCACACTTAGTTTTCTTACCAAACTTCTCTGTGAATATGGTCCTGCACTTATTTCCTCTATACTCACCCTCTTCATTGCCTTTTCTCATGCCTCCAACCTCACTTTTCCTGCTCACAAACTTCCTATATAGCTTCCATGGAGTTCAGCACAACTGAACAGAAAACAGGTGCTCTTTCCCTGGCCTCCGAACCTGTCAGCCTCCGGAACCAATAGAAAATGTTAATCAGGAAACATGGAAATAATTAATGTGAATCACATTATAAGAAGAATTAAATTCCCAATGGTATAGCCACAGGGAAAAGGCATCTAGAAAAATTCTGTATTGTCTTTTGTTAAGATAGAATCTGGGGCTCGTGCTGTGGCATAGCCATAATAAAGATTGCCACTTGTAGTGCTGGCATCACGTAGGGGTGCCAGTTTGATTCCTGGCTACTCCATTTCTGATCCAGCTCCATACTAATGAGCCTGAGAAAGCAGCAGATGATGACCCAGGTGCTCTGGCCCCTGCTCCCATGTGGGAGACCTGAATGAAGCTCCTGGCTTCAGTCTAGCCCCACCTTGGACATTGTCATTTGGGGAATGAACCAGCAGATAGAAGATCTCTCTCTCTCTCTGCCTTTGTCTCTCCCTCTCTGTAACTCTGCCTTTCAAGTAAATAAACATTATAAAAAGAAAAAAATACAAAGGTAACTTTAAAAGCAATGGAATCTGTTTTTTCTTTATTCCATACTACATAGAATTCCTGTCTTTGAATCAATAGCTCATGATTTTTATTCACTATTCCTTCTTTGGAACTGGGGTCAGAATAGACAAAAAAGTGGATGAGAAAGAAAGGGAAAAAATAAAAACCTAAAAGTACCAGATTGGACAGGAAGACTGGAGAAGAGAGAATAAAAATAAGGTTAAGAAATAAAGCCAACTTCTTAAATCATTAAAAACAGAAATGAAGAAAGGAGGAGGAAATAGGCAAAGAAGTATGGTTATGTTCTGAGAATTATATCCATTAAATACATGGAATCTGCTCTCTTTATATTAATAAATATAAGTGTTTAAACATTAAAAGCTTTTTCTTCTTTTATTGAATCACTGCAGTGCTCCAAAAGCAGAATTCAAAGGCAAGCATGGGTTTCAGGGTTGGGACAGAGTGCAAAGGGCAGTGACAGCCTTATTCCTCTAATAGCAACCTCTGCACCCCAACTTGTGACCAATCACCCAGAATCAGCTTCATAAAATAAACCTCTTAGGGGGAAGGCTCAGAGAAAATCAACGACCTCACAATCTCTTTGCCTATGAAGCATCTTGGAAATAAGCATGCTGCTGAAGAAAGTGAGATTATGGCCAAGTTGGATATAAAGAACAAAAGGATATAAAGCTGGCAGGTAGTCTAGCAATTTATGAGCACTCACAGTGAACTGCAGATGATGGAAAGGCATGGATCACAGAATGGGAGCCAAAGTGGGCAGCCCAGACTGCAGTGATCACCCAGACTTTAAGCTGAGATTTGTGAGTATTTGCAAAGTGTACAATGAGTTCTACATACAGCAGCAGTAATTTTTTTTCCTTTGGACATATGGCAAAACATTTTTTTTTAATTTTTAACTATTTTTTCATTTCCTTTGAAAGGTAAGGAGAGAGGTGGGAGGAGACAGATTTCTTCCATTTGCTGGTACCTCCCCAAGTGCCCACAGCAGCTGGGAAAGTGCCAGCCTGAAGCCAGGATCCTGGAACTCCATTCAGGCCTGGGTGAGTTCAGCTGTTCCTGAGGACAGAGTCCTCAGTGATACCTGCCTTTGTAAAGACACACCGCAGTATAAAATCACACCACCTACTGAAGGCTTTTGGGATCTAAGAGAAAACTTTAACTGCATCACAGATGAGAGCAAAGCATTGACCCAGAGGCTGCTGTGAGCCAACAGGTTTCCTGCCTACCTGAGAATCAGCCTGCTCACTAGTGAACCAGGGAAAGAGGACCAAGCAAAGCCACTTGGGACCTGTGAGCAGAGTCCATCTCTTGAGTGAGCAAGAAAGAGGAGCCAGTCATGGGCAATTCTGGGCCCCCTTAACCCTGGAATGGGTGCATGAACTAGCCAACTCCAATTTAGACTGAGTGAACAGACCAATAGGCTGGCCAAAGCTCGCATCAAGGGGCTAGCACTGTGGTGCAGTGGGTAAAAACCACCCCTGTCATGCCAGCATCCCATATGGGCACAAGTTCAAGTCCTGGCTACTCCATTTCTGATCCATCTCTTTGCTATGGGCTGAGAAACAGTAGAAGGTAGCCCAAGTCCTTGGGCCTCTGCACCTGTATTGGAGGCCTGGTGGAAGCTCCTGGTTCCTGGCTTCAGATCAGCCCAGCTCCAGCCATTGCAGCCATTTGGGGAGTGAACCAGGAGCATATGGAAGATGCCTCTCTGTCTCTGTTTACCAGATAAATAAATAAATCTTAAAAAAAACCTGTGTCACCTATTAAGGAATCTGGATACTAGAGTGACCAAGAAAGAACCATCAAGAGAGGTACACAACAGGAGTGAGGGTGGTAAGCGGGTAATAAATGCACAGATTCTAGCCCAAGACAGCAGACAGTGGCAATGTTCTCGTCTGTTGTAAAGTTTTATTGGGAACAGCTTGGGGAACATATCTGTAGACAATTAATATGTAAGACACACATGGGCCCTTGCAATTGGTCTATAAGTATTATCATTACTAGTATTTACTTGAGCAATGATCATCAGGAACTACCTCAGGGAAGAGCAATTAAAGGGAATTGTCTCAGTCCCCTTCCTAGGGAATATTGCATCCTACTTCTTACAACCACTTTCCTAATTTTTCATTTAAAAACAACAGAATCTTTTTTTCTATATTCTGTACTGGATAGGAATCAATTGCTCATGATTTTCATCATTTTATTGTTATTATTTGTATTATTTATTCAGGGGAAATAATTCATCCCTGAAGAGCCTTTTTTTCCAGATAGCCCAACAACTGTCTTGGAAATCACCTGAGATGTCAGATGGATGGACAAGCAAGACCACTGGAGTCATCTTCTAGGAGAAAGGACACTTTACCCAAATGGCTATATTTCATTCCACAGAAAAATGCAACCTGAAACAAAGAACTTGTCCATCAGTCCCCTGGTTTAAGCAAATGGCATATGTACATTATTCCAGGTCTGCACCCCTTTTCACTCTACTCATGTATGGACTATCTGCATTAGGAAGTAGAATGTGAGCCAGAAGTAACCACAGCAAAAGTGGTCAGCATTTCCATTATAAAACTGATTTTAATGACCTCAAATTCAGTCATAAAAATTCCGCTGTTAGCAAGGGACACACACACACAGCCATATTCATCCCTTTATGAAAACTTTATTGTGAACTGTTTATTTAGGAGTGTCTTTTTGCATTTAATTACAGCAGTTCTCTACTGCTTATAAAAATAGCTACATAAAACCTGAAAAATGAGTCAACTACATCAAACTATTTAAACCAAAAAAACCCTGGGGCTGGTAGTGTGGCGTAGCAGGTAAAGCCGCCGCCTGCAGTACCAGCATCCCATATGGGTGCCAGTTCAAGTCCCAGCTGCTCCACTTCTAATCCAGCTCTCTACTATGGCCTTGGGAAGCAGTAGAAGATGGCCTAAGTCCTAGGGCCCCTGCACCCATGTGGGAGACCCGGAGGAAGCTCCTGGCTCCTGGCTTCAGATTGGCACAGCTCCAACTGTTGCAGCCATCTGAGGAGTGAACCAGTGGAAGGAAGACCTCTCTTTCCCTCTCTATCTCTGCCTCTCCCTCTCTCTGTGTAATTCTGACTTTCAAGAAAATAAAAAAAAAATCATTAAAAAAAATAAAAACCCTAAAAGATAAAATGTTAATTCTGGCAATCTACACAAATGACCTGTGTCCTCTTTGTATTTTTGAATTCCTCCTGACCTCTCTTCTGGCTTTCCCCTCCTGCCTCACCCCTCACTCCCTTTCTACATCATTGCCCCACATGCCCCTGAAGCTCTCTCCCTTTGGAGCAGTCTTGTAGACTGCCAGTCAATCATGTGAGAAATGTTACCTACTTCAAAATGGTTTTGTAGGGCATGCCTGAATGGCATCTAATGGCAATAAACAGACCTTTTAATATCCCTTAACTATATTTCCAGCATATGTGGGGCCAGCATTGTGGCATATTAAATAAAGCCACTGCACATGACACTAGCATCCCACATGGGCTGTGGTTCATGTCCCAGCCACACTACTTCTAATCCAGCTTCCTGGTACAGTGGCAGAGGATAGCCCAAGTGTCTGTGCCCTGTTCCTTCACAGGAGACTTGGATGAATCTCTTGGCTCCTGCTCTGACCCAGCCCAGCCTTGGCTGTTGTGACCACAAGAGGGTGTGAACCAGTAGAAGGAAGATTCACTTTTCTCTCTTTCTCTTTCTCTTTCTCTTTCTCTTTCTCTTTCTCTTTCTCTCTCTCTCTCTCTCTCTCTCTCTCTCTCTCTCTATCTATCTCTGTGTGTGGTGAGAGTGTGGGTGTCTTTCCCTCTTTCTAATTCTGCCTTTCAAATAAATAAATATGTCTTAAAAAAGTATTTTAGGGGCCAACGCCGTGGCTCACATGACTAATACTCCATCTGCAGCACTGGAATCCCATTTGGGCACCGGGTTCTAGTCCCAGCTGCTCCTCTTCCAGTCCAGCTCTCTGCTGTGGCCTGGGAAGGCAGTGGAGGATGGCCCAAGTACTTGGGTGCCTGCACCTGTGTGGGAGACCAGGAGGAAGCACCTGGCTCCTGGCTTTGGATCAGCATAGCGCCAGCCATAGCAGCCATTTGGGGGGTGAACCAACAGAAGGAAGACCTTTCTGTCTGTCTCTCTCTCTCGCTCACTTTCCAATTCTAACTCTACCTGCCAAATAAGTAAAAAAAAAAAAAAAGTATTTTAAAAAAGGGTGCACACTGTGGTACAGCTAGTTAAAACCATAGTCTGCAGAACCACCATACCTTATAGGTACCAGTTCATTTCCTGGTGGTTCCAATTCCCATGCAACTCCCTGCTAATGGTCTGGGAAAGCAGCAGAGGATGGCCCAAATTCTTGGGCCTCTGCAGACACATCAGGAATCTGGCTTTGAGCTCTAGGCCTCAGTCTAGCCCAGCCCAGGCTGTTCTGCCTATTTGGTGAGTGAACTGGCTGATGGAACATCACTCCTAGAATAAAATAAAAAATAAAATTAAAAAGAAACAAACATACACACAATTCCTGTCTTTCTGCCTTTCTGATTTAAAAAAAAGTTTTATAAAATAAAAAAAAAAGCTGGTCATGAATATTATGACTCAAATTGACATATGATGGAACCAAGAAAGCTACTGCTAACTTTGTTTAGTGCCTCCTAATGCTTTCCTGCAGAAAAAATCATTTCTCTTCTTTCCAAGCACCCAAATACCAAAGGTACCAGTGCAACCCAGTATAACTGTTTAGGGCTGCTTCAGTATTGCAGAAAAAGAAAAGGAACAAAGGCATAAACCCAGGATGGTTTCAGGGTGACAGGATCCTCCTTACTTTGCACCTTGGTTTCTAATTGGAAACAATTACAAGGAGAACTTCAGATACTGCAGAGCTGCACAAACACCTTCAGTCAATCACAGACATTGCCATTGGCTCCCTGTGTGTACACTGGAAGCACAACACAGAGCACTCCACAAGGCAGGAACATGTTATACAAAATTTCTCCACCCTGCTGACCACAATCTCAAGAACGTGCTGATCCAAATGCCATTTCAGTTCAAGAAAGAGACTACCTGACGTTTTATCCCTCAGATGTATTCCTGTGTGAAGACTGCATCCTCATGTGGGCATGGCACCACCACACAATGAAAGCCAGGCTACTAGCAGAGCTGTGGCTTTGATGCTCTGAGAGAATGGGTAACATCTATGGGTTCTGACTGGACTGAAAAGCTTCCTCCTGCTCTAGGAGTCTGATACAGATTTGAATTAAAAGATAGAAACACAAAAACCAGCTGAATCTGTTAGGAAAGAAGAAAGGAATATTGGTTTCCAATAGTTACTTTGTATCACATTAGCCTTGAGAGGATTTCATTTAGTACTTACTTTTGAGGAAATAAAAAGATTGATCCAGTTCAGTCCCAACACAAAGCATCTTTAGCCACTGATCGCATTACAGCTTGCCTTCATCACTATCTCCCACTCAACAAATGACAGCCCAACACAATGCTGACACCTGTTCAGTAGGCATCTCCAAAATCTTGACACACAAGTCAACAAAAGG
The DNA here is from genome assembly GCF_051225735.1 of Oryctolagus cuniculus. NCBI lineage: Eukaryota > Metazoa > Chordata > Mammalia > Lagomorpha > Leporidae > Oryctolagus > Oryctolagus cuniculus. The sequence goes on from NC_142878.1 coordinate 113,336,386, forward strand.
GAAATGATGGGGCTGGTATTATGGCACAGTGGGTTAAACCACCACAGCCTCAAATGATGGCATCCCATATGAATGCCAGTTTCTTTGAAGATTTATTCATTTATTTGAAAGTTGGAGTTATACAGAGAGAGAGAGAGAGAGAGACAGAGAGGGGATGGCAATGTGGTATAGCAGGTAAAGCTGCCACCTGCAATGCTGGCATCTCATATAAGCACCAGTGCATGTCCCAGCTGCTCCACTTCGGATCCAGCTGCCTGCTAATGGGCTGAGGACAGCAGAAGATGGTCCAAGTACTTGGACTCTTGCCTCCATGTGGGAGACATGGATGAAGCTCCTGGCTCCTGGTGTGGGCCTGGACAGGGCCTGGCCCAGCCCTCACTACTAAAACCATCAGGGGGCCAGTACCATGGCTCACTTGGCTAATCCTCCACCTGTGAGGCTGGCACCCTGGGTTCTAGTCCCTGTTGGGGCACCAGTTCTGTCCTGGTTGCTCCTCTTCCAGTCCAGCTCTCTGCTGTGGCCTAGGAAGGCAGTGGAGGATGGCCCATGTACTTGGGCCCTGCACATGCATGGGAGACCAGGAGGAAGCACCTGGCTCCTGGCTTCAGATCAGCACAGTGCCGGCCACAGCACACTGGTCACAGCGGCCATTGGGGGGTGAACAAATGGAAAAAGGAAAACCTTTGTCTCTGTCTCTCTCTCTCACTGTCTAACTCTGCCTGTCAAATAAATAAAAAAATAAATAAATAAAAAACATCAAGGGAATGAACCAGTAGAGGGAAGATCCCTCTCTCTCTGAAACTCTGCCTTTCAAATAAATAAATATATCCTAGAAGAAAGAAAGAGAGAGAGAGAGAGAGAGAGAGAGAGAGAGAGAGATCTTTCACCTGCTAGTTTTCTCCCCAGATGGGCACAACAGCCAGGGCTGAGTCAGGTGGAAATAAGAAACCAAGAGCTTCATCCAGATCTCCCACAATGGTGGGGGGAACTCAAACACTTGAGCCATCCTCTACTCTTTTCCCAGACCGTTAGCAGGGAGCTGGATCATAAGTAAAGCAACAGGGATATAAAGCATCACTTATTTGAGATGCCAGAATTATAGGCAGTGGTTTTAGCCCATGATGCCAAAATGCTGCCCCCCGTGAGTGCCAGTTTAAGTCACAGCTGCTCCACTTCTGATTTGTCTCTGTTAATGCACTTGGGGAAGAAGCAGAAGATGATCCAAGCATTTGGGCCCCTGCTCCCACATGGGAGCCTTGGATGGAGTTCCAGGCCCCAGGCTTTCAACTGGCTCAATCCTGTGCATCGTGGCCATTTGAAGAGTGAACTGGCAAATTGAAGATCCTCATCCTTCTGTGTCTCCCTCTTCCTCTGTAAACCTGCCTTTAAAATAAAATGCTTAATTCTTACAAGAAAAGGAAAAGAGTAAAAGAGGAGCCACATACAAATAACAGAGCATAGCTACACTTGTGCAATCCCTCAGCAGCCTTCTGTCTTAAGTGGGAAGTCTCCAGCTTATAGACACTGACATAAAGGACACACTTACAACATATTTCAAAATAACAGAGGAGAGGTTTACAAGGCAGGTTGATTTTAAGATGACTTTTATTGTAAAGTTACACTATCAATAGGCAGATCCCTTTTAGTGCAACCAAGTGAACCCAGTGCCTACTTCAAGGAAACAGCCAAGATGTGCTGACAGTGGAGATAGCTGAAATGTCTCTGTTACTCTCTACAACATCCTAAACAGAAGGGAAAAAGGTACTCATGTCTGTGATTATAGAGGATGGAAGCACACCAATTTCAGAAGAGGGGCAGAAAAGCTCAGAGAGAGTTTTCTTAAGAAAAGAAATCTCAAACTATAATGCGGGTTGAAAAAAAACCATCAGTTCTCACCAGGATCCAGGAAAACTGCTCATGTGAGCCAAACAATGGTATAGTTCCCATTATGGGCAGGTGTAACCCAACCAGGAACTCAGAGAATGAGCAAAGCTTTTCCAAGATGAAACATGAACTGTGAACCAGTCACACAGGACATCTATGTCTAGTGCTCAATGCGAGCCCCAGAATAATCACCCAGCAAACCTGTTAGGTCCCAAGAGAGGTCAGCTTTTTAGCCTTGCGGTCACAAGGAAAACATAGCTGCTTGAAATGCTTTATGGTAACTAATAACACCTTCGTCCTTCTCTGAAAAACAAGGGTTGACAGTTAGGAAAACAGAATTACATGTAGTCTACCAGATGTGAATCAATGGAAAAACTAGAAAATCATGTCAAGAAACATAATGAGAAAAGCAATGAAATGAGGGATGGATGAGTTTCTTCACCCCTTTTCCTCCTTCAAATTCCCTAGGAACCTACACTTGTTAACATAGTGGCATTCACTCCACTGCCAAAACATTGGAAGGTAAGACAAGTTTGTCTACTTGAAGGTGCCCAATGTGAGTCCATCAATCTTCCCAGGGAAGAGTCTTTCCAAGGAAGCAGTCTTCCCAAGGAGAGGCCAAGTAGCTGGGCCATCATCCCCATTGCAGACCAGCAGAAACAGCAAAGAGAAAAAGTGGAGAAGAAAGTTAGGGAAGAAAAAAATGGAAACCTCAATTTGTGGAGACTCCATCTTTCTGGCTTACAGATGCTCAGACAAGAGCCACCACAGGGGGGCAGCAACACATCATGGTCACTCAGAAAAATCAACAGACAGCTTCCTGTTGTCTATACAAAGCCGATTTTGGGCTGTACACAATCCAGGTGAAATGCACCTGAATCAAGTAAAGAAAAAGACTTACAAAAACCTTCAAATACAGTATTTCACTGGAAATGAACTTTGCAAAGCTAAGTCACCCAATAGAGTAGATGGGGGAATCCATATTTTAAAGAAATGCCAGTCATGATAGCCCTGATATTCAGAGACCAGTTTTGAGTTTTACAATCCTCCCACATATGCATCCTCTCTTCATCTCCCCCAACAAAGACCAGACACTGAAGAATCTCCACATCATGCACATCTAGGAAAGCACATCTGTACACATGAGTTGTACAAACTGTGCACATGCATACCTCATGCACACTGGCCATAAACATGCATCTCCACATGTCACTTAAGACTGTTCCAGAACCAGGTTCTCTGAGCCAACAGTAGCAACATTATTTTTGATACACACACCTTTCTCATCACACAGGATTCGTATTTCTCTTTCTGGGAAGTAATAAAGTCATTTTCAACCACATGATTGACATCTTTGACAGTATGTAGAAACAGAATTGATGTCTTTGGGATGTGTTGTCTAGAAGTGTCTGTCTTCCACAGGATTGGTAATTGCAGCCATTCATTCCCACTTAAACAGACTTGTAAACTGCCTTGGATATGCCATTAACATTTGACAGGGGTGGGGATGTTTTTTTTCCTGCCAAGATCATTTGTATATTTATGACATCATTCATGGATCACACAAAATTACCAAATTAAAAGTTATATGCTGTAGATTGAGTATCCAGTGCCACATGCAGTTGCCTTGGCAGGGCTAGAACAGATGATTTCATGGACTGGCTGTTTCCCACCTCTGATTTAAAGTAAAATGTTAGCTAAAGTTCTGACTTCTTTTACTTTGCTTATTGGCCAAGACAGAGCCAATGTCCACTAAAGGCCCCTAGAACCTACTGGAGTTAGAAGAAACTTCTTTCCATTTCCCTTGTAATTCTAGAGTGCACTTTCATAGCCACCACTTCCACTTCAAATTGTCTGTGGATGACCTAGTTCTGTGGGACACTGGTTTAAGCTACCTCCTGCAAAACAACCTTTCTATATGAGCACCAGTTCAAGTCTCAGCTCTCCACTTCCAACCCAGTTTTCCATGAACAGGCCTGGGAAAGGCAGCAGATATCCCAAAAGCTGTAAAGGACTTGTCCCACCTATCCTTTCCTCTCTTTTTTCTTAACCCACTTCCTCAACTTTGTGGAGACCCAAGTTGCCAAACAACCCTTCATGTCTCCTTGCAATGCAAATAGCAAAGCTGATAAGTAGCACAGAGCATCCTGTGAAACAGAAAAGCTAGACATCCATTTTCCCCCAATTGCTTTCTACACCTCCCCACCCCTTTTAGTGAAAAATTCCCTCTTCACTGGAAGAGCCAGGTGGGTGTCCCGGCTCACCTGCCAACAGCCCTCTCCTGAGATGGGCTGCACCCTCTTTGCTTCCAAGAAAGCAAACTGTCTCTGTTGAGGTCAGTCTCTGTCTCCTTTTCCTATCTCTCCTTCTGAGGGTACAAAAGGCCAGAACTTGAGCTATTCCAAACCTAATAACTTGGGTCCCTGCCACCCACATAGGTTTCCCAAAAGGTGTTCCAGGCTGTATCCAGGATTCACTTTCCAACTGAGCTAAGGACACTATCCAGGACTCACTTCCTATTTTTACTTCCTAGATGGCCTCATTGTGCTCAACAATTACTAATCCGTGAAACACCACAACACATGAATCACTGAAACACAGTTATGCATGTGAAAACTTCATTATCCTGAAAGTCAGAAATAGTTTTCAAAGTCTCACCTTCTACTCCACTATGCAGGCAACTCTGTAGGAAGAGATGCACTTTTTTGGTCATCTCTCTTCTTTCTTACCCTTCCTCACATTAACAACTTGTATAGATGCTTCCACAGACCACAGTCATTATGAAACTATAGAACTAATATCCTCACATGTCAAAAATGTCATAGGCTTAAACATGGAACCCCAAACAAGGCAAGTAATGGGCCCTCTGAATTAAAACTGTATGGACTATAAGATAATCAGCTTGGAGGATCATTGGGTGACTGTAAAGAACTGGGCAGAGAAAAAGTATTACTTTTCTATATTTATGCTTTTATGGTCCTCCATTTTATGCAGATCCAGATTAAAATAGCTCCAGTTAACCCACACAGTAGATAGACTGTGTTAATTTCAGCTCACTTTGCAAAGAGATCAGTGGCAGGTAATTGATGGAACAAGGATATAAGCCATTCTTGCTCATCGCTCAAAAGATAGATCAACACGGGGCCAGTGCTGTGTGCAGTGGGTTAACACCCTGGCCTGAAATGCAAATATGGACACCAGTTTGAGACCCAGCTGCTGCACTTCCAATCCAGCTCTCTGCTATGGCCTGGGAAATCAGTAGAAGATGGCCCAAGTCCTTGGGCCCCTGCACCTGCCTGGGAGACCCAGAGGAAACTGCTGGCTCCTGGCTTTGGATCCGGGCAGCTGCAACTCTGGCCATTTTTGGAAGGCCTCTCTCTCACTCTCTCTCTCTGTGTAACTTTGACTTTCAAATAAATAAATAAATCTTTAAAAAAAAAAAGATAAACATTGGAATGTATTCCTTGCCCTTGAATCTCAATTGAGTCTCACACCCTATGGCCCTCATACCCCACCCTGCATTCTTTTCCAAGTACCCAAAGCCCCACCCAGTTCCAGGAATTCCCCTCCACCTGCAGAGCCCTATCTCCACTCCCATCCCAATCCCTCCTAAAATATAAAAGTTACAGCCCCTGGGGGTCTGGGCATCCTGCCACATAGTCCATCAATGTACATCAAGGCAGTTGGTCACACACCTCTACAAATTTATTTTCTCTGAATAAATCTGGTCTGGCTGTAAATCCACACACTGCCTGCTCTCTATTCTGCACCTCTTTTCCTAACACTGCAGTGCCCTGTGTGAGGAGGCACCAATCTGCAACTCTTTTCCCAACAATAATAGTTGACATCCTTGCTAACAGAAAGGGCTGAAGACAGACATCAAAAAAGCAGCCAAATAAAGCAACAGCTATGATTCCATGGCCTCAAATTCAAGATTGAAAAAAAGGTGGTCGACTAAATATGGAAGACAGGTAAATCCACAAAGCTTCAGCACACCTTTCATACTGCTCCCGCTTGGAAAAGGTCAACTGAACACTAGGGTACCAGCTGCCAGCTGTGCCCACAGGGACCCCACTGGGCCAGCGAGCGCAGGATGCAGGCCTTCGAGCAGATTCTAGTCTGATCCTCCTTCTCCAACCTCCTACCCCCTCGGGCTCCCTGCTGAAGGCTATCAAGACCCCTCCTGCTGGAATGGCCTCTGGATATAGCAGGAGGCCTGACCAGAAGGCATTCTCTGATCCACTCAAAGTGAGAACCGGCCTTATTTATATTTAAATAAATATATTTAAATATTTAGAGAAAAGGAATCTTGCTGATCTTCACTGTGCTCTTATCTGTCCTACTTGTGCAGCTCCCCAATCTTTAACCCTCCCCTTATAACTAAAAAACAAAGCACGTTAAAGAAAGTTTGGGCAAGGTAGCTTGCTACTGTTCTAGCGCTGGGAGGCTGCAGGCGGCGATGGGAGATGGGACAGCCCGGATTCCAGCCCTGAGTTTGCACGGAAAAGCTGCCAGGATCACTGAGAAGCAAGTGAGCCACATCTGGGAGTCGCCAGCCGCCCTAGCACCCACCCCTCCCCCACAGGAATCCGCGCACCTTCTTATTTTCCATACTTGCAGTGGAAACTCCAGGGAGCACGTCCTCTTTCTTCCAGACACAGGAGGAGCAAAGCAGAGTGTGGGGCAGAGAAAGTCCCCAGCACGTGGGACCCACAGGCAGCAAATGAAGAGGCGCAGCAGCAGCGGGTGGGAGGCTCTGGGTGTGTGTTTGCAAACTGCCAGGGATTGCAGTGCGGAGCCAGAGGCAGTGACTGTGTGGGAAGGATCAGAGCAGTCAGAGCAGCCTCAAGGTACTGCACAAGCTTCCTTTGTTCCTAACTCAGAGGTGCTTGGGCAGGAATGCGCTCGCGCAGATTCTTTCCTAAAAGGGAATGCATCGGGACACCTGAGGACTCTGGGAAATGGAGTCCAGGCTGGGGCATCTGGCTCTCCCCAAGGGCTTCAGAGGGCATTTGCTTTTGTTTACATTCTCCTTCTCTGCCTTCTCACCTCAGAATCTCAAGGATCAGTTGGTATGCTTCCTTTCCTGAACAAAAGCCTAGAATCTTTTTACCCAGAGGTTTTCTCTTTCATTAGAAGGCTCTTTTCTAGCATTTTCTTCTTAGCATAAACCCCTCCTGCCACCAGATCTCCCACAGGCCCACATCAGAGGGCTGATGATAATGACTTGTTGAGTGCACAGAATATTGAGGTGTCATCTAAATAGAAGACTCATGAGTCAAAACTCACCTCATGGGTGTACTGCAAGGTGAGAAATCTGAGGCAGGGGATTTTGGTCATACTCAACCTTAGAGGCCTCCTTAAAAAGAAAAAAAAAAACCTATCATAGCTCAGAAATGCCCAGCTGCCCACCTCTTGAGTACATGCTCCTGGAAAATGATACATCCCCTAAAACCAGAAGTAGGGGCAGGCACCATCTTGATACCCTTGAAAGCATATGGAGAGAGAAAAAACCCGACCCTACTAGAACCCATATTTCAAAGGATCCAGCAGAAGCCTCAGAGGCTGGCCTCATGACACATTTGCCCACAGGGGAGGCAAGACACAGAGGGTGTGAAGGTGTATTATGAGTTGTGGCCTTGTGGTGCTGGGAACAGCTACTAACACACTGGGAATAAGTGGTAGGCAGCAGTCTAAGCTATCCCTGCCTCTGTCTGGCCAGCACCGTAGCATGCATGGACTGAGCCTACACCCACCTTCCTTCCTTCCTCTCTTTCTTTCTTTCCTACTTTCTTTCTTTCTTTCTTTCTTTCTTTCCTTCCTTCCTTCCTTCCTTCTTCATTTATTTGAAAGACAGGGTTACAAAAAAAGAGAGGGAAAGCGAGATCTTCCATTCACTTGTTCAGTCCACAAATTGCCACAATGGCCATTTATTTATTTGAATCAGACTAAATAAAGAACCAGGAGCTTCTTCCAGGTCTCCCATGTGAGTGCAGTGGCCCAAGTATTTGTGCCATTACCGTCTGCTTTTCCAGGTGCACTAGCAGAAAGCTGGATCAGAAGTAGAGAAGCCAGGACTTAAGCCAATAACTATATTGGGATGCTGGCATCCCAGGCAGCTTTACCCTATCTGCCACAATGCTGGTCCCTAATTTTGGAATTTTTGAAGAATCTTGTAGCTTTAAATTTTGGCCAAATGATGAAGACACCTACTCCCCACAATAGAGTCCCTGGATTTGATGCCTGGCTGTGCCTCTGGACTCCAATTTCACCCAAAAGCAAGCCCTGAAAAGCATTGGTGATAACACAATTAATTAGAATCCTCCTATCCATATGGGAGTTCAAGATTAAGTTTCTGGTCCTGGCTTCTTCCCATTTCAGGCGGTTGAAGAGTAAATCAGTGGGCATGATGGGAGCTATCTCTCAATCTCTCTCTCTGAGTTCCTTGTTCCCAGATTTTGCCTGCCCTAACCCCAGCTATTGTGCATATTTGGGGAGTAAGTAAATCAGCAGGTGGACAATCCCCCTGGTTCTCAAAGAAAAAAAATACATGCAATTAAAAAGCTCTGAAAATAACATGTGAGAACTTTTTTAACTTTTTATTTCTTGTGTTGATTTATATTTTAATTCCATTTCACTTGAGAAATGCACTTGGTAAGATTTCAATTTTCTAAAACTAGTAGTTGAGACATTTTCTGAACTAACAGGTGCTCTCATCTGAAGATTAGTTAAGAATATGTGTTCTGGGGCCTGCGCTGAAGCACCGGCATCCCATATATGGGTGACAGTTTTAGTCCTGGCTGCTCCTCTTTGGATCAAGCTCTCTGCTATGGTCTGGGATAGCAGTAAAGGATGGCCCAAGTCCTTGGGCCCCTGTACCCACATGGGAGACCCATAAGAAGATCCTGGCTCCTGGCTTTGGATTGGCACAGCTCTGGTCATTGCGGCCATCTGGAGAGTGAAGCATCGGATGGAAGACCTCTCTTTCTCTCCTCTCCTCTCTCTGTAATTCTGACTTTCAAATAAATAAATAAATCTTAAAAAAAGTCATCTGTGTGTCCACAAGTCATCTCTTTGTAACCATATTATGTACTCATGCACATATGTACATTATTTATTAAAAAAAAAAGAAAATGTGTTTTGGGACTGGTGTTGTGGTGTAAGGGGTTAAGCCACTGCCAATTCTGAACCAGCTTCCTGCTAACGTACCTGGGAAATCAGCAGAAGATGGCCAAGTGCTTAGCCCCTAAACCCATATTAGAGACTCAGAAGAAGCTCCAGTCTCCTGGATTTGGCCTGGCCTACCCCTAACTGTTGTGGTAATTTGGGGGAGTGAACCACTAGATGGAAGATTTCTCTCTTTGTCTCTTCCTATCTCTCTGTAATTCTGCCTTTCAAATAACTAGATAAATAAAACTTTTTTTTAAAAAAAGCTTCTGTTCTGATGCAGCCAAATAGAATGCTTCTTATATAATTGTTAGAGAAGTTGATCTCCACTGTTGTTCACATCTGCTGTTTCCTATTGATTTTATTTCTGGTAGTTCTACTTTTCTTGGATATCAGGTTTTGACATTTCCTTCTACTTATTCTGTTGCTGTCTGATTCTCCTTCTACTGTGTCAATATTTTCATTGAGTATTATTCATCATAGCTAATTCACTGCAGCCAAGATTTGGAAGAAATGTCAGTGTAAAGATGAATTTGTGAAGAAAATGTAGTCCATACACACAGTGGGATTTAATGCAGCCATTGGAAAGAAGAAATTCCTTGACATGGATGAAATTTGAGGACATTATGATAAGAAAATAAGCCAAACAAAGAAAAATACTATAAGATTCCACCTAGTTAAAGTCTTTAAAGCACTCAAAATGCTAGAAAGTAGAAATATGGTTCCGGATGGCAGGAAGGGTTTACTCTTTAATGAGATGAAGAAGTACTGGAGATCCATTACACAACAATGTGTTTGCATGTGTATCACTTCTGAACTGTACATTTAGATGTTAAAGATGGTAAAGTCAGTATGTGCTTTTATCATACTTTTCAGTTGGGGGTTATTTTGTTTGTGAGATGCTGTATCTAAATCCTCTTGTACCTTACCCTAAAAATGGCCCTGCCTCTGGTGTGTCCAGAAATATTGAGAAACATTGCAAATATATGACTCTTTTCTCTTCCCCCGATCTTGTCTGTGTAGTTATCAGACAAGATTCTCTTTACATGAGAGTACAGGAAGCCCCAGAGGTCTCCTGAGTTCATGACAATGCAACTGCAGTGCAGTAGGAACTTGCTCTGTCGTGAATGGTACCTCCATTTGTCAGTAAATGGGCAGCTTCCTTTTCCTGGCCCAGGATTTCTAAGTGTGCCCAGGAAATAGTAGTTCCAATATTACTTCATTAGGTCTCTGGCAGATGTTTATAGCATGCAGAAAATAACCACGAAGGTATAGCCTTCCCCAGATTTTCACTGGCCTTCATGTTCCATTAAGGATGCTGTTTCAGAGAAGGAACATGAGAGACTGGCATTTTTCTTCTCTATCCCATGGCGTTGGTGAGGAGATCATTACCTCATCAATTGTGGCAATGACTGCAGTGGGCTAAAGTGTGTGGTGAGCACAGGAAACATAGCTGAGTAGAGAAATTCACAGTGCCCTGAAGAGTCAGTGTGTTCTACTGTGAGTTAAAAAAACACAGTGGTAAAAGGTGCTGGAAGAGGCCCATATAGTATTGAGGGAGGAGAAAACAGAGGGTTAGAGTAGGCAACAAGAAGGAATTGTGTGTTTATGTACAAAAGTTTTAAATGTATAAAAATTTTACTTGAGATTTAATGGAGTATTTTCATAATTTCTTCAAAGTATTCATTCACAGTTCCTTCCTTGTTTCCAACAAACCAGTTTCCTTCTTGTTAGTTAGTGTTATTTGCAATTATAATATAGTTTTAACTTATTTGAGAGACAGAGAGAGAATGTGACACAGAGAGGAAGAGAGCTCTCATTTGCTAGGTCAATCCCCAAAGGTCTGCAATCACTGAAACTGAGCCAATACCAAAAGTAAGAGCCAGGAACTCAAATTGGTGCCCAGAAGCAAAATACTTAATCCATAATGCATTAGGAAACTGAATTCAGGAGCTGGAGGCAGATATCAAACCCAGCCACTCTGATTGAGAAAAGTTTATAAACTGCTAAGCTCACTTGCATATTAACTATGTGCTATGTGCTAATGTGAGTCCTCAAACTACTTTCCTTGAGTGAAATCTCATGGGGATTCTGTGGTGCTAAGGCCAAAAATTATGTTTTTTTTTTTTTAAATTGATTTTATTTATTTGAAAGAGTTACAGAGAGGTAGAGACAGAGAGAAATCTTCCATCCACTGGTTCACTTCCCAGATGATTGCATCGGGCCTGAGCTGTGTCCATCTGAAGCCAGGAGCCTGGAGCTAGGAGCTTCCTCCAGGTCTCCCACACCTGAGCAGGGGTCCAAGGACTTGGGCCATCATACACTGCTTTCCCAGGCCATAGCAGAAAGTTGGATCAGAAGAGGAGCAGCTGAGACTAGAACTGGTGCCCATATGGGAGGCCGACCCTTCAGGCCAGGGCTTTAAACCACTGCACCCCAGCACTGGCCCACCCAAAATTATGTGAAATTCTTTCTAGATCCTAACAAGCACAGCACTTGCTTTTTGCAATGCTTTACAGTATCTCCAAAAATGCAGCCAAAGATCCCTCACTGGGAAGACAAAGCTGACTTGTGCTTCACTATGGAATCTCTAGGAGAGGAAAAAGACCAACATCTCTTTGAAAGACAGAATGCAAGATAACTATACATGACCCACTCGAAAGTTGGCTGATATGGGAGACACCAAGATTCTTAGATTTCTCATTCAAGGTGGGGCAAAAATTCCCTTGGGCCTCAAATTCTTCTCTAGCTCCATCAATTTTGTTCATGTATAATGACTTTGGTAAGTTTTCACCTTCTCCATTGTGCAGAGAGTGTACAGAGTATGTACAGTCAGCCAGACTCTGACACATCCAATTAAAATTAAGCAACATCATTAAGGAATCCTTCTAGGTTTGAATGTTGGTTTTGCTACTTTTTACCAATAGCATCTTGGGCAATCTCTGTTCTTCTTCACCTGTAAAATTATGATAATGATACCTACCATTCAAGCAAGAATGAACTAGGACAACATGTTTAAAATGCTAAGAACCACATCTGGCTTGTAATTACTCAGTACTAGCTTGCCTTTATTATTACTACTGTCCCATGAGGCTAAGTCCAATGGGCCACACTTGAGTTCTCATACTCTGAGCCTATAAGCGCAATCAACACATGATGCGGTCTCAGACATAATAATGTCTCCTGTATCCCCAGAGTGCTCTAGACCTCATATAGAGTAAACTATACACAAAAGGATTGTAAAAAATGCCCAGGAGAAATAGAGTTAAAAGGTAAGTTACTATTGGTACAATTTTTAAAAATCAGTATCTAGTTTTTCCCTTATACACATTTTTTAATGGAATTCTTGAAGACTCTTCATGCACATAACCTCTGCTATGGACAATATATTGATGGCCAGAGTCCTCTTGCTTGCACATTATCCTTTCTCATTTGATTTCACTCACATAGAAAAGTTGTAGGAAATCACAGGAGTAACCATTAGGAGGTCAGGCCTCCCAATATCAGCAGTCCCTGGGTTACACACTCACATTACTTCTCACAACTAAATTCTATGTAAAGAAATAAAAAAGCATAGTGCTTTGTTTTCTCTACCTGAAAACTTCAGTCTTAAAACATTAAGTGAAGTCCTCTTTAAAAATTTCAAGTTGGAGTAAGGACACAGCCAAGGTCTATGACCTAGATAGCTGATTATTTTCAGCATCTTTGAGTAGGAATTGTTAATGAGCTTTTAATCTGAAGAGCTTAAATCTCCAAAGTGTTAAAAGCTTTAGTGAGCTGGCGCCGCCATAGCTCAATAGGCTAATCCTCCACCTGCGGCACCGGCACCCCAGATTCTAGTCCTGATCTGGGCGCCAGATTCTGTCCCAGTTGCTCCTCTTCCAGTCCAGCTCTCTGGTATGGCCCGGGAGTGCAGTGGAGGATGGACCAAGTACTTGGGCCCTGCACCCGCATGGGAGGCCAGGAGAAGCACCTGGCTCCTGGCTTCGGATAAGCGTGGTGTGCCTGCCGTGGTGGCCATGGGGGGGTGAACCAACAGACAAGGAAGACCTTTCTCTCTGTCTCTCTCTCACTGTCCACTTTGTCTGTCCAAAAAAAAAAGCTTTAGTGAGCACTACTGAATTCATAAAGGAAACCTCATCAATCTCTTCCCAGCAACTCCCTTCCTGACACCCACCTCCCAATAAAAGTGGCCAAAAGGGTTTCTAAGATCACAGACACACATTAGTAGAGTTACACTCCAAGTCCTTATTTATAAGTTGGCTTTTAAATTGCAGGAGATTGAAGTAGTATACTTAAATTTCCAAACACAAGCCCACAGAACAAGTCATGCTGTGTGTTAGGAAGGAAGAGAAAGCATGAAGCCACAGTCAGACCTGTTTTATTTGGAAGAATAAAAGCTGGGAGAAGCTCCCTCCCAGATGAACTCATGGGAGAGAGTTGCCAATGAACAGATAACAGAGAGAGAACACCCTCCCTCGCAGACTAGTGGTTTATATAATACAAAGGGGCTGGAAGGGACTTGGAGGTTTGAGCCAAAGCTGGGGGCTGCTGAGACAATGGAAGAGTTTGGGCTAGTTTTAAAGGTCCTTTGAGATAACAGTGTGAGATGGGAGGGGTTTAGACTGAGGCTGGACTGTGTGGCTGAGCTTCTGAGAAGGGGAGACAGCTTGGGAGGAGTTGGAAAGCTCTTAGACTGATATAAAGAGTCTTCAAACAGTGCTGTGTCCAAGTAGGGCAGGACTAGTCAATGTAGGGTGGGGTTGTACTAGCAAGGTAGAGAAACATGGGACTGCTTGTTATGTAAGTGAGAGGTTAGCATGGATTTAAGGCTTTTTGTCCTGGCTACAACACTGTGCATGAAAAAGTCAGAATAAAGCAGACTTTGATGAAGGTAAGTTCTGGTAGAAACTTTGTAATGAAAATTTAGCCAATTACAATCTATTGCAGTTCAGATAGATTTTTTTTTTTTTTTTGACAGGCAGAGTGGACAGTGAGAGAGAGACAGAGAGAGAAAGGTCTTCCTTTGCCGTTGGTTCACCCTCCAATGGCCGGAGCTGCAGCCGGCACACCGCGCTGATCCGATGGCAGGAGCCAGGATCCAGGTGCTTTTCCTGGTCTCCCATGGGGTGCAGGGCCCAAGCACCTGGGCCATCCTCCACTGCACTCCCTGGCCATAGCAGAGAGCTGGCCTGGAAGAGGGGCAACCGGGACAGAATCCGGCGCCCCGACTGGGACTAGAACCCAGTGTGCCGGCGCCGCAAGGTGGAGGATTAGCCTAGTGAGCCACAGCGCCGGCTAGTTCAGATAGATTTTAGTCTTTAGCTAAAGAGATTCATGCTCCGTGCCTTTGAGCTGGGAACCTGAGGAAATGACTAACAAAGGTAAATGCTATAAGAGTGGCCAGAGACTCCAGTAGACACAGTTTAGTGCCCCACCAGAGGCAAAATCCAGCCCTAATGATGAAACTCCAAACCCCAATGAGGGGCCACTCTTTCAAGTCTGCAAGGAGTACTTATATTTTGCAAGAACTTTCTGTAAAGCCTCACACTATGTGCATGCCTATTTTTGTTTTAAGGAAATATTATTTGCTGGACCTTTTGCAGGAAGGACAGGCAGAATGTTAACCACATTAGTCCCTTCTTCACAACTTCAAACATGACTACTACCACCAATTCAGATTTAAGAAGTCAGCTGCTAACCTTGGCTGTGCATCTTGGGGAAGGGGCAAATGGAATGTACTAACTGCTATCTCTTTGCTCTGTTTCTAGCCTTCAAACCTCTCCTCCCATTCTCTAGTAGTCCCAGCTAAGAAGTCAGCCTGTTCACTCACTCATCAGACTGTCTTGGAAACTCTATAACCTACTTTCCCTGTGTCAGACCCTCACTCAGATCATGCATGTGGGTGAGCACATTGGCCAACACCCAGTGTTGCACATACTCTCTGCACTGCGACTCACAACCTGCGTACATTAACCAGAATCTCATCTGGTGGCCTCTCAGCATCACCCACCCAGGTTGTCAGGCTCAACTGAGACTCAGCTAATCTTAGAGGAGCATAAGGGGAAGGACATAAGATCAGAAGATCAGCCCACCTTCTCAGGGCTGCCCCTGCCACATCACCCCCTTGAAAATGCTGTTGCTATGGCAACTCTCCAACCTTGTTGCCAGTGTATCATACTTGCAGGTCTCCATGTATCTGTTGGCCTCAGCAGGCACTCTAGGTGAAGGCTCTGTCCATGCATACTGTGGTGCTCGTCAGAGGCAGGGATAGCTTAGACTGCTGCCTACCACTCATTCCCAGTGTTTCAGTAGCTGCAGCCAGCACCACGAGGCCACAACTCACAATGCACCTTCATGCCCTCTCAGCCCTGTCTACCATGTGGGCATTTTTGTGATGAGGCCAACCTCTGAGGCTTCTGCTGGATCCTTTGACCAGTGGGTTCTAGTGGGTTTTGGCTTTATCTCTCCATATGCTTTCTATGGTGTCAAGATGATGACTGGTTTTAAAACCAGAAAACCTACTTCTGGTTTTAGGGGATATATCATTTTCCAGGAGCATGTAGTCAAGAGGTGGGCAGCTGGGTATCTGAGCTATGAAAGATTTTTTCTTTCCTTTTTTTTTTTTTTTTTGCATTTTAAATGAGGACTCTAAGGTTGAGCATGACCAGAATCCCCTGCCTCAGTTTTCTCACCTTGCAGTACACCCATAAGGTGAGTTTTTACTCATGAGTCTTCTATTTAGATGCACCTCAATATTCTGTTCACTCAACAAGTCATTATCATCAGCCCTCTGATGTGGGCCTTGGAAGATCTGGTGGGGTGGCAGGAGAGGTTTATGCTAAGAAGAAAATGCTGGAAAAGAGCTTTCCTATGATAGAGAAAACCTCTGGGTAAAAAGATTCTAGCCTCAAATGTGGGAAGTTCCTGCAGCCCCTCTAGTCAGCCAAAGACAGAAATGACTTTCTCTTTCTTGGTAATGCCTCTCTGCAAAGATATGGAATCCATGATAGAGTCTGGGAGAGCTCAGACTTGTCCAGGTTAATGATGGGTTTGACAGTCTCTCAGTTAGGATCCATGTTCTGGTCCCAGCTTAAGTTATCAAGCCTCTGTCTACCATATGTTTGTCTTCATTTCAGACAATGGTGTCATTTCTGGGCTCTGCCACCTCTGAAAACAGACCTTAACCCAATGTTTCCTGCCTGTCCTGGGGATGGCATCCACAAATGATGTAGGTGATTCTATTGTGCACCTATCAATTTTTCACACTATTTTGTAATTGTTTATGTCTTTGTCATCTGTCCCACAGGAATATAAGTGCCTTTATGTAAGTATTATTTACATATAGTTCATGTTGTATCAGCATGTTGAACATTATGCACTGAGAACACCTTCTACTTTAAATAATACAATCTAATTTAAGATTTACACAGGAGTTTCCTTTTACCTTCTACTATATTCAAGCATTGAAATACTGTTGATTCTACCTTTTAGACCTCACTATAATGTACTGCCTCTTCTTCATTCACACTTGGTTCAGGTCCTGCTAAATTACCTGTAATAGACTCTTTAATTGACTTCCCTGATTTTTGTCTTTTTACTTTTGTGTCCAAAACCTTTCATGATTCAGCCCATTCTCTCTGCCTATATCTGGTTGCTCAGTATATCTTACTTTAATTTTTAGGGAAATCAAGTGGCTGGTAGTTCCATCAACACGCCACACAAAAGATTGCTCAATAAATGCTCATTAAATAAATGAATGGAATGCCTTACATAGCTAGAGTGAACATGTAACCTGCATGGCCCTGGATGGTATCTGTTTATACTTTTCAACCCTTTATACTTATTTATATGCCCCTTTTATGATCAAATTTGTATCAATACAACACAGTATATATCCACCTACTTATGGCAGTCATCATATAGATTTTATTTCCTTGAATCCTCTACTAGATGGTACTTGGAGGTCAGAAATCTTATTTGTTTATTTTTTTTTGTCGCTATTTTTTTTTTAAATTTTTTTTGACAGGCAGAGTGGACTGTGAGACAGAGAGAAAGGTCTTCCTTTGCCATTGGTTCACCCTCCAATGGCCGTCACAGCTGACACACTGTGGCTGGTGCACCACACTGATCCGAAGGCAGGAGCCAGGTGCTTATCCTGGTCTCCCATGGGGTGCAGGGCCCAAGCACTTGGGCCATCCTCCACTGCACTCCCAGGCCACAGCAGAGAGCTGGCCTGGAAGAGGGGCAACTGGGACAGAATCCAGCGCCCCGACTGGGACTAGAACCTGGTGTGCCGGCAACGCAAGGCAGAGGATTAGCCTATTGAGCCTCGGCGCCATTTGTTTATTTTTTATATTCTCAATTATTTATTCAACTAAGAAAATGATTGTCAGATGCTGAGTTACAGTATCAATGCAAACACGTTTCTTGTCCTCATGAAGTTTTCAGTTTAGCAAGAAAGAGGAATCTACTGGAAGCATATTTCCTGACGTAGTAAATACTAGTGTGTAGTAAATGGATAAACATTTAAGCATTCCTAATCTAGCTACAGCCTACCCCCATGAACTACAATTGACAGAAGTAATCATAGAGTTCCATGTCATCCAGTTAGCCACTTAAATTTTCTTAAAAACTTAAAAAATAACACATATATACTTAAGAATACTTAATATTTACATGCTTTCTTGATATTAAACCTAAGAAAATATGACTGTGGAATAATAGCAACTTTGAATTTCTTTCCCTTTTTAGGTAAGTTATAACTTATAATTGTTGGTGATTCTCTGTGGTGTGGATTATTTTTGTGTACTCTTCCTCTCTCTCATTGTTTTTCCAGATGAGAAATTTAGGTTTTTAGAAACTGAGCCCCAAGACAAAAGAAAGATTTCCTAAACCAGTATTAGTTTTTGGTTGACCTTTAACCCAGACATTTTAGTGATATTGTCATGGGTAAATACTAAACTCTTTGCACCTCAGGGTTTTTTTTTTTATATATATAAACTCCTGATGATACTGTCTCTAGAATTAATCTAAGGTATAAATGATATGCTATAAGGCATTTAGTCCCTTAACCGGCTGTCCCATCTCCCATCACCACTTGCAGCCTTCCAGAGCAAGAACAGTGGCAAGCTACCTCGCCCAAACTTTCCTCAACGTGCTTTATTTAGTGGTTACAAGGGGAAGGCTATCGAATGGGGGCAGCTGCACAAGCAGGGCAGGTAAGAGCACAGCGAAGAAGACAGTGAGACTCCTGTTCTCTAAATATTTAAATGTGTTTATTTAAATATTAATAAGGCCGGTTCTCACTTTGAGTGGATCAGAGAATGCCATATGGTCAGGCCTCCTGCTGTATCCAGAGGCCATTCCAGCTGGGCGGGGCTTGATGGCCTTCCGCAGGGGGCCCGAGGGGGTAGGAGGTTGGAGAAGGAGGATCAGACTAGAATCTGCTCCACTGCCTGCATCCTGCGCTCCCTGGCCCGGTGGGGTCCCTGTGGGCACAGCTGGCAGCTGATACCCTAGTGTTCAGTTGACCTTTTCCAAGTGGGAGCAGTATGAAGGGTGTGCTGAAGCTTTGTGGATTTACCTGTCTTCCATATTTAGTTGACAGACATTTTTTCAATCTTGAATTTGAGGCCATGGAATCATAGCTGTTGATTTATCTCGCTGCTTTTTGATGTCTGTCTTCAGCCCTTCCTTCTGTTAGCAAGGATGTCAACTGTTATTACTGTTAGGAAAAGAGTTGCAGATTGGTGACTCCTCACACAGGGCACTGCAGTGTTAGGAAAAGAGGTGCAGAATAGAGAGCAGGCAGTGTGTGGATTTACAGCCAGACCAAATTTATTCAGAGAAAATAAATTTGTAGAGGTGTGTGACCAACTGCCTTCATGTACATTGATGGACTATGTGGCAGGATGCCCGGACCCCCAGGGGCTATGCCTTTTATATGTTAGTAGGGTTAGAGATGTGGGTGGGGGTAGGAGGGCAGCAGGTGGAGGGGAATTCCTGGAACTGGGTGGGGCTTTGGGTACTTGGAAAAGAATGCAGGGTGGGGTATGAAGGCAATAGGGTGTGAGACTCAATTGAGAGTCAAGGGCAAGGAATGTTTATGTATCTTTTGGGCAATGAGAAAGAATGGCTAAGGCTTATATCCTTGTTCCATCAATTACCTGCCACTGATCCCTTTGCAAAGTGAGCTGAAGTTAACACAATCTACTGTGTGGGTCAACTGGAACTATTTTAATCTAGATTTGCATAATGTGGAGGACTATACAACATAAATACAAAAATGTAACACTTTTTCTCTGCCCAATTCTTTACAGTCACCCAATGATCCTCCAAGCTGATTATCTTAACAGTTCATATCATTTTAATTATGAGGGCCCATTTTTGCCATATTTTGGGTTCTGTGTTTAAGCCTATGACATTTTTGCCTTGGGAGAATATTTGTTCTGTATTTTAATAATTACTCCGGTCTGTGGAAGCATCTATAGAAGTTATTAATGAGAGGAAGGGTAAGAAAGAAGAGAGAAGACAAAAAAGTGCCTCTCTCCCTACACAGAGATGCCCACATAGTGGAGTAGGAGATGTGGCCATGAAAACTATTTTTGACTATCAGTATAATAAGCTTTCACATGCATAACTGTTTCAGTGATTCATGTGTTGTGATGTTATCACAGATTACTAATTGTTGAGCATAATGAGGCCATCTAGGAAATAAAAATAGAAAGTGAATCCTGAATAGTGTCCTTAGCTCAGTTGGAAAGTGAATCCTGGATACAGCCTGGAACACCTTTTGGGACTCCCATGTGGGTGGCAGGGACCCAAGTTGTTAGGTTTGGAATAGCTCAGGATTCTGGCTTTAATACCCCCAGGAGAGGAGATGGAAAAAGGAAACAGATTGACCTCAACAGATAGGTTGCTTTATTGGAAACAAAGATGGGTGGCAGCTTATTCTCAGGAGAGGGCTGCTGGCAAGTGAGTCTGGACTCTGGGTTTTATCCAGTTAGGAGGGAATGTTTCACTAAGAGGGGTGGGGAGGTATAGAAAGCAACTGGGGAAAAATGGATGTCCAGCTTTTCTGTTTCACAAGATGCTCTATGCCACTTATCAGCTTAGCTATTTGCATTGCAAGGAGACAGGAGGGGTTTGTTTGGCACCTAGGATGTCCACAAAATTGAGGAAGTGAGGTAGGGAGTGAGGGAGAAGGATGAAAGGGAGGAAGGGAAAGGTTCCACAAGACCTTTACAGCTTTTGGGCCATCTTCTGCTGCCTTTCCCAGGCCTGTTCATAGAAAACTGGATTGGAAGTGGAGCAGCTGAGACTTGAACTGGTGCTCATATAGAAAGGTTGTTTTGCAGGAGGTAGCTTAAACCAGTGTGCCACAAAACTAGGTCATCAACAGACAATTTGAAGTGAAATCAGTGGCTATGAAAATGCACTCTTAAGTTACAAGGGAAACAAGAGTTTCTTCTAACTCCAGTAGGTTCTAGGGGCCTTTAGTGGACATTGGCTCCAACTTGACCAGTAACCAAAGTGAAAGAAGTCAGAACTTTAACTAACATTTTGCTCTAAATCAGAGGTGGGGAACAGCCAGTCCATGAAATCATCTGTTCTGGCCCTGCCAAGGCAACTATGTGGCACTGGATACTCAATCTATAGCATATAAATTTTAATTTGGTAATTTTGTGTAATACATGAATGATGTCATGAATATACAAATGATCTTGGCAGAAAAAAACATCCCCACCCCTGTCAAATGTTAATGGCAAATCCAAGAATGTTAACAAATCTGTTTAAGAGTTAATGAATGGCTACAATTACCAATCCTGTGGAAGACAGACACTTCTAGTCAGTTTCTGCAGAAACTGCTGGCAGCTGGGATCCTAAGTGTTCAGCTGTGCAGTAGCTTTGTGGGTTGTGGATTGATCTCTCTTCCATATTTAATTGATAGTCTTTTTTTCAATCTACAATTTGAGGCTATGCATTCATAGCTGTTGATTTAATTTGGTGCTTTTCAACTTCTGTCATCAGCCTTCCTTCTTCTCCTGTTAGCAAAGATGTCAACTGTTAATTACCTGCCACTAACTCCTTTGCAAAAAGAGTTGAAGTTAAAACAATCTACATATGAGTCAACTAGAGCTACTTTAATCTGGACTTGCATGAAGTGGAGAACTATAGAAACATAAATACAGAAAAGTGACAAAAGAAGGAGATAGGTTGCTTTATTGGAAGCCAAGAGGGACAACAGTCTGTTCTCAGGAGAGGGCTGCTCACAGCCAAGATGGGTACTCTGGGTTGTATCCAGTTAGGTGGAAACTTTTCACTAAGGGGCATGGGGGGTGTAGAAGGCAGCTGGGGAAAAGTGGATGTTTCTCTGAAGCTTCAGGGCACTTCCCCCTGTTTCACAAGGTGCTCTGTGCCACTTAGCAGCTTTGCCATTTGCATAGCAAGGAGACTGGAAGGGTTGGTTTGGCACCTAGGATCTCAACAAAAGGGAGGAAATGGGGCAGGGAAGGGGGAAGGAGGAGGAAAGGGAAGAAGGGGAAAATGGGACAAGTCCTTTACAAGCATTGGAGCATCTTCTGCCTTCCCAGGCCTATTAGTAGAGAACTGGGTTGAAAAGGGTTTAGCTGAGACTTGAACTGGTGCTCATATAGAATGTTGGCATTGCAGGAGGTAGCTTAACCCAGTGTGCCACAAAACTAGGCCATGACTAGACAATTTTTTTTAAGATTTTATTTTGTTTATTTGAAAGACAGATTACAGAGAGAGGTAGATATGGAGAGAGAAAGGTCTTCCATCTGCTGTGGACATCTCCAGATGGCCACAGTGGCAGGAGCTGTGCCAAACCAAAGCCAGGAGCCAGGAGCTTCTTCCAGGTCTCCCACATGGGTGCAGGGGCCCAAGGACTTGGGCCATCTTCTACTGCTATCCCAGTCCATAGCAGAGAGCTTATCAGAAGAGGAGCAGCTGGGGCTAGAACCAGCACCCATATGGGATGCCAGTTCTTTAGGCAGGGGCTTTAGCAGGCCACTCATCGCTAGACAATTTGAAGTGGAATCAATGGCTATGAAAGTGCATTCTAAAGTTACAAGAGAAATGGAAAAAAGTTTCTTCTAACTCCAGAAGGTTCTAGGGGCCTTTAGTGGACATTGGCTCTGACTTGGCCAATAAGCTAAGTGAAAGAGGTCAGAACTCTAGTTAACATTTTACTCTAAATCAGAGGTGGGGAATATCCAGTCTGTGGGCCATATAGGGTCCATGAAATAATCTGTTCTGGCCCTACCAAGGCAACTATGTAGCACTGGATAATCAACCTACAGCATATGAATTTTTAATTTGGTAATTTTGTGTGATCCATGAATGTTATAAATATCCAAATGGCCTGGCAGAAAAACACAATCCCGCTCTTGCCAAATGTTAATGGCATATCCAAGGCAGTTTATAAATCTGTTTAAGTGGGAATGAATGGCTACAATTACCAATCCTGTAGAAGACAGACACTTCTAGACAACACATCCCAAAGACATCAATTCTGTTTCTACATACTGTCAAAGATGTCAATCATGTGGTTGAAAATGACTTTATTACTTTCCAGAAAGAGAAATACGAATCCTGTGTAATGAGAAAGGTGTGTGCATCAAAAATAATGTTGCTACTGTTGGCTCAGAGAACCTGGTTCTGGAATGGTCTTAAGTGACATGTGGAGATGCATATTTATGGCCAGTGTGCATGAGGTATCCATGTGCACAGTTTGTACAACTCATGTGTACAGATGTGCTTTCCTAGATGTGCATGATATGGAGATTCTTCAGTGTCTGGTCTTTGTTGGGGGAGATGAAGAAAGGATGCATATGTGGGGGGATTGTAAAACTCAAAACTGGTCTCTGAATATCAGGCCTATCATGAATGGTGCTTCTTTAAAATATGGACTCTCCCCTCTGTATTGGGCGACTTAGCTTTGCAAAGTTAATTTCCCATGGAATATTGTATTTGAAGGTTTTTGTAAGTCTTTTTCTTTACTTGATTCAGGTGCATTTCACCTACAATGTGCATAGACCACAGTCATCCTGGGGCCTGCAACTCCATCCAAGGCTCCCATGTAGGATCAGGGGCCCAAATACTTGAATCATCTTCTGCTTCTTCCCCAAGTGCATTAACAGAGACAAATCAGAAGTGGAGTAGCTGTGACATAAAGTGGCCAGCATTTTGGCATCATGGGCTAAAACCACTGTCTGGAATTCTGGCATTCCAAATACATGATGGTTCATATCCCAGTTGCTTCACTTATGATCCAGCTCCCTGCTAATGGTCTGGGAAAAATGTGGAGGATGGCTTTGGGTTCCTTCTACCCATGTGGGCGATCTGGATGAAGCTTCTTGCTCCTGATTGCCACTGGACTCAGCCCTGGCTGTTGTGCCCAACTGGGGAGTAAACTAGCATATGAAAGATCTCTATCTCTCTTTCTTTTTTGATATATTTATTTATTTGAAAGATAAACAAAGAGAGAGGGATCTTCCCTCTACTGGTTCACTCACCAGATGGTTTTTTAATTTTTTTTTTCTTTTTGACAGGCAGAGTTAGACAAAGAAAGACAGAGAGAAAGGTCTTCCTTCCATTGGTTCACCTGCCAAATGGCCACCACAGCCAGCACACTGTGCTGATCTGAAGCCAGGAGCCAGGTGCTTCCTCCTGGTCTCCCATATGGGTGCAGGGTCCAAGCACTTGGGCCATCCTCCACTGCATGAGAGCTAGACTGGAAGAGGAGCAACCAGGACAGAACTGGTGCCCCAACTGGGACTAGAACCTGGAGTGGCAGTGCCACAGGTGGAGGATTAGCCACGTGAGCCATGGTGCCGGCCTTCCCAGATGGTTTTAATAGTGAGGGCTGGGTCAGGCTCTGGCCAGGCCCACTCAGGAGCCAGGAGCTTCACTCATGTCTCTCAAATAGATGGCAAGGGCCCAAGTATTTGGAACATCTTCTGCTGTCCGCAGCCTATTAGCAGGGAGCTGGATCAGAAGTGGAACAGCTGAGACATGAACTGGTGCTGATATGGGATGCCAGCATTGCAGGTGGTAGCTTTATCTGCTACATCACATTGCAACACCCCCCCCCTCTTTGACTATCTCTCTCTTTATAACTCCAACTTTCATAAATAAATAAATATGAAAAGAACCTGGCACTCATATAGAATGCTAACATTTGAGACTGTGGTGGCTTAACCCACTGTGCCACAATACCAGCCCAACCATTTCCCTTCTTTTGACTTGTGTGTCAAGATCTTGGAGACGCCTATTGAACAGGTGTCAGCATTGTGTTGGACTGTTCTATTTCAGTTTGATTGTCATTTGTTGAGTGGGAGATAGTGATCAAGGCTAGCTGTAATGTGATCAGTGACTCAAGTTGCAATGTGTTAGGATGGAACTGACTCAACCTTTTTATTTCCTCAAAAATAAGTAGAAAATAAAATCCTCTCAAGGCTAATATGCTATAAAGTAACTACTAGAGACCAATATTCCTTTCTTCTCACCTAACAGATTCAGCTGGTTTTTGTGCTTCTATCATTTAGTTCAATTCTGTATCGGACTCCTAGAACAGGAGGAAGCTTTTCAGTCCAG
Organism: Oryctolagus cuniculus; assembly: GCF_051225735.1. Classification (NCBI taxonomy): domain Eukaryota; kingdom Metazoa; phylum Chordata; class Mammalia; order Lagomorpha; family Leporidae; genus Oryctolagus; species Oryctolagus cuniculus. The sequence goes on from NC_142878.1 coordinate 113,361,058, forward strand.
TCAGAACCCATAGATGTTACCCATTCCTCTCAGAGCATCAAAGCCACAGCTCTGCTAGTAGCCTGGCTTTCATTGTGTGGTGGTGCCATGCCCACATGAGGATGCAGTCTTCACACAGGAATACATCTGAGGGAGAAAACGTCAGGTAGTCTCTTTCTTGAACTGAAATGGCATTTGGATCAGCACGTTCTTGAGATTGTGGTCAGCAGGGTGGAGAAATTTTGTATAACATGCTCCTGCCTTGTGGAGTGCTCTGTGTTCTGCTTCCAGTGTACACACAGGGAGCCAATGGCAATGTCTGTGATTGACTGAAGGTGTTTGTGCAGCTCTGCAGTATCTGAAGTTCTCCTTGTAATTGTTTCCAATTAGAAACCAAGGTGCAAAGTAAGGAGGATCCTGTCACCCTGAAACCATCCTGGGTTTATGCCTTTGTTCCTTTTCTTTTTCTGCAATACTGAAGCAGCCCTAAACAGTTATACTGGGTAGCATTGGTTCTTCTGGTATTTGAGTGCTTTGAAAGTAAGAGAAATGATTTTTCTGTAGAAAAGCATTAGGAGTCACTAGACAAAGTTAGAATTAGTTTTGTTGACTCCATCATATCAACTTGAGTCAGAATATTTGTCGTCAAGTTTATTTTTATTTTTTAATGTTTTTTTTTTGACAGGCATAGTTAGACAGTGAGAGAGAGAGAGAGAGAGAAAGAGACAGAGAAAGGTCTTCCTTTCATTGGTTCACCCCCCAAAATACCACCACAGCTGGCACACTGTACCAATCCAAAGCCAGGAGCCAGGTGCTTCCTCCTGGTTTCCCATGTTGGTGCAGGGCCCAAGCACTTGGGCCATCCTTCACTGCCTTCCTGGGCCACAGCAGAGAGCTGTACTGGAAGAGGAGCAACCAGGACTGAATCTGGCACCCCAACCAGGACTAGAACCTAGGGTGCTGGTGCTGCAGGTGGAGGATTAGCCTAGTGAACCATGGGGCTGGCCATTTTTTTAATTTTTAAAACTCTTTCTTTTTTTTTTTAAATCAGAAAGGCAGAATGAGAGGGAATTTTTTGTGTTTGTTTCTTCATTATCTTAATTGTTTCTTTTATTCTAGGAGAAAGATGTTCCATCTGCTGGTTCACTCCCCAAATAACAATATCAGCATTGGCAGGGTTAGACTGAAGCCTGGAGCCAAAAGCCAGATCCCTGATGTGGCTGCAGGGGCCAAAGAGTTGGGCCATCCTTTGCTGCTTTCTCAGGCCATTAACAAAGAGCTGGATTGGAAGTAGAGCATCTGGGACTCAAACCAGCACCCATATTGGATGCCAGTGCAGCACCCTGGGGCTTTAACCCATTGTGCCACAGTGCCAGCCCTGACACAATTTATTTTTTAAAAGAGTTATCTCATTTCTTTGAGAGACAGCCACAGAGAGAGGTAGAGACAGAGAGAGGTCATCCTTCCTCTGGTTCACTCCCCAGATGGCCACAATGCCCAGAGCTGCACTGATCTGAAGGAGGAATAGGACTGTCACTGCCCAGTCCACTCTGCTCCCCCCTGAAACCCATGCCTGCCTTTGGATTCTGTTTTAGTAGCACTGGAGGAGGCAGTAGTGATGCAATAAAAAAAATTTTAATTTTTAAACATATTTATATTTATTAATTGAAAGAGAACAGATTCCATGTATATTATGGCTACAATTCTAAGAACATAGCCATACTTCTTTACTTATTTCTTCCTCCTTCCTTCATTTCTGTTTTTGAAGATTTAAAAAGTTGTTTTTTTTCCTTTTTTTGTAAAGATTTATTTATTTATTTGAAAGTCAGAATTGTACAGAAAGAGAAGGAGAGGGATAGAGAGAGAGAGAGAGAGAGAGAGAGAGAGAGAGAGGTCTTCCATCCACTGGTTTACTGCCCAGTTGGCCACAGTGGCCAGAGCTGCACCGATCAGAAGCCAGGAGCTAGGAGTTTCTTCCAGGTCTCCCACATGGGTGCTGTGGCCTAGGGACTTGGGCCATCTTGTACTGTTTTCCCAGGCCACAACAGAGAGCTGTATGGGAAGTGGAGCAGCCAGGACTTGAACTGGCAGCCATATGGGATGCTGGCACTACAGGAAGCGGCTTTACCCGCTACACCACAGAGCCATCCCAGCTTTTTTTTTTTAACCTCATTTTTACTCCCTCATCTCCAGTCTTCCTGTCCATTTGTTCCTACTTTATAATCTGGTACTTTTAGGTTTTTATTTTTTCCCTTTCTTTCATCCATATTTTTGCCTACTTTGATCCCAGTTCCAAAGAAGGAATAATGAGTAAAAATTATTTTTCTTTTTATAAGGGTTATATATTTGAAAGGCAGAGTTTCAGAGAGGAAGAGACAAAGGCAGAGAGAGATTTGTATCTGCTGGTTCACTCCCCAGATGACCACAATGGCCAAGGTGTGGCTAGACTGAAGCCAGGAGCTAGAAGCTTCATTCAGGTCTTCCACATGGGAGCAGTGACCCAAACACCTGGGCCATCATCTGCTCCTTTCTCAGGCTCATTAGCATGGAGCAGAATCAGAAGTGGAGCAGCCAGGACTCAAACTAGCACCCTTATGTAATGCCAGCACTGTAAAGGGCAGCTATACTATGCCACAGTGTCAGCCCCAGATTCCATTTTAACAAGACAATACAGGGGGCTGGCACTGTGGCATAGCCACAGTACAGCTGCCACCTGCAGTGCCTGCATCCCACATGGGAGCTGGTTCAAGTCTCGGCCACTCTACTTCTGATCCAGCTCTCTCTTATGGCCTGGGAAAAAGTAAAAGATGGCCCAAGTGATTGGACTCCTGCACCTGCAAGGGAAGACAGGGAGGAAACTGCTGGCCCCTGACTTCATATCAGCACATCTCCAGCTTTGTGGCCAATTGCGGAGTGTACCAGCAGATAGAAGACCTCTTTCTTTCTTTCTCTCTCTCTCTGTCTCTTTCTCTCTGTGTAACTTTCAAATAAATAAATCATTAAAAAAAAAGACAATACAGAATTTTTCTAGATGGCTTTTTCCTGTGGCTGTACCTTTAGGAATTTATTTCTCCTTATAATGTGACTCACATTAATTATTTCCATGTTTCCTGATTAACATTCTCTATTGGTTCAGGAGGCTGACAGGTTCGGAGGCCAGGGAAAGAGCACCTGTTTTCTGTTCGGTTGTGCTGAGCTCTATGGAAGCTATACAGGAAGTTTGTGAGCAGGAAAAGTAAGGTTGGGAGCAGGAGAGAAGGCAATGAAGAGGGTGAGTATAGAGGAAATAAGTGCAGGACCATATTCACAGAGAAGTTTGGTAAGAAAACTAAGTGTGATCAGAGAGCTAAAAAGAAGAAAAGCAAGCTTGAAGATAGAGATCAAAAGAGATGGTAAATTGGGAGCATCTGAGGGAATTCTGACTGATCATACATACACTTACTGAAGGTGTGAGAAGACAGGTTCCTGCACTCATATTGGTGTGAGTGCAATGCAGTAGTCTCTTTGAAGGAAAAATTTGACAATTTCTCTACAAAATAAATGCAAATGTTCTTTGGTATGGTTCAACTGCAGAAATTTATCTTACATATATTTGGTCAAATGCATAAACCCATGTAAGTTCTTTGTAGTATTGTTCAGGATGGGAATAAAACAGAAACAGTCTAAATGTATGTTGATAGAGAATTGGTAAAATACATTATGGTATATCTGTACAATGAAACACTAAATATGTAGTGGTCTGAAAAATGATTTAAGGACAGAGTGCTTGTATGTAAAACAAGGTACAGAAAAAATGCCATTTTGCAAAAAAAAAAAAGACACATGCATCTATATCTCTTTTAAAAATGTTATTTACTTAATTTTATTTCATTCATAAGATAGAGGGACAGGAAGGGAGAGAGATTTTTCATCTGCTGATCCACTCTGCAAATGGCTGCAATGACTGGGGCTGGGCCAGGGTGAAGCCAGGAGCCAGGAGGTCCAACTGGGTCTCGCATGTGGGTGCCAAAGCCAAGGATTTTGGCCATCTTTTTCTGCTTTCTCAGGCACATTAGCAGTGAGTTGGATCAAAAGTGGAGCAGCCAGGACACAAACTAATACCCATAGGGATACCAGCATCAAAGACAGTGGCTTAATCCATTACACCACAGTGCTGGCCCCAAGTATATATATCATTATGTAGGTGCTTTTTTTTTTTTAAAGATTTATTTGAATGTCAGAATTACAAAGAGAGAGAAGGAGAGGCAGAGAGAGAGTTCTTCCATGTGCTGATTCACTCCCCAAGTGGCTGCAACAGTTGGAGCTGTGCCAATCTGAAGCCTGGAGGCAGGAGCTTCTTATGGGTCTCTCATGTGAGTGCAGGGGCCCAAGGACTTGGGCCATCTTCTACTGCTTTCCCTGGACATAGCAGAGAGCAGGATTGGAAGTGGAGGAGCCGAGTCTTGAATCAGCAACCATACGGAATGCTGGCACTGCTGGCTGTGGCTTTACCCACTACACCACAGTGCCTTCCCCATGAAGGCACTTTAAAAGGGTTCAAGGAACATGGAGTTAAAAGCTCACATAATTTTGGTGCAAAAATTGAAATTCATTCCATTTTTTTCATAATACTCACTACTCAAATGGTTTTGAAATCTTCTTGTATGCATGGACTTAAAATTTTTTACAGCAAAACAAACTTAATAATTTAATTCCACTTTTTTCTGATGTTTCAAAGTACCCTTCTATATGCATATGGAAGTCTTAGAAGGGAATGCAAGAATCCTGTAAGAGTAGTTTGTTCTGGGAAGTATGACTAGTACTCCCTAGAAAGAAGGGAGTAATGCTTTTATTTTATGCTCTTCTGCAACATTTAATAGCTAATATGTGCATTATTGCTAAAGATGTATTTTTAAAGGTAGAAACAGAAAGTGATAGGGAGAGTGCCACGGTCCAGCATTGGCAGGTCCAGGGTGTCCAGAAGGAGGGGAGGCATCAGGGAAGAAAAGAGACAAGGAGATGAGGTTTAGGTAGCAAGGGAAGGCATCATTCTGTAGTTCCTTCTTATAGAATACATCACAAGTGATCATCTATGTGTAACCTTCCTCTATAATCTTATTTTGTTTCATTTTCCTTTCAGATCCTCATTGTAACCTTCCCGTTTATCTTTTCTCAATTCATAATGGGTGCGTCAGCTATATGAAACTTGCTTAGTTTACTTAAAGGTGCTAGACAGAAAGTCTAAGGTTCTGAAGGTTAATTGATTTAGTTTAAAGGGTTAGAACTGTATAAAGTTCTTGTGATTATGTCCTATTTTTTTTTAACTTTTATTTAATGAATATAAATTTCCAAAGTACGATTTATGGATTACAATGGCTTCCCCCACATACCGTCCCTCCGACCCACTACCCTCCCCTTTCCCACTCCCTCTCCCCTTCCATTCACATCAAGATTCATTTTCGATTATCTTAATATACAGAAGATCAGCTTAGTATACATTAAGTAAGGATTTCAGCAGTTTGCTCTCACACAGAAACATAAAGAGAGAAATAATAGATGATTTTTTTTTAAATGATGATGAAATCAGATCAGACCTATTGTCATGTTTAATCCCAGTGAGAGTCAAGTTGGGAGTTGATAATTTCTTTCTTACTTTTTTTTTTTTTTTTTTTTTTTTTTACAGAGGATCAGTTTAGTATGCATTAAGTAAAGATTTCAACAGTTTGCACCCCCATAAAAACACAAAGTGAAATATATTGTTTGAGTACTCGTTATAGCATTAAATCTCAATACACAGCACATTAAGGACAGAGACCCTACATGAGGAGTAAGTGCACAGTGACTCCTGTTGTTGACTTTACCAATTGACACTCCTGTCTATGGCATCAGTAGTCTCCCTATGCTCCGGTCATGAGTTTCCAAGGCTATGGAAGCCCTCTGAGTTCTCCGATTCTTATCTTGTTTAGACAAGGTCATAGTCAAAGTGGAGGTTCTCTCCTCCCTTCAGAGAAAGGTACCTCCTTCTTTGAAGTCCTGTTCTTTCCACTGGGATCTCACTCACAGAGATCTTTTGCCAGAGTGTCTTGGCTTTCCATGCCTGAAATACTCTCATGGACTTTTCAGCCAGATCCGAATGCCTTTAGGGCTGATTCTGAGGCCAGAGTGCTATTTAGGACATCCGCCATTCTATGAGTCTGCTGAGTATCTCACTTCCCATGTTGGATCACTCTCCCCTTTATTTATTCTATCGGTTAGTGTTAGCAGGTACTAGACTTGTTTATGTGCTCCCTTTGACTCTTAGTCCTTTCATTATGATCAATTGTGAACTGAAATTGATCACTTGGACTAGTGAGATGGCATTGGTACATGCCACCTTGATGGGATTGGATTGGAATCCCCTGGTATGTTTTTAACTCTACCATTTGGGGCAAGTCAGCTTGAGCATGTCCCAAATTATACATCTCTTCCCTCTCTTATTCCCACTCTTATGTTTAACAGGGATCACATTTCAGTTAATTTTTAACACTTAAGAATAACTGTGTATTAATTACAGAATTAAACCAGTCATATTAAGTAGAGCAGACAAAAAAACTACTAAGAGGGATAATGTATTAAGTTGTTCGTTAACAGTCAAGGCTATGCTGATCAAGTCACCGTTTCCCATAGAGTCTGTTTCACTTCAGGAGGTTTCCTTTTTGGTGTTCAGCTAGTTGTCACCGATCAGGGAGAACATATGGTATTTGTCCCTTTGGGTCTGGCTTATTTCACTCAGCATGATGTGTTCCAGATTCCTCCATTTTGTTGCAAATGACTGGATTTCGTTGTTTCTTACTGCGGTATAGTATTCTAAAGAGTACATATCCCATAATTTCTTTATCCAATCTACCGTTGATGGGCATTTAGGTCAGTTCCAGGTCTTAGCTATTGTGAATTGAGCTGCAATAAACATTAGGCTGCAGACCGCTTTTTTGTTTGCCAATTTAAATTCCTTTGGGTAAATTCCAAGGAGTGGGATTGCTGGTCGAATGGTAGGGTTATCTTCAGGTTTCTGAGGAATCTCCAGACTGACTTCCATAGTGGTTTGACCAGTTTGCATTCCCACCAACAGTGGGTTAGTGTCCCTTTTTCCCCACATCCTCGCCAGCATCTGTTGTTGGTAGATTTCTGTATGTGAGCCATTCTAACCGGGGTGAGGTGAAACCTCATTGTGGTTTTGATTTGCATTTCCCTGATTGCTAGTGATCTTGAACATTTTTTCATGTGCCTGTTGGCCATTTGGATTTCCTCTTTTGAAAAATGTCTATTGAGGTCCTTGGCCCATCTCTTAAGTGGGTTGTTGGTTTTGTTGTTGTGGAGTTTCTTGATCTCTTTGTAGATTCTGGTTATTAACCCTTTATCTGTTGCATAGTTTGCAAATATTTTTTCCCATTGTGTTGGTTGTCTGTTCACTCTCCTGACTGTTTCTTTTGCAGTACAGAAACTTCTCAATTTGATGCAATCCCAATAGTTGATTTTGGCTTTGACTGCCTGTGCCTCCCGGGTCTTTTCCAGAAACTCTTTGCCTGTGCCAATATCTTGAAGGGTTTCTCCAATGTTCTCTAGTAACTTGATGGTGTCAGGTCGTAGATTTAGGTCTTTAATCCATGTTGAGTGGATTTTTGTGTAAGGCGTAAGGTAGGGGTCTTGCTTCATGATTCTGCACGTGGAAATCCAGTTTTCCCAGCACCATTTATTGAATAGACTGTCCTTGCTCCAGGAATTGGTTTTAGATCCTTGATCAAATATAAGTTGGCTGTAGATGTTTGGGTTGATTTCTGGTGTTTCAATTCTGTTCCATTGGTCTATCCATCTGTTTCTGTACCAGTACCATGCTGTTTTGATGACAACTGCCCTGTAGTATGTCCTGAAATCTGGTATTGTGATGCCTCCGGCTTTGTTTTTGTTGTACAAGATTGCTTTAGCTATTCGAGGTCTCTTGTGCCTCCATATAAATTTCAGCACCAATTTTTCCAGATCTGAGAAGAAGGTCTTCGGTATCTTGATTGGTATTGCATTGAATTTATAAATTGCTTTTGGGAGAATGGACATTTTGATGATATTGATTCTTCCAATCCATGAGCATGGAAGATTTTTCCATTTCTTGGTATCCTCTTCTATTTCTTTCTTTAAGGTTTTGTAATTTTCATCGTAGAGATCTTTAACGTCCTTGGTTAAGTTTATTCCAAGGTATTTGATTGTTCTTGTAGCTATTGTGAATGGGATTGATCTTAGAAGTTCTTCCTCAGCCATGGCATTGTCTGTGTATACAAAGGCTGTTGATTTTTGTGCATTGATTTTATACCCTGCTACTTTGCCAAAATCTTCTATGAGTTCCAATAGTCTCTTAGTAGAGTTCTTTGGGTCCCCTAAATAAAGAATCATGTCATCTGCAAGAGGGATAGTTTGAGTTCTTCCTTCCCAATTTGTATCCCTTTAATTTCTTTTTCTTGCCTAATAGCTCTGGCTAGAACCTCCAGAACTATATTGAATAGCAGTGGTGAGAGTGGACATCCCTGTCTGGTACCAGATCTCAGTGGAAATGCTTCCAACTTTTCCCCATTCAATAGGATGTTGGCTGTGGGTTTTTCATAGATTGCTTTGATTGTATTGAGGAATGTTCCTTCCAAACCCAGTTTGCTTAGAGTTTTCATCATGAACGGGTGTTGTATTTTATCAAATGCTTTCTCGGCATCTATTGAGATAATCATATGGTTTTTCTTCTGCAGTCTGTTAATGTGGTGTATCACATTGATTGTTTTGCGCACATTAAACCATCCCTGCATACCAGGGATAAATCCCACTTGGTCTGGGTGGATGATCTTTCTGATGTGTTGTTGCATTCTATTGGCAAGAATTTTATTGAGGATTTTTGCATCTATGTTCATCAGGGATATTGGTCTGTAATTCTCTTTCAGTGCTGCATCTTTTTCCGGCTTAGGAATTAAGGTGATGCTGGCTTCATAGAAAGAATTTGGGAGGACTCCCTCTTCTTCGATTGTTCGGAATAGTTTGAGAAGAATTGGAGTTAGTTCTTCTTTAAATGTCTGGTAGAATTCAGCAGTGAATCCATCTGGTCCTGGGCTTTTCTTTGTTGGGAGGGCCTTTATTACTGTTTCAATTTCTGTCTCAGTTATGGGTCTGTTTAGGTTTTCTATGTCTTCCTGGTTCAATTTAGGTAGGTTGCATGTGTCCAGGAATCTATCCATTTCTGATAGGTTTCCCTGTTTGCTGGCATACAAGTCCTTGTAGTAATTTCTGATGATTCTTTTTATTTCTGTGGTGTCTGTTGTTACGTTTCATTTTTCATCTCTGATTTTATTGATTTGGGTCTTTTCTCTTCTTTTTTTAGTTAGTTGGGCCAATGGGGTGTCAATTTTGTTTATTTTTTCAAAAAACCAGCTTTTCGCTTGGTTGATTTTTTGTAATGTTTTTTTGGATTCAATCCTGTTGATTTCTTCTCTGATTTTAATTATTTCTCTTCTCCTACTAGATTTGGGTCTGGTTTGCTGTAGGTTTTCTAGATCCTTGAGGTGAATTGAAAGCTCATCGATTTGGTGCCTTTCCAATTTCTTGATGTAGGCACCTATTGATATAAACTTTCCTCTTAACACTGCTTTTGCTGCGTCCCATAAGTTTTGGTATGTTGTGCTGTTATCCTCATTTACTTCCAGAAAGTTTTTGATTTCTCTTTTGATTTCTTCTATGACCCATTGTTCATTCAGGAGCATGTTGTTCAATCTCCATGTGTTTGCATATGCTCTAGGGATTCCTGAGTTGCTAATTTTCAACTTCATTCCTTTATGGTCTGAGAAGCTGCATGGTATGATTCTAATTCTTTTGAATTTGCTGAGACTTGCTTTATGGCCTAGTATGTGGTCAATCCTAGAGAAGGTTCCATGTACTGCTGAGAAGAATGTAAAGTCTTTAGCTGTAGGATTGAAAGTTCTGTATATATCTGTTAGATCCATTTGGGCTATAGTGTCGTTTAAATCTACTGTATCCTTGTTGATCTTCTGTCCTATTGATCTGTCTATTTCTTTTTTTTTTTTTTTGATCTGTCTATTTCTGAGAGTGGAGTATTGAAGTCCCCCAGTACTATTGTATTGGGGTCTAAGTCTCCCTTTAAGTCCGTTAACAAGTCTTTTAGATAAAGTGGTGCCCTGTAGTTAGGTGCATATACATTGATAATTGTTATATCTTCCTGTTGAATTGATCCCTTAATCATTATGTAGTGTCCCTCTTTGTCTCTCCCTATTTTTTTTAAAAGGTAAATCACACCCTGAACAGCCATGATTTTATAAAACTTATTCCATTGCCTAATGTAATAGTTCCTTGTTCCTTTGTTCTACATTTCCAAGCAGGGGCATAACATTCTAACTTTTGTAAGAATGGCAGTGTCTGTACATCAATCCACTTGCTGTAACATTAACTGCGTGCATGCCATTCTCATCATATACCCCTGTGTAAGGCAAGGGGAAGTCTGGGGAATAAGCATCTGCATGCTCTTTCAGTTCTATTTTCTCATAAAACAAATTACTCGTGTTCCTAATAATATTTTGCTCTAGACAAATTTTAGGACATTCCCCTCTCATTTTTCTGGCTACTTCTTTTAACTCTGTTTTTTTTTTTTTTTTTTTTTTTTTTTTTTTTTTTTTTTTAACAAGGAACAGCAATTTCCCTTATCATTGATATCCATGATTCTCACACATAAACCCAATGACTACATCATTATTAAGCCTAATGAAAACAACAGAGAAGGTGGCTTCATTAGTCAGGGGCTTCCTGTTTTGCAGAATTTTCCCTCCTCCAGCTGTAACTTTGTCACACAGCATGGATGACATTGCCTCTGCCAGGAGAGACAGAGAGATCTCCCTCCCATTACTGGTTTACTCCACAAATGGCTACAATATCTAGGGTGGACCAGGGTGAAGCCAAGGACCAGGAATCCCATCTGGATCTCCCACATAGGTGTTGGGGATCCAAGCACTTGGACAATCTTCCTCTGTCTTCCCAAGTGCATTACCAGGAAGTTGGATTCCAGAAAGCTGGAACAGAAGAGCAGCCAGGACTCATATCAGGCTATCTATTATGAGATGCTAGAATTCCAAGCAGCATCAGCTTAACCTATAGAATCATAATACTGCCCCATGTATTAATTTTAAAATTAAAAGATTTAGATTCTGATTTTAAAATGATTATTTGCTGTTACTGGAACAGGAAACAGATTTTATATAATATGCACAGAAATGAAAATATACTTTAGTTACTGATATGTCAATATCAGGGTCAGTGTTGTGGCACAGTGGGTTAAGCCACCAACTACATGGCAAGCAATCTCATGTAAGTGCTGCTTGAAGTCCCAGCTGCTCCACTTCCAATTCATCTCCCTGCAAATGCACCTGGGAAAGTAGCAGACTATGGCCCAAGTGCTTCCTACCACACATGTAGGAATGCAGATGGAGTTCTGGGTTCTTGGCTTTGACTTATGATGGAACAAGGACATAAGCCTCAGGCATTTTAGGTTCTTTTTACCCCTGCCTTCTTTCAAGAGACAGTCTCACAATCTGTATTGTTTCTCACCCCAACCGTACATTCTTCTTCAGGTTTGAAAGCTCATAGAAAATTTGAAAAACCTTATGGAGAAGCTCACCTCCACCTACTGCCCGCTTCCCCCACTCCATCTCACTTAAGATACAAAAAAGGCCCAGCCTGCTGGGATCTGGGCCCTCTGCCATGTGTTAAGTCTGTGTGCACACTGGCAGTTGGTCAACTTCTGCAAGTTTATTTTCTTTGCATAAAGAAAGCAGAAAAACTTGAAAATAATCTTAATCTCTAATTTTGAAATATTACAGCACCCCTTTTTAATAGTTTTTTTTTTTTTTTTTTGACAGGCAGAGTGGACAGTGAGAGAGAGAGACAGAGAGAAAGGTCTTCCTTTTGCTGTTGGCTCACCCTCCAATGGCCGCCACAGCTGGCGTGCTGCGGCCGGCGCACCGTGCTGATCTGATGGCAGGAGCCAGGTGCTTCTCCTGGTCTTCTCCCATGGGGTGCAGCCCAAGGACTTGGGCCATCCTCCACTGCCTTCCCGGGCCACAGCAGAGAGCTGGCCTGGAAGAGGGGCAACTGGGACAGAATCCGGCACCCCGACCGGGACTAGAACCCAGTGTGCCAGCGCTGCTAGGTGGAGGATTAGCCTATTGAGCCACGGCACTGGCAATAGTTCTTTATTTAATTTATGACTGTCAATTTTCTAACTGGCTTCAAGAAGCTCTCTTACCTATTTCTGACTCTTAAAGTTGTTCCAAGTTATGAGATGATTCCATGTGCTAATTCATTTGAGCTTTTCATCTCCCATTTTGATGACAGACCAAAGTGACATCAATTTTGTACCCTATTGTGCTAATCTTTGTATTCTCTGTCTCCTTAAGTTCTGATTGTTTAAAAACAACTGAATTCTTTTTATTGAAAGAGTTATGGCTTGTTTGGACATATACTCATTCTAAAGCATTTGAGTGTTCACTTTGTAACAATGCTCAGGTCTTATCTAAATTATATCATGATGTTGAGGGCTACTATTTCCACCAGATATCTATGCCTTCTTGGCATCTTTGACAAGAATTCAAAAGTCAATGTTCCAAATTCTTTGGACTTTGATATTTCTGTTGGGCCCCTGGAAATGTCAAAGGATATATCCTCATCTTGTAAAGTCATCAACTAACTATGTTATTTGGATTATTTTAAAGGTGTTGTCAAGATGTGAAGTGGTGCTAAAGTAATGATGTAAAATGCTACCAATACAAATGTCCAAAAGTTACAAAAGTCTAATGATTTTGTGTTGTTATCCATCGTGATGGTTATGCTAATGCAAAAGTCCCAGAGGCCTAAGAGGGATAAATGTTTTAGGAAATCTTACAGATGCTTTCTAAAATACTGTATAGAGTTAGCAAGTGCCTCTTTTTGTTGGTCAATGAATTCACAATTTTAACCAAGGCTATTTAAAGTCTTTTGTTATCCACAATTTCATATTTTCCTCCAAGCACTAAAATTCAGATTTACAGTTCATGGAAATTAAATATTGTGAGTTTGTTCTGTGTATAAAAATGTGTCCCCTTCAAGGTGTTGAAAGGGTTTTTCCCTGAATTTTATTGTGTTCAATACTTTGAGGCAGTTCTGCAGGTAGATAAAGCCAATTATGGACAACTGGTTCCGACTAAGAAAAAGTATGGTTAATTCAGGTCACTAAAAGTAGGAAGTAATTCTAATACATTGATGGTAATTTTTAAAAGGCAGTTAGAGGTTTTAAAAAGCTATTACTGAAACTGTTTTGTTATTCTTTCCTGTAATGTATGTTATGTGTTATACTTGTGTACATATTGTATGTCTCCATGGGAAAATTTATCAAAAGCTCTGGTTTTTTTTGGTTTGTTTGTTTGTTTGTTTTTGACAGGCAGAGTGCACAGTGAGAGAGAGAGACAGAGAGAAAGGTCTTCCTTTTTGCCGTTGGTTCACCCTCCAATGGCTGCCGCGGCCGGCGCGCTGCAGCTGGTGCACGGCACTGATCCAAAGGCAGGAGCCAGGTGCTTCTCCTGGTCTTCTCCCATGGGGTGCAGCCCAAGGACTTGGGCCATCATCCACTGCACTCCTGGGCCATAGCAGAGAGCTGGTCTGGAAGAGGGGCAACCAGGACAGAATCTGGCACCCCCCGACCGGGACTAGAATCCGGTGTGCTGGTGCCGCAAGACAGAGGATTAGCCTATTGAGCCACAGCGCCGGCCCAAAAGCTCTGTTTTAATTGGCTTACACTTGCATTAGATATTCAAGAAATATTTCCAACTACATATACTCTTACAATTTATGGGAGACATTGGACCTTTTGGTCACAATTTGACAGTTAAAATTGTCTGCTAATTTTTCACTTGATACTAAATTATTAAGAGTAAGCAATCTGGGAAGCCTGACTTGTTCCCTCATTTCACTATTCTCTTGCAGATTGGAAATTGATTCTATTCTGGAGGAATTTTTATAAGGATGTACAGCTTTATCTTTAGACCTTATAAAAAGGATGGTTAACAATTTTCTATATTAATAGCCTAGCCACATATAGAAGAAATTTTGATTTTGCAGCTAGATTTATTTTGCCAAGGATGCAGTAAACAGGTGAAACATCACTTTTCAAACCAAACTAAGGAGAGAAAGTCTTATTGATTACTTCAAAATTTATAAGACAATTTGTATAATGTGGTCTTTTTTTTTTTTTATTTTTGACAGGCAGAGTGGACAGTGAGAGAGACAGAGAGAAAGGTCTTCCTTTGCCATTGGTTCACCCTCCAATGGCCACCGCGGCCGGAATGCCGTGGCCGGCGCACCATGCTGATCCGAAGGCAAGAGCCAGGTACTTCTCCTGGTCTCCCATGGGGTGCAGGGCCCAAGCACTTGGGCCATCCTCCACTGCACTCCCGGGTCACAGCAGAGAGCTGGCCTGGAGGAGGGGCAACTGGGACAGAATCCGGTGCCCCAACCAGGACTAGAACTTGGTGTGCTGGTGCTGCAAGGCAGAGGATTAGCCTAGTGAGCCGCGGCGCCGGCCAATGTGGTCTTAATATTTGACCTCACTTAGAAGGACATAGCTTTCCCTATGGGCATCATCTTGTCTCACAAGAAAAATGCTGTCATAGCATGTCCATGACAACAGATTTCTAGCTCAGGCCACCAAAGATTAAGGACTGGATTGAGCAGTCCCTTAGCTGACATTCCTAAGGGCTGCCTCTGTGGTCTACTTTAATAGAGACAAGGAAATAGAGGAGTGAGCTATGCAGCAGGAGCAATGTAAGAATAGGCGGCAGGCCAATTAACAGCTGCTTTACATGGTGGTCTGCCATCACATAGACCCAAAAAGGCTGGTCCATTCCCAAATAGCACCTGTTTTCAATATGAGGAGTCAGGGCATTGGGCAAGCAGCTGTTGTGACAGAAACTGCCTCCAAAGGAGTCCTGCCAGTTCCGTGAAGACCAAGGCCACTGGAAACAAAACTGCCCTGGGGGTTGAAGGACTCCTGGGTCAGAGCTGTAGATTCTAGTGGCCCTCCCTTAACTAAAAAAACCCTCTGCCCAGCTTCCAAAGTAACCATCAGTGCTTGGGGGATGGCCTAGGGGCAGTAACATTGTAGCAGAGCTCTAATTTCCCTTTAGAGATGCCATCAATTCAAAACTAACATTCAGTCCAACTCTCCTCCAAAGCTAGTTAGGTCATGGAAGTCAACGGTCTGTCTTCCCTAAGGAGGTTCACACCTCCCTTATTGTATCTCTTCTAGTACCTCATGTGAAGAGATAGATAGGTCTGGGCCTCACATATACCTGGCCAGACTTTGATGCCCACCTGGTGATTATCAAACCCCTCTTGTCAGTTTCTGTTTGCTTCTCAACAGAAAAACTTCCTCCTGGTTTGGACAGTGCCTTTCTTAGGACCTCTAATTAAGACTCTGTTCTTAGTTTTGGGCACTGTGTATCTAATCTACATGTTAGATTCATTTCCTCCAGACATGAAGCAATGAAATTGTAAATGGCCATGCACATGAATCCTCAAAAGGAGACAGTTTTTGTGAGCTGATGTTGCAGCCTCTCAGGAAGCCACCTTCTGCCAGAACCCTGTCTTGGCCGCAAGTCCCTACAGCACCCCTATTCAGCTTGAGGAAGTCAGAGCTGTCTTCACCTTAAGCTCAGACAGCAGCCAAGGTTTCCATAAACCAGGGGGAGGAAATGAGTGTGCCCAGGACTAGAAGCAGGCCAGACTAACTCCATCCTATGGCTCCTTGCCAGCACATACACACTAGACAAAACAGGAGCGTTCAGGCATATAACTGTCTTCACACTATGGACAGGACTCTTGCTTTCCTACATCCCCCTTTGTCCTCATCATTTTGGCCATCTTTCCCACCATGGGCAATATCTCTGATTTCTCCTTTTAGCCTCATAATCATAATGCTCCTATTCCTACCATCTACAATGGACATATTTCAGAGATCATTCCATTCCATTTCCTCTTCACGTTTAGAACCTATCAGCTCCTGCCCTCCAGTTCTTTATACAGTACCTAATATGGTACGCTGTAGTCATCTAGCTATACTATGGAACAGCAGAAGTTACTCCTGCCTCACTGTACTTTGCTACCTGTTATCCATTCCCCCTCTATCCTTAGCCCCCACACTTCTCAGTCTTTAATAATCACAATTCTGCATTCAGATCCATTTGTTTCACTTCCATGTATGACAAGGAAACTGGGACATTTGTGTTTCCATGTCTGGCTTATTTCAGTTTATTTAATGATCTCTTTTTATACATTTTGCAGGATGTAACAATATTGTATTTTCTTTTGTGTCTAAATGATGTTCCTCTGTCCAGTTTTTCATTGATAGACAGCTAGATTGGTTACAGTTCATGGCTGCTGTGACCTATGTTATAGTGACTATAAGAGAATTGCTGTCTCTTTGATATGCAAGTTTCATTTCCTTCTGATATATAGCCAGGAGCAAGATAACTGTATCATATAATAGATCAATTTTTATTTTTTTTTGAGGAATGACCATACTGTTCTCTGTAACACCTGCACCAATTTGCATTTTCACCCACAGTGTCTGAGAGTTATCTTTCCCCACATATTCACTAGCATTTGTTCTTTTTTATCTTTTTTGGGATAAGATGACATAATATTGTGGGTTTTCTTTCTTCCTAAGAGTTTATTAACTTGACTATTAAAATTTTATTTGTTTATTTGAATGGCAGAGTTACAGAGAGAGAGAGGAAAACACAGAGAGATCTTTCATCTATTGGCTCACTCCCTGAAGTCACAACAGCTGGGGCATGGCCAATCTGAAGTGAGGAGCTTCATACAGGTCTTGCACAAGAGAAGCAGGGGCCCAAGACCTTGAGACATCTGCTACTTTCTCAAGTGCATCAGCAGGGAGCTGAATTGGAAGTGGAGTAGCCTGGACACAAACTGGCACACACATGGCATACTGGCATCACAGGTGGCAGCTTAACCCACTGTGCCACAATGCCAGCCCTTCTATCAATTTAAATTCTTCAAAAAAATCAGTAATATTGGCATCCACATCATTTTCTTTTCTTTGTTATCACTCAATTTAATGAAGTCCTATTTTTATTCCAACTATTCCTCTCAAATTGCTCTTCCCAAGGTCATTAGTGATTACCATGTTGGTTAAATGCACTTAATGCTTTAAATTTCTCAGTTACTGAGTGCATGTCATTCACATAGCACTTCATTAAGGTTCTATGTGCTAAATCTTCTTCTAGGCACAGAATATAGGCTACTTTTCTCCCAGGAGTTAATATTGCTACATGCTAATAAGAAAATATAAAGTACAATTGCATTAAAAACAAATTATTTTATGAAAATGATGCATTGGATAACTAATGAGAATGAAGGGGATTTGAAGGCAGCATCTGACACACGTCCTAGCTCCCTCCTCAAACACTGCCTTTCTTGGCATACATCATATTTCATCTTCTTTACTTTCCTCTAGACTTCTAATTATTCCTTTTCAGTTCATTTGCAGTCTCTTCTGCCTAAAATTAAATATTGATATTGCTCAGATGTTTGCCATTGCAGTGCTTGTCTTCACACTTTATCAATATATAGAGTGCCTAGGTAATCTCATCTACTCCTTATGACTTTATGTTATATTTCTGAAAATCAAAAAGCTAGCTCACTGTAGCAGAAATTTTAACAAATACTTTTGATTTTCTCAGCCTTATATACTAAATTAGCGACATAATGAGTCATTGTGGGTTTTTCAGCTCTTCGAGAGCCACATATAATATTTAACAGCTTTTCCAAATTTATCACTTTTTGTGTTTTTTTCAACACATAAACTGGATTTTAATAGTTTAATGAACATGGAGTTACCTTTGATAGATTTTTCTAAATTGCATTTTAATGGCACATGTAATCAATACCTGCAAAGCTCCAAAACATAAATGATAACATGAATCACTTATTAGACTGACATTTGACTGAGTTTCTTTTAGTTGATTTGTCCTTAGTATGTGGCAATTACAAACATAATTAACAATTAACTACTACTACTACTACAAATAATAATTAACTAAGCCATTCTAACTGGGGTGAGGTGAAACCTCATTGTGGTTTCTGTTTGCATTTCTCTGATGGCTAGTGATCGGAGCATTATTTCATGTGTCTGATGGCCATTTGAATTTCATACTTGAAAAAATTTCTGTTCATATTCTCTGCCCATTTCTTGACTGGATTGTTTTGTTGTTGAGTTTCTTGAGCTCTTTATAGATTCTGAATATTAATCCCTTTTTAATGGTTTAGTTTGTAATTATTTTCTTCCATTCTGTCAGCTGCTTCACTTCGTTTTGCGTCTGCTTTGCAGCTCAGAAACTTCTTAGCTTGATGTAATCCCATTTGACTATTTTTTTTCTATTATTGCCTGCACTTCTTGGGGTGATTTCCAAGAAATCTTCACCTTTGCCAATATATTGCAGAGTTTTCCTGATTTTTTTTCTTGAAATTTGGTGGTATCACATCATAGATTTAGGTCATTGATCCATTTATACTTGATTTTTGTATAAGTTGTAAGGTAGGGCTCTTGTTTCATATTTCTGCATGAGAAGTTAAAATTTTCCCAGCACCATTTATGATAAGACTGTCATTTCCCCAAGGACTGCTTTTAGCTCATTTATCACAAATTAGTTGATTGTAGACATGTGGATTAATTTCTGGGGATTGTATTCTGTTTCCTTGGTGTACATGTCTTTTTGGTGCTGATATCAGACTGGTCGGATTATAAGTGACCTGTAGTAGGTCTTGAATTCTGGTATAGTGATGCCTCCAGCTTTGGTTTTGTTGTTTAAGACTGCTTTAGCTATTTGGGATCTCTTACATTGTCATATGAATTTTAGCATCATTTTTTTCTAGATCTGAGAACAATGTTGTTATTATTTTGATTGTTGTCACATTGAATCTGTAGTTGCTTTTGGGGGCCTGGTGCTGTGATATACTAGGTGTAGCCTCTGCCTGTGTCACTGGCATCTCATATGAGCATTGTTTAGGTTCTGGTTGATCTTATTCTGATCTAGCTGTCTGCTAATTGCCTGGGAATGCAGTGGAAAATGGCTCAAGTGCTTGGGCTTCTACACCTATGTGGAACACCTGGAAGAAGCTCCTTGCTCCTGGCTTCATATCAGCCCAGTTCCAACCATTGCAGCCATCTGGGGAGTAAACCAGTGGTTGGAAGACCTCTCCCTGTCTCTCTCTCTCTGTAACTCTGCCTCTCAAATAAATAATCAGATCTTTATATATATAATAAAACAGTGGCCAGCACTGTGACAGCAGGTAAAGTTGCTGCCTGTGGTATTGGCATCCCCTGTGAACATTGGTTCAAATCCTGGCTAATCCACTTTTTGGGGGGGCCATAACTCCTTATTTTCTTATTTATTTATTTGTTTATTTTTATTTTGATATTGCCTCTTTTATGTTTTCAAAATTTTATAACTCCATGCATTTCATATATACAGCTTTAGGAACATAGTGATATTTCTCACCCTACCCTCCTGCCTGCCCACACTCCAACCCTTCCTCCTCCTGCTCACATTCACATTTTGCAAAGATCTATTTTCAGTTTACTTAATGATCGTAAAGTTAACCCTGCACTATGTAAAATAGTTCAACAAACAGTATGAAGAAAAAAACACTGTTCCTCAACAGAAGAGACAATGGCTTAAACAATCATCAAATCTCAGAACGTTCATGTCACACCAATATATTATGTTGTCGGTACTCTATTAGTTACCTCAGAACAGGGTAGTCTTTTTGGGACTAGCTTATTTCACTAAGTATAATGGTTTCCATATTGCAAAAGACAAGATTTCATTTTTTTAATACCTGAGTAGTACTCCATAAGTATATATATAATAATTTATCCAGTTATCAATTGATGGACGTCTGAGTTGAGTCCATATCCTAACTATTATGAATTGAGTTGTAATTAACATGGGGTTCAGATAACTTTTTCATATGCAGATTTCTTTTGGTTGGGGAAATTCTCAGGAGTGAGATGGACTAGCTGCTCCACTTCTGATCCAGCTCCCTGCTAATGTGCCTAGGAGGTCAGTGGAAGATGGCCCAGGTTCTGGTCCCCTGCACCCTTATGGGAGATCTGGTGGAAGCTCTGGTCTCTTGGCTTCAAATTGGCTTAGCCTTGGCTGTTGCAGCCATTTAAGGCTTGGACCAGTGAATGGAGAACCTCTGTCTGTCTTCCTGCCTCTGTCTCTGCCTCTCTGTGACTCTGCCTTTCAAATAAATGTGTGAATCCTTAAAAATAAAGCAAAATAAAATTTAAAAATTTAAATACTAGTTTTGGTAATATGGGCATTTTTAGCTAATGTGAATGGTACTGACATGATAAGTTTTTTTTTTTTTTTTGACAGGCAGTTAGACAGTGAGAGAGAGACAGAAAGGTCTTCCTTCCATTGGTTCGCCCCCCAAATGGCCACTACAGCCAGTACACTGTGCCGATCCAAAGCCAGGAGCCAGGTGCCTCCTCCTGGTCTCCCACATGAGTGCAGGGCCTAAGCACTTGGGCCATCCTTCACTGCCTTCCCGGGCCAAAGCAGAGAGCTGGAATGGAAGATGAGCAACTGGGACAGAATCCAGTGCCCCAACTGGGACTAGAACCTTGGGTGCTGGTGCTGTAGGTGGAGGATTAGCCTAATGAGCTGTGGTGCTGGCCGTGATAAGTTCTTTATCAGCTTGAAGTTGTTTGTTTATATAGAAGGTACTGATTTTTGTGTGTTGATTTTTATATCTTGCAACTTTACTAAACTCTCTTTATGAGTTTCAATTGTCTTTTCATGGGGTCTTTTGGTTTCCTTATATATAGAATTATGTAATCTGCAGATAGGGATAATTTGACTTTCTCCATGAGGGATCTTGAATTAGTTTATCTGTAGTCACCACTCTCTTTATATTACAGGGATTATATTTTTTATTCTTCAATAAGTACTAATCAAGTATTAGAGCTCTTCTCTCTCACTCAGTGCTTGAACTTAAAAATGCCAGTCATTACCCAGAAGGTATAACTAAGACCCAGGGAGAAGTGAGTTGTAAAAGATCAATCAACAACAATGTAGAGTAGCCTCCCACTTTCTCTCTTCTCAGGAATCCCCACAGAATCTTCATCTCCAATTCCAAAAGGAAAAACTCCTGCTGGTAGAGGTATGTGGCTACCACTATATGAGGGGCAATAATTCTTGGAGTGGCCAAGGGAATCCACTATACCACTGCAGTTCTTTTATGCCTGCAACTTGATTTTCTGTTTAAATTGTATGATGCTGAGAACTAAGTAATAATTTACTTCTAGGTCTGAGGTGAAATTACTTAAGATGGAAGCTCAAGACTGAGGTCCTGGCACTGGCACTGTGACATAATAGATTAAGCATCAGCCTACAGTGCCAGCATCCCCCATGGACACTAGTTCATGTCCTGGCAGCTGCTCTTCTATCCAGCTCTCTAGTATGGCCTCGGAAAGCAGTATAAGATGGCGCAAGTGCTTGAAACCATGCACCAGTGTGGGAAACCTGGAGGAAACTCCTGGTTCCTGCCTTCAGGTCAGCCCAGCTCCAGGCATTGTGGCTATTTGTGGAATGAAGCAGTGGTTGGAAGACCTCTCTCTGTCTGCACCTCTCCTTTTTGTAACTCTGCCTCTTAAGTAAATACAATTTTAAAAAATTCTGTAAAGTTTAAAAAAAATACTGACCTCCCTCAATTTGCAGAATAAAGTCACTGAAAGGCAATTATTAGATTAGAGTTGATACAGGAATTTGAACAGCACAATTAATACATTAAACATGGAAAAATGACCAATAGCTGTGAGCCAAGAGTCAAAGGCCTGTGACACTACCATTCAGATCCTGAAGAAGTTGATAATTTCAGCCCATTCTCATTTAGACAGGAAAAGGAGTAAAAGCCGGAGCTCCATGACATCATTGTGATTGTCTTTTTGCCTAGTTTGTGGGAGAAACCACAAATTAAGTGCAGTTCTCAAAAAATAAAGTTTTGTTAAATATATACAGATAATTGGATGGAGTGATGAATAGATAAATTTCAGTAACTGGTTATAGAATTATCCGGTAGTGCAATTTTAAATATTCACAAACATTTCAGACAGCACTCACTCTGTTTTCCAGCCAAATTAATCCACTTAATGTATTAGAATATTTTTCCTCATTGTGAAATATGATCCATTGATGAACCAAAATTATTTTAGTAGGTAAGGTCAAGTATGATTTTAAAAGATTAAAATGAGTTTTTCAGGGATAATAGTTTCTGCTGTGAATGTATTATATTACAAAAAAGAGTCCCTGGAGTTTTTTTTCCCCCTAAATATCTGTTAAAAAGGCTCTGGAACCACAATTTAATTATGAGAATTAAAAAATAATAAATTTCACAAAAAAATCCCAAAAATTATTTACACATTTGAATTTTGCCAGTTATTGTATGTTGCTTTCAAATGTATATCTGTCAAACCAAGAATTATTGAGGAATTAGAGTATTATGTGGGTATCTCATGTGGTTAGACAAGTTCTGATGTATACTCTCTGTGTCACAGGAGGCTGATTATCCAGTAAATATATGGGTCATCCTCACTGCTTCCTAATGGAGGTCTGCATTGCTTTATGGGAAATGTAGCCTCATCTGCCCATGATGTCGGGAGGACAGAACCATGGAAACTCTCCTCTGGCTTCCTTCTTAGCATGTGCCGTTCCAACCATTATCACCATCTCCATAGAATTCCTGGTGCTGGGCTTTCCTCCTATTACTCAAGAACTGTGTGGGTGATTTCTGTGTCTGTGAATGTCAGTGTGGAGGTATAAGGGAACTTGGGGAGCAGTACAGGTGCCTGTCTCTTGCTGGCATAAGTGACAGTCATGGATCTGAGGTGTTAGAATCTGTCATTCAGATCCACCATAAAGATCTTGGCTGGTCCAGGAAGAGACACCAGTGGTAAATCTGGAGCTGGAGAAAGAGTGAATAGGTTGGGCTTTCAAGGATTGTTTTTTGTCAAATGATGCCCTGAGAGAAGACCAGTGTGACTCCAGGTGTACAGAAGGTAGTTCCAAAATTCCTACAATCTGTCTCAGCCAAGATGGCCACAGGATCGAGATGGGTTTTCAGACCATTTTAGCTGAAATGTGTATGGGGTGACTGAATGTAGATTGTACCCCTGTCACTGTTTACCCATCTGTAAGATGAAGTATATTAGTAGTACGAGGGAAATGTCCCCACATTTCTTGAGAAACCATTGTGAGATATGTGCAGGCCAACTTACACTATGTGACAGTTGCATTTGTGGGGCTTATGGTATATCTTCTCCAAATGAATTTTCTAGTTTCCTGCACTGTGTAGACTGAGCAGCACTACTCATTTGAGGTTATGGAAGTTTATACAACACGTAGTTTCTGGGAACATGGATGTTTTGGTCCTGGCTGACAGTCCCATTTCCTTTGGAAGTGAGATTTTATGATACATGAAGAAGGGAACCCCAGGAATAAGAATCATTTCTGACAGAATATCACTTGATGCTCTCTGAGACAATACCTTACTACTTCAGAGCAGAGCAAAGAGTCACTGAAAGGCAAAGATCCTAGATTTGCATGATCCTAGCAGTTATAATCATACTGACCAGAATGAATACGATTTAGTTGATATTACCTTACCTCATCCATAAGTTATGGAAGACTGGTGATATTGGCAGTTCTGGACCAGCCTTCAAAAAAAAGTTGTGTATGGATTAGAAAGACAGGCAATGGAATAGCAAATATTTCTTAAGTGGTCCTGAGGGTGTGGCCTGTGGTGGAGGGATAACCCCTCATGTCTGAGAGTCACTGTCTACATTGCTTTCTACCACATGCCCATTACTTCATTCTGCTATCATGTTTTTCAGAAATGGGGGTCTGTGAAACCTAGTCTGCCATACACTTGGTATCTAGAGCCATGCTGCTGCCCTCTATATTCTAGGAATTCATCCTGGTAGCTCAAGGAATGTCTGTGAGGGTCTCTGCATGTAAAAAGATGAAATAAATTATATTTCAGGAGATAGATGGATTGAGTAGTGTCAGATGATTTGTAGATGCCTGGCATCCTAACTTTTGGATGGTGATTTCATTTTGCTATACTTAAAAAACACATTTATTGGGGCCGGCACTGTGGCGTAGTGGGTAAAGCTGCCACCTGCAGTGCCAGTATCCCATAAGGGCACTGTTTCAAGTTCCAGCTGCTCCACTTCTGATCCAGCTTTCTGCTATGGCCTGGGAAAACAGTGGAAGATGGCCCAAGGCCTTGGGCCACTGCACCCATGTGGGAGACCTGGAAGAAACTCCTGGCTCCTGGCTTTGGATGAGTGCAGCTCCTGCCATTGCAGCCATTTGGGGAGTGAACCAATGGATGGAAGACACTCTCTGCCTCTCTTTCTGTCTATGTAACGTTGACATTCAAATAAACAAATCTTAAAAAAAACACATTGGCTGGCTCTGCAGCTCACTTGGCTAATCCTCCACCTGCTGAACTGGCACCCTGGGTTCTAGTCCCGGTTGGGGCACCAGATTCTGTCCCCATTGTTCTTCTTCCAGTCCATCTCTCTGGACACTCTATACTCTTAAGTACGTAAATAAATAAGGGAATGCTAAGAGATGGTCAGAAGTAAGCCTCTGTGCTGTGACATCAGAAGTCCTGAAGTAAGCAGGAACTTTTATAGAAACATGAAAATAAGTGATCCTAAACTCACCAAGAAAGTCTTGAGATTCTGAATCCCAAGGTCAAGTAACCTCATGGTTTTATGTTGATTGTCTCAAATATGTAGTTTGAAGTATGAATTCTGTCTCAAAGAAAAAAGATAAGAAAGGAATAGGAAATTAAGATTTCTTTGAATATAAGAGACAGCTGATCAAAAGCCTCCAGAAACTCAAATTATCACATATGAGTGTTAATAGAAAAACCTGAGGGGAGATAACCAAGACTAGTGATTTCAGAATGAGCTAGAAAATATTTTTCAAAGAAGGCAAACACACTCTGGGTTGCAAAAACTAATTGTTTCAGCTGTTAGGGAGTGTGTACCTGAGGTGGTATATTGCAATGTTTCTGTACCTGTTGTAGTTCTGAGAAGCTGAAGATGTTAGATTTCCTTAGGAATATGGGGAAGCTATCATAGAGTGCAGATAAAAGCAGAGTTTCTCATTTGAAAAATCCCACAAATGTTTCCCTGGGAAGAGTGAACATGAGACAACTATAGATTCAAGTCTTGTTCCTTACATGTGATATTGTTTAGAGTACAGACACATTTCACGCTTCTGCACCTGCAAGAAAATGATCCAGTAAAGCATTCCCATATTTACAACTGAAATATCAGAGAGCACACAACATAAACTTTTTAATAAAAATTAACTAAAGAAGAAGGAAAGGGAAAAAAGTGTTTCTTAGGCAATGGGGGAATATATTTACTAAATATTTATCCATTCTTTAAAATCTTTTAGTTGTCTCATCATTGTTAAGGGTAAAATGACAATGAGAAGAGAAATATCATTTATTAGCTCACTTCTCCAATGCCTGCAACAGTTAGGTCTGACTAGTCTGAAGCCAAAAGGCTGGAACTTCATCTAGTCTAACCTGATTTATCACAGGTCCCAAGCACATGAATCATTATTTGCTGCCTTCTCATTTATACATGCTAGAGCTTTATTGGAATTAGAGTAGCCAGGGCTCAAACTGGCACTATTTTGGGATGAAGGCACCCTAAGCAGTGAATTAACAAATCTAACCAGGAAAGCCATTCTTCCATACTTGAATAAAATTCAAGTAGTACACAGGATCATTATTGAACAGAGAAATCTATTGGTACAACCTAATATATCAATGTATTAAGGGAAAAAAACAAACATATAATGAGCATAAATAAGTATCTTCTACTGATTATGTTAAAATTTTCATTCCCCTTACATCAGTGTTCCAGAAGAAAGTAATTATATGTGATTCAGTGATTTTTTTTTCATTTCAGTTGCCATGAAGAGTGATGACATTATTAGGACCAACCAGGAAATTCAAGAAAAAAATTTTAAGCAGAATGTTATTGCAAATAAGACATCAACTCCCAAAAGAGTTGCATTAAATAAAAGACTTAATTTAAATTCAAGTCATGTTTCAAAGCTGATTATCAAAAAAAGAAATTATTCATCAGTGAAACCCGAGGAATGCAACGTGTGTCACAATGTGTATCCCCATGGTGGGGCTAATGAGCTGCAAGCTAGAGAGAAAGTTGATGCTGCTAAGATACCTGGGAACTCTGCCCAGTGCTATGAGCCTCTTAGTGAGTATCACAAGATTCAGACTGTGAAGCCTTCATTGGAACATAGTGGACAAGGGAAAGACTTCAAAAGGAAGAAGATATTCTTTAGATTTGGCACGGTCCATATGGGAGACCCCTGTAATAAGTCAACTGTCACTGTTGGAAAGACAACTCAAATAGAAAAAACTCTTCATAAAAATGCTAACCTCAGTAAGCATCAACAAATCAACACAGGAGAGAAAGTCTATGAAGATATGGGATATGTGGAACCTCTTCTTTACAAATCAGATCTTTTAATAAGTCAGAGACAACATATACAGAAAAAAACCTACTCATGTAAGCCTTGTGGAAAATCCTTCAGGTCTAAGTCCTGCCATACCATCATTCATAGTACTTCCATACAGGAAAACTCCCATGTGTGTAATGAATGAGGAAAAGCCACATACCAGAAGTTAGATGTCATTAGACATCAGGAAATTCACACAGAGGACAAACCTAATGAATGTAAAGACTGTGGGAAAGCCTCTGGCAAGAAGTCACATCTTGTAATGCATCAGAGAATTCACACAGGAGAGAAGCCTAATGAATGCAATGGCTGTGGAAAAGCCTTTGGCTCAAAGTCAAGCCTCAGCAAACATCAGAGAATTCACACGGGAGAGAAATCTTATGAATGTAAAGACTGTGGAGTAGTCTTTGGCAAGAAGTCACAACTCAAAATCCATCAGAGAATTCACACAGGGGAGAAACCTTATGAATGTAATGACTGTGGTAAAGCCTTTGGCCAGAAGTCACATCTGAAAATGCATCAGAGAATTCACACAGGAAAGAAACCTTATGAGTGCAATGGCTGTGTAAAAGCCTTTGGATGGAAGTTAGATCTCATAATACATCAGAGAATTCACACAGGAGAAAAACCTTATGAGTGCAATAGCTGTGGAAAAGCCTTTGGACGGAAGTCACAACTCATAATCCATCAGAAAATTCAGACAGGGGAGAGACCTTATGAATGTAAAGACTGTAGAAAAGCCTTTTTCCAAATGTCAGACCTCAAAAGACATCAGAGAATTCACACAGGGGAGAAACCTTATC
This sequence comes from Oryctolagus cuniculus, assembly GCF_051225735.1. Taxonomy (NCBI): domain Eukaryota; kingdom Metazoa; phylum Chordata; class Mammalia; order Lagomorpha; family Leporidae; genus Oryctolagus; species Oryctolagus cuniculus. Next base: position 113,388,521 of record NC_142878.1, read on the forward strand.
AATGTAATGACTGTGGAAAAGGCTTCAGCTATAAGTCACAACTAAAAATTCATCAGAGTATTCACACAGGGGAGAGATCCTATGAATGTAATGACTGTGGAAAAGCCTTTCGCTATAGGTCACAATTTATAATCCATCAGAGAATTCACACAGGGGAGAGACCTTATGAATGCCAAAATTGTGGGAAAGCCTTTGGCCAGAAGTCATATCTCATAATGCATCAGAGAATTCACACAGGTGAGAAACCTTATGAATGTAATGACTGTGGAAAAGCATTCAGCTCTAAGTCATAACTCATAACCCAACAAAGAATTCATACAGGGGACAGGCCTTATGAATGTAGTGACTGTGGAAATCCCTTCAGATATAAGTCACAACTTATAATCCATGTGGGAATCCAAATGTGGGAAAACATTTGGCCGGAAGTCACATCTCATAATGCATCAGAGAATTTACACAGGGGAGAAACCTTATGAATGTAATGATTGTGGGAAAACATTTGGCCGGAAGTCACATCTCATAATGCATCAGAGAATTCACACAGGGGAGAAACCTTATGAATGTAATGACTGGAAAAGCCTTCAGCCTTAAATCACAACTCAAAATCCATCAGGGAATTCACACAGGGGAGAAAACTTATGAATGTAATGATTGTGGGAAAACCTTTGGCCAGAAGTCACAACTCATAATGCATCAGAGAATTCACACAGGAGAATAACCTCATGAATGTAATGACTACAGAAAAGCTTTTTGCTGTAAATCACAACTCATAACACCTGACAGCTTTTGTAAGGCTGGGTGAGTGGTGACAAATTCAGTTTCTTTTTGTTTGATAGGTCTTTACTTCACATTCAACATAAATGAGTACTTTGCAGGGTATAGTATTCTCAGTGGACTGATTTTTTTTTCTCTTAAGACTCACACTATGTCTTTCCATTCTCTCATAGATCATAAAGATTCTAATGAGAAGTCGCCTGTGAATCTAGTTGGAAATACTTTGAAATTTATCTGACATTTTTGTATTGCACATTTTGGAATTTTCCTTTTGTTTTACTGTTAAAAGTTTGCAATATCTTTTGGCAGCCTAGAAAGTCCTTCTCATGAATGTGAGCTGGTTAATCAAGGGAAGATAAGATTAAATTTCCTACATGACACTGCAGCCATCCATAACTAAACAAGGAGGATGATCACTATATTTTCTTAGCAGACAGCCCATCTTCCTGGAAGCAGATAGGATAGATCAGAACTCATGGGCAATTCTAACTTTTTTATTAATGTGTGGTTTAGCAAGTTCATATTTGAAATAAATGTGCTACGAATGAATACATTCAAATATAGAAAGAACATTTTATATTTTCACTACTTCTATTTAGTTTTGATAATTATACTGTGGTTTGAAAACTCACACCAGATTATTGCCGATAATTATTTAGAGAAATGCTTGTTTGATGGACAGAACTGGGAATGTGTGGAGACTATACTGCAGATCCTTAAATAAATCTCCATATATTTTCATATGTGCAAGTTATACTGCCAACTGTCCAAGATATATTTTCAAGAGAATATTTGCATTTCTTTTTTTCTTTAACCAACTCAATATAGACTCGCTTTAGCATTTCAGAAATTTACCAATAACCAATTTCTAGTCAGATTTAAAGACTACTTTCTACCCTTTGCACTTGAATGTATTTTTAATTTTTACATATTTGAGAGCTAGAGAGACAGAGTTACCAGGTTAGAGAGACAGGCATATACAAAGTGTTCTCATCTACTCTTTCACTCCCCAAATGCCCAGAGCAGCTAGAATTTGATGGATACTGGCCCAAGTCACCCAAATTAGGGGCACACTCTGCTAGACTACAATGGTCTACATGATCAGGAAGGTGTAATGAGGAGCCAGAATAGGGAATCAAAGAAAACCTCTCTAAAGTGGAACTATGGCAGCTTAACTAGCATTTTATCTACTATGCTACATGTTTGTCCCATTTTAAACTTTTTGTCATTTTTGCAACTACTGTCCATGATTTTCTCTTGGCAATTCTTATTCATTAGTTTCTACCAAGATCTTACTGGTGTTATGCTTCTTCCATGGACTCCTCAATGACCTTCATTATATGACCCATCCTAATGCTATATGTGGTTTCTCATTCATTCCACCCCATAATTCACCATGACTGATTTGGCCATCTGTTGTTTTACATTCCTGTTTCTTTCTAGCTTGGGCCTCTTTCCAAACTGTGTACACTTTCAACTTTCTGTTGAATTCTTCTTTGTAGATTTCCAAATAGTACCTCAAGTTCAATAAATCCAAAATGAGAACCATATCCCAGTTTCTTCCATTATCTATGTATAGGATTGCTACCAAATAGCCTCATTCCAAACCACAAAAAATGCAATTTTTTTGGACTCTTGCTTCTTTCCAAAGGCTGTTTTGACCTGGTATTGAGTTCAGCTAATTCTGTTTTTTAATTTTATTTTAATACTCACACGCAAGGTGAATAGAGGAAGAGCTGAAGTTGCTCCAAAGAAAATATTGTAAATTCACATTTTTTGTACCCGAAATGTTGCTTCTTGCCAAAGCTAAAGGATGTGTTAGCTCTATGATGAGACTGAATCTATTTTGGGCTATGCTAGTAGCCAGAAGATGTGATAACAGCCCTGGGAGTGAAAGAATTTATGAGTTAATGGTTATCATGTGAATAAGTGTCAAGATAAAGGTCCACAAAGAATGAAGAACAGGGATTCTATCTATAATTTTTACTGATATAAAATTATGCTTTTCAAAATTAATTTTATTTAAAGGGAGAGAGACAGAGAATCTTCCAGCTGCTGGTATACTCCCCAGTGGCTGCAATGGCCAGGGCTGAGCCAGGCCAGAAACAGAAACCAGGAGCTTCATCCATGTCTCCTACTTGCATTCATGGGCTCAAACACATGGACTTTTCTCGGCTTTGTTCTCAGAGATATGAACAAGGAGCTGGATCAGAAATGGAACAGCTAGGACATGAACCAGCACCCATCTGGGATGCTGGCATCCTAGATGGTGCCTTTATCACAGTGACATCCCCTAAAATTATGCTTCTATACAAAAATGACTTTTCATGCTTTCAAACTTTTAATTCTAGTATTTTATTCAATTAGTCACTTCTACATGGGTATGGGACAATGGATGTATGTATTAACCATATTTATAACTATTATCTAGAACAGTGGTCAATTAAAGTCAAATTTTTTATTGTTTTATATAGGCATGTATGCCTAAATGTGGCACTTAAACCATTTTAAGTAAACATTTAAGTGGCATTAAATACATCATACTGCTTTGCAACCATCACCAGCATCCCTCTAAAGAATTATTTTTATAGTCTCCACCACATGCCCTACAAATAACTGCTCTACTTTTTCTGTATGAGTTGATCTATGTTAGAGCTTCATAAATGCAAGTAATAACATATTTGTTTTCTTTTTTTTGTATGAACAGTTTCTTTATTAAAAATTTTTGGAATTTTTTTATTTAGTAAATATAAATTTCCAAAGTACAGTTTATGGATTACAATGGCTCCCCCCAATAATTTCCCTCCCACTCACACCCTTCCCATCTCCCACTCCCTCTCCCATTCCATTCACATCAAGATTCATTTTCAATTATCTTTATATACAGAATATCGATTTAGTATGTATTAAGTAAAGATTTCATCAGTTTGCACCCCCACAGAAACACAAAGTGTAAAATACTGTTTCAGTATTAGTTATAGAATTACTTCACATTGGACAACACATTAAGGACAGATCCCACATGAGAAGTAAGTACACAGTGACTCCTGTTGTTGACTTAACAATTTGACACTCTTGTTTTTGGCGTCAGTAATCTCCCTAGGCTCTAGTCATGAGTAGACAAGGCTATGGAAGCCTTTTGAGTTCACCCGACTTCGATTTTATTCCAACAGGGTCATAGTCAAAGTGGAGGTTCTCTCCTCCCTTCAGAGAAAGGTACCTCCTTCTTTGATGGCCTGTTCTTTCCACTGGGATATCACTTGCAGAGATCTTTCATTTAGGTCTTTTTTTTTTCCAGAGTGTCTTGGTTTTCCATGCCTAAATTACTCTCATGGGCTCTTCGGCCATATCCGAATGCCTTCAGGGCTGATTCTGAGGCCAGAGTGCTAGTTAGGACATCTGCCATTCTATGAGTCTGCTGTGTATCCCATTTCCCATGATGGATCGTTCTCTCCCTTTTTGATTCTATCAGTTAGTATTAGCAGACACTAGTTTTGTGATCCCTTTGACTCTTAGACCTATCAGTGTGTTCAATTGTGTACTGAAATTGATCATTTGGACTAGTGAGATGGCATTGGTACATGCCACCTTGATGGGATTGTATTGGAATCCCAAGTAATAACATATTTGTTTTCTTATTATTGGCTTATTTAATGTAGCATAAATGTCTATCAGTTTCATTTATGCATTTGTTCACATGTTCTTTTTAAAGCTCAGTAGTTTTTTTCATCATGAAACTAAGACACTATTTAATAAAACTTCCTCACTTCAGTCTTTGTGTAAAACTCAAAACCAAGCACAGAGAGCAACTTCATTGGTGAAACCAGAAAATCACTTCACTAGCTATTCACTAGCCCAAATGCCATGTTTTGCCTATTCAGACACATTAGCGGGAAATTGGACTGGAAGCAGCACAGCCAGGCCTGAACTGACACATTGATAAGGGATGTGAATACCCCAGCTAATGTCATAATCTGCTATCATGCCTACCTTATTAGCTTCCAGTTTTAACTTACCTCATCCTGATGTGTTTTGAATATTTATGGAATGAGCCAGAAGATGAGTGTATTCTCCCTTTCCTTTCCCTTATTTTTGTCCTTGTTCAGAATTAACATATAAAAGAAGGAGTACTCTTTGGCTACCTCCTCAGCATCCCCAATACTTCCAACTCAATGCCACCCCAAATTTGTTTTTATTTATTTGTTTACTCTGGCCACTGTATGTAATGAAATATTATACCCAAGTGTCCTCATAGCCAATATATTCACCATCAGTCTACCATGGTATGATCTCAATCTCTCAGTTGCACTCAGAACATTGTTCTTGCAACAGGTAACAGAGTATAGAAAAAATGAAGATGACCCTCTGATTTGGCATCTAAAAGGAGACGAGCCCTGTGTTCTGTTTCATTTGTATGGTACAGGCCTTCCATTTAACTAATTTAAAACAGTGGAGGGAGGAAATTGGTCTGGACTAAGATGGCACTGAGTTTTCAAGTTTTTTTTTAATTTGTTTTATTTATTTGAAAGAGTTACAGAGAGAGGAAGAGACAGAGAGAGAGGTCTTCCTTCTACTGGTTCACTCCCCAGATGGCCACAATGGCTGGAGCTGCACCGATCTGAAGTCAGGAGCCAGGAGCTTCTTCTGGGTCTCCCATGTGGGTGCAGGGGCCTAAGCACTTGGGCTATCTTCTACTGCTTTCCCAGGCAATAGCAGAAGGCTGGATCAGAAGAGCAGCCAGGACTAGAACTGGGATGCCGATGCTTCAGGCTAGGGCTTTAACCCACTGTGCCACAGTCCCAGCCCCTAGTTCTTACAAATAATTAAATTGTAAGTATATTTATATTTGATGTGTCTTTGGGACCATTTCTAGAACTTTACAAGGATTTTCTTTTAGTTACATTTTATTTTATTTTATTTATTTGACAGGTAGAGTTATAGACAATGAGAGAGAGAAAGAGAGAAAGGTCTTCTTTCTACTGGTTCATTCCGTAAATGGCCACTACAGCCAGAGATGCTCCAATCCGAATCCAGGAGCCAGGTGTTTCTTCCTGGTCTCCCATGTGGGTGCAGGGGCCCAAGCACTTGGGCCATCCTGCACTGCCCTCCTGGACTACAGCAGAGAGCTGGATTGGAAGAGGAGCAAGTGGAACAAGAACCCAGTGCCCATATGGGATGCCGGCACTGCAGGTGGAGGATTAACCAAAAGAGCCATGGTGCTGACCCCTTAGTTACATTTTAGCATAATTTTTATCAGGGCTAGTATTTCAGCACAGCACGTTGAATCACAATTTGCAATGCTGGCATCCAAACTCAGAATATCACTTCATACCCTGGCCATTCTGTTTGTGATCCAGCTTCATGATAGTGCACCTGAAATGGCAGCAAATGACAGCCCAAGTACTTGAACCCCTGCCACCAGCATGAGAGAACCAAATGGAGTTCTGGGCTCCTGGCTTTGGCTTGTCCAAGCCTAGGACATACTTGATGATAAATTTGATGATATGTGAAGTATTATAAAGGATTATCAAAGACAAGAAAAACCAACTGCTTCACTGGGGGGCTAATTAATGACATAATTCTGTGAAAACATTCATTAAAATTTGCTATATTATTGTTGTACTTATGCTTTTGGGAGTGCATCTTTCCTAAGAGCTTCTTTTGAGTAACAGCAAAGCAAAGTTTGTAAGGTCTTAGGAAAACTTCCTCAGGTTGACTTTTCCATAAGATTATAAAGTACAGTTTTTAACCACTATGTCTTGTACATCAGTGTTTATCTGTTAGAAACTATAAATATTGGGTAACAAACATAATTATTTTATCATTGTTTATTATGTTTTAATATGTGCTAATATGCCACCTTATGGATTACTGTACTGATTTTACCTGTATACACCCATCAAAAGTTCTCATGTTAGTGTGTTTATGTGTATGTGTTTGTTTATGTGTGTGTGTCTATGTGTGCACCAATTTTGACAAAGACTGTATAGAAAATTATTCTGTGAGCAACCCTAACAGTCAAAAACCAAGTCCTCCTATGAGCAGACCACCGGTCCTTCTAACTGTTGTGCTCTGAAGCACAAACAGAGGTGTGAAAATTACATTTTTTCTAAGTTGAATTTTCTTAGCTGGTCTTTTCTGACTATACTATTTTGAATTCCTTCTCCACACTTCTCACAAATGCTAAATTTCTCCCCAACTTCACTTGAATTGTGTTTTAGTAGCTGTCTGTGTCAGGTCATTTAACATATCATAATCCAAAGGGGAAATGTATGCACTTTTTGAAATAGTCTTCAGGCCAAGAAGGGATCCTTTGTTTTGACAAAGTCAATGAAAGGTAATTTTATTGGATTGAGGTCTTCTGGGAACACATATCCTTATTTTATTTTTCCTCAAAAGTAAGCCAGGATTTAGATAAAGTGCAAAAGTGTGATTTGCACCAAGGAAGTTCTACCAAATAAGGAGCACATAGGCATGAAAGGGACAAGATCAACAAGAGCAAGATAGCAGAATAGGAAGGGAGCACACTGATAGTCTGGGGAGAGACAGTTTAGTAAAAGTGGAGATACTGCAGGTTCAAGGAAGAGTAGGGGAAGAAACAGCAGAAGAAACTCTTCCAGAACTAGTGATTCACAGTGGACCTGCATGGAGAGCATGGGAGCCCACAGTTCGGGACACCAGCGGCAGACTCAACACACAAGCGCTGGAATGCGAGGTGAGCCGAACCTCAATAGCCTGAGACACCAGCAGGCAACAGAAAGAGGAGACTAGAGGGAATGACCCCGGGGGGAAAAGTTCATCAGGCTAACTAGAAGAGAGAGAGAGAAAAAAAGTGACCAAAATGGACACAGGTTTCTCTCTCTCCGCTCACCTCTCAACAGCGAGCAAGACAAAGAGCAGGCACCATCTTGGACATACATCATAAGCAGGGCGACCTCAGGTCTGCACCGGCCCTGAGCCTAGCAGATAAACCTGACTCTGGGCGGGGCGAATTAACAGGAGATTAGGACCTAGTAAATTTGTGGTGCTACTGAACTGAGACTGTGAAAAAAGAGACGGTGGGGGAGAGAACTCACAGAATTCACGCAAGTACTCTCCAGAGATGCTACAATTCCGTAACTTTGGCAACCCAGTGGGAGACTGAAGGAGAATTTGAGCCCACTCTGAGGGCAGAACAGATTCCCTGTGTGGTCCTTGGGAAAGAGCTTCTGATCTCTGGCTCCTGTGGGTATATCATTTGCCTGCTAACTACCTCCAACTTCATTCAGCTGTGCAGAATTACTTCCCTTTTGAATCAAAAAAAGAAAGAGAGAGAGATCTACCATGCCTAACCTGGGAGTGTCACCTTTGGCACACCAAACAGAGCTCTCAGGCCACACCCATCTCAAGCCTCTAAGGCTCCATCAAAAACAGATAATCCACTTAATCTAGAGTCATAGTATAACAAGAAAAAGCACCACAGTGAAGAAACCAAATATCTCCACTATGCCAAATAACAAATGCAAAAACTGAGGTAATGAAAACAAGGAAGTCACCATGATGCCCCCAAATGAAAAAGACACCCCAATTCAAGATTATGAAGATGATGACATAGAAGAAATGCAAGAAGCAGATCTCAAAAATTGATAAGAACATTAAGAAGTTCTCAAAAACAAATTCTTGAACTACAGAAATCCTTAATGGACAAGATAGAAAATCTCTCTCGTGAAAATGAACTATTAAGGAGGAATCAAAATGAAATGAAACAACTAGTACAACAGGAAACTGTGATAGTGACGAGAAATCATAATGAAGTGAAGAATTCAATAGATCAAATGAAAAACACAATAGAGAGCCTTACAAACAGAATGGGTGAAGCAGAAGAGAGAATATTGGACTTAGAAGACAGAGAAGGAAAGGATACAGTCAGACCAAAGAAAAGAAGAGGAAATTAGAAATCTAAAACATATTGTCAGGAATCTTCAGGATACTATTAAAAAACCCAACATTCAGGTTCTAGGAGTTCCTGAAGGCATCAGAGGGAGAAAGGATTAGAAGGCCTTTTTAGTGAGATATTAGCAGAAAATTTCCCAGGTTTGGAGAAGGACAGAGAAATCCTAGTACAGGAAGCTCACAGAACCCCTAGTAAACACGACCAAAAGAGATCCTCACCACGACACGTTGTAATTAAACTCTCCACAGTGAAACATAAAGAAAAGATCCTCAAATGTGCAAGAGAGAAACGTCAGATTACTCTCAGAGGATCTCCAATCAGACTCACAGCTGACTTCTCATCAGAAACACTACAAGCTAGGAGGGAATGGAGAGATATAGCCCAGGTACTAAGAGAGACAAACTGCCAGCCCAGAGTATTATATCCTGCAAAGCTATCATTTGTGAATGAAGGTGAAATAAAGACTTTTCATAGCAAACAGAAATTGAAAGAATTTGTTGCCACTCGTCCAGCCCTGCAAAAGATGCTTAAAGATGTGTTGCACACAGAAACACACAAACACGGTCATCAATATGAAAGAAGGTAAAGGAAGGAAACCTCACAGCAAAAGATCACAGGGAATTCAAAGCATGTATTAGAACTCATCTTTGGCAAATGGCAGGGCAAAGTTACCACTTATCATTAGTCACTTTGAACATGAATGGCCTGAACTGTCCAGTTAAAAGACACAGATTGGCTGATTGGCTTAAGGAACAAACCCCATCTATTCTCTGGTTACAAGAAACACATCTTTCCAACAAAGATCCATACAGAGTGAAAGTGAAAGGCTGGAAAAAGATATACCATGCCAACAGAAATGAAAAAAGAGCGGGTGTAGCCATCTTAATGTCGGACAACATAAATTTTACCACAAAAACTGTTAAGAGAGACAAAGAGGGGCACTATATAATGATTAAGGGATCAATTCAACAGGAAGAAATAACAATTATCAATGTATATGCACCTAACTAGAGGGCACCGGTTTATATAAAGATTTGTTAAGGGACTTAAAGAGAGACTTAGACCCCAATACAATA